>NC_056631.2:136564648-136895178 GCF_002870075.4 Lactuca sativa
TAATAAATCATAACCTGTACTATTCTCAAATATTATCCATAAATTGTTTGGATGAAGTGCAACCCAAATGGACCACGCCGGGTCGGGTAAAGTACATACCAAATATAGTTATGGACTTAGACAATATATCAAAAAAGATCTTGTACAACCCAAGGAAGGCAATGTGGTGGCTGATGCCTTGAGCCGCAAGGTGGCGAGTGCTCCGATTAGGGATGTTTGTTTGAGGACGACAATGGTTTCCCCCTTATTCGATATGATCAAGGGGGCTCAGCTGGAGGGTTTGAAGAAAGCGAACTGGAAGATAGAGTGGATTCGGAGTCATTTTCCCTTGTTTGTTCGGGATGGTCGGGATCTTTTGACAAAGTGTGGCTGGGTATGGGTACTGGTATCCGGGGGTGTGAGACATAAGATCTTAGAGGAGGCACACACGTCCAAGTTTTCTATTCATCTGAGGGATACAAAAATATACAGAGATCTGAGGTTGAGTTACTGTTGGCCTTGCATGAAGCGAGAGGCCGCTTGGTTTGTGGAGCGGTGCTTGACCTGTAGGAAGGTCAAGGCCGAACATCAGAGGCCTAACAACAAGGTTCAGCCACTACCCATTCCCATGTAGAAATGGGATGAGACCACCAAGGACATCATCACGAAGTTACCAAGGACGACGAGGGGTGTGGATGCCATTTGGGTTATGTTGGATTAGTGTCTAAGTCCATAACTATTTTGGTATGTACTTGACCCGATGGTGCATGGTCCTTTTGGGTTGCCTTGACCAAAGCAACTTGATAGGATGAATTATGGAGAAAAAGGATTAAATATGATTTATTAATATATTATGAGAATAATATATTAAAGGAGAAATCATATTGTTTAATTAATATTATTCAAGAATTAATAAGAATTAAGTTTGTGACTAAAAGAGATTAATTAAATTTAAGGGACTGGAACTGTCAATTGTATGATAGTTGACTATTGAGCTAATGGACTCCATATTAAAGGGTGGACGAATTCTATGGGGAAACCCATTAGAAATCGTCCAAGGCCTTTAAGGAAGGAGCCCATCGGTTGCTTAGGGCTTAAGCATCCAAATTAGGGTTTCCTTGTTAGATAACCCTAATAGCCTCACTATTTAAGGAACCCTTATGCCCCAAAAACGTGGACAAGCTTCCTTCTAGGGTTTCCACACATTTTGGGCAGCCTCCTTCTCTTCTCCTCTTCATCCTCTTGCTCTTGGATTTTGTGAACCATTAAAGGAGTGACATTTGTGACTCTAATCTTTCTAAAGTCAATACAAGAAGGATTTGAGATTGTTATTCCTTTATAACAATCAAGGTATGATCTAAACCCTTATTTATATGTTATATTGATTATCATATGCTAGATCTAGGGTTTATAGTCTTGGATAACTTGCATGTACAATAGAGAAACCTAGATCCAAGCATTAGGGTTTGTATGAGCACATAGGATGTTCTTATGGCTAAAACACATCAGTGGTATCAGAGCCTAGATTGGTTTCTATTGTATTGATGCATATTTGATCGAAATCAGCACTGAAAATCGAATTTTTTGGCTTCTGAGTGTTTGACTCGGCGAGTCACTTGGTGCACTCGCCAAGTCAGCTGTAGTCGACGAGTCCAGGTCCAGAGTTGACGAGTCAAATCGTCTGACAGCTCGTTTTCGCGATTTTCTTCCTATTTTGGCTTTTGATAATTACCATAAATATGTTTTTGCTATAGAATCCGAATTTTATCAATATTTGGTGATTATCCTTACCTAAATAGAAGATAATTGTCAAATTTAGATAATCATTTGTTTTATTAGATAATGTTTGATTATTTGTAATTTAGATTTGAATTATCTTGTGAAAAAGATTTAATTCTTCCCCTTTAGGTTTTATAGTTTAAATTTGAACTTAATAGTTTTGTTTTGAAATTTAAATAGTTGAAAACCTAATGTTTTGAAAAGTTTCAAAAATTTCCCTCAAGTTTTGGGATTTAAATTTTGATTAAAAAGTTTGATTTTGAAATATTTAAATTCTAAACCCTAATGTTTTGAAATGTTTCAAAACTTGCCCTCAAGTTTTGGAATTTAAAAGTTGATTAAAAGTTTAATTTAGGAATGTTAAATTCTAAAACCCTAGTGATGTTTTGAAAAGTTCAGATCACACCCTTATGGTTTTATTAATTAATTAAGGTGTATAATTAAAAGAGGTTTAATAAATCCATAAAGTTTTGATTTACAATTTAATTGAATTAAAAGTATAATTGTTAAATTTGACCACCTAGTATTTTAAAAGTGTAAAATACACCTATACTATATATAACATTAAAAGTGTAACATTATATATATGTATGAGTAAAAGTCAGTCTTACCGTTAGTAGGCCTCATTCACGAAGCTGGTCTATAAGGGGTGTTTAAGGAAATTGCCTATAAAATGGCGGTTGAATGGGTATGCACTCTTACCCACCGCACTCTTGACTAGTGGAGGGTCGTTAGCCGAACGGGTAGGATAGGACAAAACCTTCCATTATAAGTATAATGAAGTACAAAAGTAACTAAATGTTTTCAAATTCCCAATCTTAGTTACATTAGGCAAAAGTGAATTGATGCAATTCCATGAAATTACACTTTGTGCCCTTGCGAAGACGTTAGTGGAGCGTGTGTGGTTTATGTCACAACTAGAAATTTTGTGTCTTGTAATCACTAAAGTAAAATGTTGAATAAAAAACTTAAGATCATGTGTGATACCTATTATTATGACATCAAAAACTTCAATCAAATACATCATACAAATACTACAAATAGTCAACAAGCAATTGGAAACCCTAGAAGTTCTTATTTAGGTCCATTTTGCACTAGGACTTCCTTATTGGACTCAATGGACCAATAAGCATCCAATTTGACTATCATGGGCTTAGAACCCTTAAATAGGCTCTAATTGGACCCACATTAATTTATTTCAACATTTTGGGCCATATTGGGTCTAGAATGAAATAAATTGAAAGTTTTGAACCATGATTAACCTAAATTAGCCCAACAAAGTGTAAAAATCATGTTATATTTCTTTTAGGTCAAAAATCATCCAACTTAACTTCTATATGGGCTTGAGGGCATTAAAGCCCAAATCTTTCCTTTTTCATCCAAATTCTCGGCCCAAGGCCCAAATCCAAGAAGAAAAGAGGAAGGGTTGACTTAATGCATGCCACCTCATTATTATATGGTGGTTATCCAAGCTAATATTCCTCAAACATCCATGCTAATCTCATTTCTCCATGCAACTCTCTCTCTCCCTCTCTCTTCTTGTCTCGGCCGTGAGTAACACACACACACACACACACCTCACAAACTCTCTCTAGATTACTCAAGAAATCATCCTTCGTCTCCATTCAAAAATCTCGAAATTTTGCTTGTGCATCAAGAGGATTTCAAGAAAATATCATCACTTCTTGGTAAGCTACACATATCTAAGGATTTTATAACTCTTTTCTCATGATTAGATCCTTTCTCTTAAACATTTGTGGTAATCATGCTCCTAGAATCATCTCAAAGTCGAGATCATCATCAAAGGGTTGCTAAGGCCAAAAATCACCAAACTTTCTTCCATCTTTTCTTCAAAAACCGAAACCACACCCTAAGGTGAGCTTCATACTCCCTATTTTCTGTTTTATAAGTTTTGTGGGGGGGGGGAATACAAGTGAAAGTGTAGATCTATATATGTTTTGTATGTCTTGTATGATTTCTATGCTTATATGTGTGTTTTTGTGTGATTATGATGTTGGATCTAGCCATAAACTCCTAAAAATCGAGATATATGTTATGTTAAATGATACTAGCATAAATTATATTATTACATACAAAGTATTCCAAGAAAAATTGCTAAGTGACTTGATAACATCTTCTTTGGGCAAAAAACTCATTTTTTGGACACAAAATGTTAAAAAAAAATAAAGTTAAAGGGCCCAAATTGACATATTACGAATTCTGATGGATGAGAGGAGTCAAAACAGTTTACCTAAAATATTTTCTGGAAATATACTCATTTGGAGGATTAAAAATATAAATTTCAAGCTTAATGGGCTAAAAATGACATTTTCGGCCCAATAGGGCCCAATATGCGAAATTTTCTGTTTTGGAGGGCTGAAACTGTGTTTTTTGGTAAAAAAGTGGACTATTAGTGTTCTAAGTCCTTTTCAAAGGTTAAAAATGCTTTTCATAATTAAAAAGGACCAAAGTTGCAAACATTTTCCAATTTGGGCCAAAAGTGTAAAAATTGCGAAAAAGAGGGGTTACAACCGTGAAAATTGTATTTTCAGGGACTAAAACTGTTTTCAACTAAAAATATGCTGAAAAATATCAATTTCAATAAGTTTTGGTGTTAAAGTGTCAAGAAAATGGTTTAAGGACTAAACCGGAAATTTATTTATTCAAAGGGTTGAAAAAGTAAATTTACAACAAAAAGAGGGGTTGTAAAAGAAAAGTTGCAATGTTAATTCAATACATCCGTTGTGATCAAACATTGGCACTGCTACTACCGACGAATTATATTACACAACAACACCAAAAATCGTTATCAAACGAATTGATTCGGTCTCGAATCAATAATAAACCCGAAACTACTAACACGACGATAACTCGACTCATACACGGAAAATTTGGGAATTCAATACACACGTGAGAGTGCACAGACGTCGATGCACCACCTTTGGGCCCAAAAGTGTAAAATCTTGTTTGTTGGGCCTAGCTAGCCCGATGACCTGATCTTTAGGCCCGAAGACTTCAACCTTACGAGTTGTTGGGTCTTACATGATCCAACACAGCGTAAAAGGACTTTCAATGGCTTTTATACTATTGGTCCCCAAGGGTCCTTTGGTACTGCTAGTAAAGTCGGTTATTCAAATGTGAGTCGGGTCAAGGGCCCTTCGCACTCTTTTTATCCCCAACCGACTAACGGAGTTATCGAGGTCTTCGTGCCCTCTTTCTTTTCGGATGTGGGACTACAAGAAGTTAGGGCGGTTGGATTACATGAATAGTACGGACGACGCCTACGGGATCGTTAGTATAGTTGTAAACTGGTCGTTTGTGTAACGCGTGTTTATAGCAATTCACCATGCGCAATAATCCGACGTCGCCTGGAATCAATGACTTCACACGCCGCGATAGTACAACAACTACATGGAATTCAAAGTGTTAGGAAAACATCGGGTTTTCCTAGGGTTTTTCAATACATACGGTTTCGAAATGTACACAAGTTTAATGAAAATTTTTTACAACTATAGAAACAAACAAGCATACTTATGGATCTTCACAAACTTTTTCATAAACTCTTTTCAGAAAATATCGGATTTTCTGGTAGTTTTTCAAAACAATACAAAATGTTGCTTTTCAAATACCGCTTATGAACTCACCAACATTTCATATGTTGACGTTTTTCAAAATACTTGTATTCTCAGGTAACAAGTAAACCGAAGGAAAATGTACTCAGTGATGGCTTGCAGTTTGTTTATCTATGAACCGAACAATTTATTTTTGGGAATGTAATGCTAAAACAATGTACTCAGTGTAAACTTTATCAGTTGTACTATATTAATGCATGGTGATGAATGATGTTATGTTTCATATATATTCAATGTTATGGTATTCAATTAAGTAACAACAACCCTCGGACATTTCCGCCGTCTGGTTCGGGGGTGTGATAGTTTACCAGCACACTAAATGGTTCTACGCAAAGGTAGCAAAGGGAGCAAAGGGTGACTCAATGTTTGTCATAGTTCGGTGGAGTGTGTGTGGTTTACCGACACATCGAATAGGTGATTGTAACATGTGGGGGCACCCTGTAAGTTTGCATGGTTCTTCACACCTGCTTTGTGATCCTCGACATCCCAGTCACAAACTAGAGGGGCATATCAAGATTTAAACATGCCGTTGAAATGTTCAATGAATCTCAAAGGATCTAGGAGTTTTCATAGATTTAAAACTTAAATTTCTTTTTCGTTTTTCGTTGGTGGAAATTAGTGAATCGTCATTCACCTACCTTCAAATATTCTGCAACTAGATTACGACATCCCTTTTCTATGTTGTAGCGTATTGTGTTGGGTCCTAGCCTTAATATCTCATTTGGGTGATTTATTAAGGACTCAATTAATCAACTAACTTGAATTTGATTTTTTCTCCCATTTTGTAGATGTCAAAGTACGACGACTATGGTCTTCCCAAATCCCATGGAACAAGCATTCCACATGAAGATGATATTCCACGATTCGATCGAGGAACCAGAGATCATGCTTCACTTCCTCCACCTCCTCCAATTATTCCCCCTAACCCACAAGATCGAAGAATTGAAAGGTTCAATGTCACTAAAGCCCTATTGGAAATGAAACATGAAGATGGTAAACCTGTGTGTGCTCACGTTCTAGGAATAAAATCACACATCGATAGGTTGATAATGTTGGGTGCGTCATTCCCTGATAAGTTGGCTGTGAACTGGGTTCTGCGGTCACTTCCTGAATCATATAATGAGTTTAAGAGAAAGTATTATATGATGGATCATGACGATAACCTTATTGACCTAACTTACATGCTTATTGCTGCTGAATTAGAAATTATTTGGCAAAGCAATGGAGCATATTTGTTGGGAAAGTCAACCAACCATGCTTCCGAGGATGTTCTAAGAGAACCGACCTGTGTTTGCTGCCAAGAGAAAGGGCGTTGGATACAAGTCTGCCCTAAGAGCCTGAAGATTCCAAAAGATGGGAGAGTCAAAGAGTATGGTTGTGCTTCAGGTAAAATCCACTATCTAACTCCATTAAGTTCCTATTCATTGACTCTTAATACATAATGTGATAAGATTGCAGTTGAATGTTTTGCAGGATCAGTGAAAAGAGAGGAAGCTTGATGAAAAAGCAAGATGAGTCTAATCACGAAGAAATGGATCTCGATCGCATGGATTTGAAGATTAGATTTTGAGCTTAGAAAGTTATGATAGAATTGTTAGGAATATTTGACTACATAGTTTTTCAGTTGATTTTTGCATTGTAAGGACAAATGTTTTCCGCTGCTTTTATGAATAAAATAAATTTGGTTTGACTCATTTATTTATTTATTTATTTCCTTGCATTGAAATCGTTATGAAAAATTGAATTTCATATATTTCTACAACAAGTGGATGTGATCCTTAATTATGTTGTTTGTGGAAATGTCGAGAATTTACCAAATAAGGAGAGTTTCTCATCACCCAAGGTTCAATTGGACAGAAACTTGGAATCATGCAACTTGGTTGCACGAAGAATGAGAAATTTCATATTTGTAATTTAGACTAATTCATTGGCCAATTGTCAAGTGAAGGACTAAGAGATCGAGTACACAAAGTTGTGTGTTGATTAAGTCCACCACAAGAGTAACAAAGATATTCGTCATGATTTACTAAAAGTTTAGTAAATGTGATTATACTTACAAGATTAAGTGTAATTCTGAATTGATTGAAAAGTTTAAATCAATAGCAGAACGAATAAGAAGAATCAAGTAGGCAGAAAGATAAAAGTTTCTCTATTCTAAGAAGAAGGGAGAGTACCTTTTATGCTTTATGATATGTCTTAATGATTAAGAACCATAACTCAATTAATCCTCTAAGTAAGTCTTAGTACAATTGTATGTCTAAGAAGATGAATTAACAATTGAAGAAGTGGTTAAATCAGAAAGTCAATCATACTTCGTTCCAAAACAAGTGTTAAAGTTAAGATTGTTATATTGAGTGACAAATCTTAAGAAGGTTTATAGCATTCATCAAATATAGAATTAGAAAAGGGTTTTTCTTATTCTCACACATTTTGAAATTGGTAAGTTGTGATGTCTTGGATTAGATAAACACCAACAAGGACCAATTTTATGAAATGTTTTGTCTTGATAAAAGCTGCACTAACTCTTGAATATTTGGTTTTCAAGAAATGTTTATTGACAAGAGAATCTTATATTTCAAGGAGTCAGTGGGAGTCTTAATGGTCTTGAAAGGTTTCAAGAACAAATCAAGAATAAACCTTATCGATCATCACTAGCACACGAGTTAAGACACTATCTCTTTTATGTGTCGTTCCAATTGAGTTAATTATGCATGTGATCCCTATGAGTTCTCATTTGAATGCATAAAAGGAAAGGACCTTGATCAATGAAAAGTACATTGGTAGGAAAGGGTGTATTGCTTAACTACTTGGAAGACGTGGTGGGCAGTTGTGTTACCATAAGGCAAGAAATCAAGAACATGAAAGTTCGGTCCATATGAGTTTGAATTTGTCGTAAACTTTGGTTTTGACAAATTCACATGGATAGGAACACATACACCATTAAAATCTAAGTGTCATAAGATTCCCTCCTTCATGGAAATGACTGTGAGGAAATGCTTTCACTAAAAGAGATTTTAAGAAGATAGTGATTGTGAAAATTAGAATCTCGAATTCGATTATGGTTAAGATATCCCTTTCCATGATTCGAATTGTGAGATTTGGCAATTAGTATGAATTGTTTAAGACACATATATGAGCTATCTAAGGCAAAGGTGTATAAGTTCAAGAAGCGTTGATAAAATATTATCAAAGCCTTGGGTATTAGAAATATGAACCTAAAGAAATTCAATAGGCATTGTTTTTCTGAAAGTTAAGCTGTTTCTGAATACATGTCGAAGCTAGTGGGAGCATAAGTATTATGTTTATAATAATCATCGTGATAGTGGAGAATAAAAGTTGTGCTTGTATGATTATTAAGGCAAGTATTGCAAGTTAGCAATCTTAATTATAGAAAAACAAGAGTCATACTTTGCAAAGTTGTAAGAGTTGAATAGTTTTTTTGCTATAATTAAGGGAGAGAATATTATGCTTCATTTCAAATCTAAAGGCTTAGGTTGTAGAATGTTAATAAATTAGTCAATGATATATAGTGCGTTCTTAAATTTCGATTATGATTACGGCATTCCTCTTCATAATTCGAATTGTGAGAACGTAGCACATAAAATATTATGGCAGAAGATTGATAAAGTATTAAATCTTCATGTAAGACATTATGCATCGTGTCCCATATGCTTCGGGTATAGGATCGATTGCAAATGCTATAATATATGACCATTCTAAAATTTTCCAAATGTCTAGCACATTTAGAGGGAAAAGGACAAGAATCAGTTTTGACTAAGATAATTAAACAACTATCAAAGGACAATCCAAAGTTCGCCAAGGATTGGTCGCTTGTGAGTAGTTGGAAGTATAGTATTGAATGGACTATATCAACATTATTATGAATGATGGGTTTTGGTCATAAGACATCCTATGTGCTCATACAAACCCTAATGCTTGGATCTAGGTTTCTCTATTGTACATGCAAGTTATCCAAGACTATAAACCCTAATTCTAGCATTCAAATAATCATATTAACATGAGAATAGGTTTATAATGTTACCTTGATTGTTATGTAGCAATAACAATCCCGATTCCTCCTTGAATTGACTTTGGAAGGCTTAGAGTCACAAGTGTCACTCCTCTAATGGTTCACAAACACCATAAGCAAGAGGATGAAGAGGAGAGAGGATGGAGGCTGCCAAAACCGTGTGAAAACCCTAGCAAGATGCTTGTCCACGTTTGTGGTACTTAAGGGATCTATATATAGTGAGGCAATTAGGGTTATCTAACAAGGAAACCCTAATTTGGATGCTTAATCCTTAAGCAACCCATGGAGCCCTTTTCTCAAGGTCTTGGACGATTTCATATGGGCTTCCCCCATAGAATTCGTCCACCTTATAACAAAAGGCAATCCATGGCCCAAATTGCAATTATCTTATAACTACAATTCCAGTCCCTTAAGTTTAATTAATCTCTTTTAGTCACAAAACTAATTACCAATTAATTATTGACTAATATTAATTAAACAGTATGATTTCTCCTTTAATATATTATTCCCATAATATATCAATAAATCATATTTAATCCTTTCTCTCCATAATTCATCCTATCAAGTTGCTTTGGTGAAGGCAACCCAAAAGGACCATGCACCATCGGGTCAAGTACATACCAAAATAGTTATGGACTTAGACACTAATCCAACAGTCTCCCACTTGGATAAGTCTAACAACTATCTTGTGTATGACTTTAGATCCTGATCTGCAATCGTAGCTTTCCAAAGCCGCTGTCAACTCTGATCCTGTCAGATACGCGTGTCCTTAGATAAGGGATCATATATTCCTCCATTCTTGATATCATATGATTTCAAATCATTCTCTTTGTACTATATCTCGATTCTGATTTATGACGACTGACTAATTGAACAAATCAAATTAGCCCTAGCCCAGCCGAGCATTTACGTTTGTCATCACAAAATCATCGAGGGGCCCAAAGATATCGCTTTTATCCTACTTTGAATAAAAGGAACGGATAAACTTTGATACGATGCTTGCTTGCACTCACTCACCGAATCACACACAACAATATGTTTTATAACACCAAGTTACTAGTGCGTTTACATATTATCAATGTGCAACAGATTCGCAAGATACAACTCACACGTCTCAGTTTCAAGAATATAAGATGTTATCGTCTCACTAATCACTCGTGATACAATTCAAGGAGAGATCCAAGTGAGCGTGGGTTTAATCCAATGCTCAAATCACATTTATAAGCACTCATGAATGTTGCAGCAAACATTTGCTTATGTCTAATACTCTTTTAGACAATCCACACCAATTCACGACAGTCTTCATTCATATCTACTTCCAACATATAAACGACTGTGGCCCGTTCGAATAATTAGATTATTCTTAATAAACTCAATTATTCTGGAAGTCAAAACATGCAAAGCGAAACACAAGAATAATACTTATCCCATATGGCCTCAAACCTTTGAGTATAAATAAAACACCTTCTATTTATCTCCATATCGATTACTCATTATTTGTCGTTTCGGTTAATCAACTTCTTACTTGAATTACAACACTTATCCCATGCTCCTAGCATGCACACAATGTTTACTGATGGTTCTTACTTTGTGAAATAGATCACATCGGACTCATTTCCAATCATTCTCATTTCACAACTCCAAATCCTTTTTCCATAAGTTAAAGAGTATCAAATTATTGCTACTTACAGAATATGCTAGATTCTAACATTCTATGCAACTATCCTTTCGTAATGTCACTGCACCAAAGTCACAAAGACTATTGCCAATGATATTACAAAGTCCTCTATCGGAGACTGTTATAAGACAATTCCTTAGATATGATGTCTCTCACTCAAAGTACATTCCTTTGAACATCCTTTTGCATAAAGGTTTCCAATCTAGACATATATTTTCAATATTCAATTCCCAATATGGACACGCTTCCATATTTTCCATATGACAACTCATTCTCAATAGAATCTTATCTATTCGTAATAAAGTCGATATGGTCCATCCAATAAGGAAACATTTCCATATTTTCAAATACTATACTTCCAACTACTCACAAGCAACCAATCCTCGGCGAACCTTGGATTGTCCTTTGATAGTTGTTTAATTATATTAGTTAAAACCGATTCTTGTCCATTTTCCCTCTAAATGCGCTAGACATTTGGAAAATTTTAGAATGGTCAAATATTATAGCATTTGCAATCGATCCTATACCTGAAGCGTATGGGACATAATGCATAATATCTTACATAAATATTTGATACTTTATCAATCCTCCGCCATAATATTTCATTTGCTATGTTCTTAAAATTCGAATTGTGAAGAGGAATGCCGTAATCATAATCGAAATTTTAAGAACACACTATGTACCTTTGACTAAATTTATTAACATTCCACAACCTAAGCCTTTAGATTTGAAATGAGGCATAATATTCTCTCCCTTAATTATAGTAAAACAACCTTTCAACTCTTACAACTTTTCTAACAACCCGAAATTCATATCCCTAAATGTAACCCTTCTCGCGACTCGTTCCGAGAAATCCAATCGCCGTTTCCGATTTCGTTTCTGTTTCCTGCCTTTTATTAAGTCATTAATGTGGATTTTATTTTAAGACTTAATGAGTGTCTTAATACCCTTAGAACTCATTCTAACGTCTCATATTAATGATCGGAACATTTCTAGAATCAACCATATCGGGTTACGGCAAATTGGCCGGGTGTGACCAAAAGCCCCGTCTAACGCCGGTATCGGGTAGAATTCTACCGTGTCCCGAACTTGGACACTATTTAAAGTGATCCAAGTCTTCATTTTTAAGCTTTTGCTCCATTCTACAACTTTCACTCCAACCTCTCTCTTCAAACTAGAATTTAAGGTTCAAATCTCAAGTTTAAGGTCTCAAATCTTCAAGGTACCTTCCTATACTCATTTTGCATCATATTGAGCCTTCAAATTTGAGTTTAAACCATGGATTAGGACCATTACCATGAGTTTACGGCCCTAGAACAGTCCTAGGCCGTAAACTCATATAAATGGGGTTTTTGGAGCAACAAAACCCTTCCAAACCACAATTAGACCTTGAATATGGCTAGATGACTTTATGAAATGGAGTTAGAATGCCTCAAACCATGATTTAGAGCCTTATATATGAGTTTATGTCCAAGGATGGTGCTAAGGCCGTAAACCCATATTTAAAGGGTTTTTAAGCCCTTAAACCCTTCCATGGCTCAAACAAGACTTAGATACGACTTTTAGAATATTGGTTATGGACCTAGAACACCTTAGACGTGAACTTTGAGGGGTTTGTGTGAGTTTACGGCCAAGGCATGTGCTTGGGCCGTAAACTCCTTAAACATGGGTGTAAACTCATTTTCAACGTGTTAGAAAGCCATCCAACACCACCAAAAGCCTTGAAATAACCCATAGAACCAACCAAAAATAGTTTAAGGACCTTAAACACATCAAAACTCTTCATTTGAGATTTTACGGCCATAGAAGGTGCTCCATGGCCGTAAACTCCTAAAAGTATGTCATTTTGTGCCCAAAAATTATTTCAAGACTTGTAGGAGTTTTTAGAATCACATGTGATTAACTTTGGGACCTTAAAAACAATTATTCAAGGGAATATGAGAGTTTACGACCATGGGCCCCATGCCAAGGCCGTAAACTCCCTTAAGTGTTGTATTTAGTGATTTTAATTCATTCCAAGCCTTAGGTAAACTTTTTCCAACCCTTTCCAAGTGATAATAGCCATATATGACCCTTTAAGCACCATGAATCTTGCCAACATGAGTTCACGGCCGTGAACTCATGTGTGAGTGGTGTATAGGCCGTAAACTTCATTAGGGAGTTTACTCTTGGGGAGTAAACTCAAATTCCAAGTCCCTCGCTTCATTTCCTGTCCGTAGATGTCACCCGGGTCACTCCAAACACCCGTTTTGAGGTGTTTTCATTCGTTGGAGTGTAACTTCATATCTAATTAGAGTTTGTAAATCTAATTAGATATATTTGTATTCCATTTCATTATACATAGGAACCTCATGTGTTATCAGGCCTCGATTCGACGTTTAGCATCCGAAATCGACACATTTCCGCGTCCGGTGAGTTAATACCCCTACCCTTTTTCAATGGTTTTTCAAAGTTTTCAGGGGGGAATACAAGCAAAAGTACAAGAATATCTTGTACTTAAACTCATGATTTTAGTTAAAGGGTTTCATAATTGTACATTTTTAAGAATTGAAAACCTTTTAACAAACTGTTTTAACTTGCAGAGTTATTTGTTTTAACCCGATTTTCAATTCTTATTATACACTGATGTATTGTATACTTTATATTTGATGATACACATAGACATACAGTCAGGAAAACATGGGGTTTTCCTGGGGAGGACAATGAACATAATCAGAATTGGTAATAGTTCACACACACAGAGTCAGGAGAACATGGGGTTCTTCCTGAGTAACAATAGTACGTAACTAGAAAAGTGTGACAAGTTAAACAACTGAACTACAATTCACAAGAACAATCATGTTTTTCATCGTACATTGTTTACTTCACTTTCGGATTTGGAAACTAACTTTACATAAGAAAATATGGGATTTTCTTGGATAACCACTTTTTCAGGAAAACAATGGAACTCGTACATTTTCAGAAAAACTAACCGCTTATGAACTCACCAGCTTTATGCTCATTTTCAAACCGCTTGTATTCTCAGGTCCGTGTTAGACAGGTACCCGACGATCTCCTTTGGTGAAGAAGAAGTGTGTAGAAGACTCATTTCGTGTTATTCATATATACTATGTATCACTTGTATAACTTATTCTTTTGAAACAAATGTAAAAACTTTCATATATGTAATGTATTGGTTGATTTACTTTACTTACTATGTTCATTGGATTTGATACTCAACGTGGAGTCAACCCCGGAAATGTTTCCCCCTTCGGTTTTCGGGGTGTGACAGATTGGTATCAGAGCCCTTGTTTATAGTGAATGAAGTATACCAAACCTTACATGGTATAAAACTATAAACATTAAGGGGCCTAAGTGCTCTGAACTAAAAGTATCCTTCAAAATATAAGTATTTTCAAAAGTATATAAGTATACCGACCTGTCGAGATCCGTAACTACAAGTAGAACAAAACATAAGTAAATGGGTGTTGTACACTGTGGTTAAACCTGGGTAGTTATGTAGTCGTGTCTAGGATCAATATAGCCTGGCCAACTATATTCATTCGAGACACGGCCAACATGTGCTTGGGAGTGACTGTGGTATGCGGCATGCCTAAAACTTACCCTAATACCACAAACATCGAGTTAGTGTCGTAACGAATCACGAAATACTATGGGAGTATTTCTCGAGCCAATCCTTGGTACAAATCCTCATCATACATTGTTCTTTGATCATTCTCTTAGCGATAATTTTCTTGTCTTGATAACTCTATCCTGCTTTATCGCTTATTCAGCATATATATATATGTCATATCTCTTGATTCAATTCAGAGGACTTATCATCCTCTCTTCCTTGATCTTATTAGATCAAGATGCCTCCAAGAAAGAGACCCAGCTCCAAGACCAACAACCCTCCGCCACCACCTCCTCCTCAAATCGACCCTGTAGTATTCCAGGCAGCTGTTACAGCCGCAGTGGCAGCTACCATGTCTCAACGGAACTCTGGCGGTTCCGGTGGTTCGGGAGGTGGTACCCAAACCCAAAACCAAGAAAACAGTCAGGGATGCCGGAAAGAGGGTTCCTATAAGGATTTCAAGAACGCAAAACCTGTTGGATAAGGTGTCTAAGTCCATAACTTATTTGGTATATACTTGACCCGACCGGCATGGTCCATTTGGGTTGCATCTCATCCAAACTATTATGGATAATTTTATGAGAGTTATACACATATGTTTATTAATATATTATGAGTTATAATATATTAATATGAAGTTACGTTATTTAATTAGTTTTAGTCTTAAATTAATTATGGATTAATTTAGAGATTAAAAGGAATACTAATTAAATTATGGGCTATTTGTTTTATATAGTGTGGGCTAATACTCATTTGTTAATGGGCTAGGCTTATGTGGAAGTCCATGGATGATCCATGGAGCTTTTAACCCATGGATCCTTGGAATAGGAAAAGACATGGGTTATTAGGGTTTCACCCTAACCATGCATACTATATAAGCATGCTTATGGAGCATGAAAGAGAGCCTAAGATAGCCTAAGAGAAAGCTAGTGTTCTAGTGTGTGTGTGCATGTGTGTGGCCGAAAATACAAGAGTGTGTATACTCTCTCAAAGTTTTCCAAGAGTTTGTGGTGTTTGTGATTCCATTTGAGGCATTCACACTATTGGTGCTTGGCCCTCAAACTCCTAAGAACCCAACACAACAAAGGTATGTAATATCTTCTAACTCTTTTATATTGAAATGTTCCCCATGCCATGTTAGATAGGTTATAAACCTTGGAAAATTATTATTTTGCATGTATTTAGACAAACATAGATCCAAGGTTTATTAGGGTTGCATGCACACTTAGGAAGTGTTAGATTGCTCAAAACCCAACAAAACCCCCGTCCTTTGATGGCACTGGAGGTGTCATTTCCCTCACCCGATGGTTCGAGAAGATCGAATCTATCTTTCAAATCTGCGCCTGTTCAGATTCAGACAAGGTGAAGTTTGCCGCCTGCACCTTTATTGACAAAGCCTTGACTTGGTGGAATGGCCGAGTCAAATCCCTAAGCTTACCTGTAGCCAACGCCATGGGTTGGGAAGCCATGAAGGAACTTCTGCTGGCTGAGTACTGCCACCGGGGCGAAATGCAGAAGTTAGAACACGAACTTTGGAACCTGAAGATGAAAGGTTCCGACATCACTACTTATGCTTCCAGGTTCGACTATTTGGCACTACTCTGCCCGGGAATGGTTACCCCGGGGAGTAAGAAGATAGAGAGATTCATCTGGGGTCTGACCCCGCCAACTAAAGGAAACGTCATAGCCACGAGGACGGATACATATGACAGCGCCAAACGCTTAGCACAGATCCTAATCGATCATAGTGAGGACCTCGAGGAGGCAACTACCACTCCTGAGCCGATGGTGAGGAGTGGGGAGATAAGAAAACTTGGGAAGAAAGAGAAAAGTCAGGCATCGCACGAGTCTTCGAAGAGACAGCAAACGGTGGCAGTTCACGCTGCCACATCCCCTGCAACTGTGTCTGTTGATAGATCCTCAACCTGAAAACCTGCCAATAGGTATACTGGAATCCTTCCTAGTTGTGACAAGTGCAACTATCATCATCTTCCTTCCAGTCCATGTATCGAAATAATTTGCAACAAATGTGGCATAAAGGGTCACATGGCGAAAAACTGTAAGACACCAACCCAATCAACGAGTCAAACTTCCGGAGCAGGCATTGGTCGGGCCTGCTATAGTTGTGGAGAAGTTGGACATCTTAAGCGAAACTGTCCCAAGGCTGTAACACCTGGTAACACCGGAAGAGTTCTAGCAATAAGACAAGAGGAGACAGCCACTGATCCCACCGTTGTCATAGGTATATTTCCTCTTGTTAAATTTATATACATGTGATTCTTTTCAATTCTAGCACCGAAATAAATTCGTTAACCATCCATTTGAACATCTTCTAACCCCATCGTTTGCGAGTAACCGAATATCTATATCTTCGAGATGGTTATCACGTGAGAACGAGAACGCTTGTGTCATATCCTTAGATTGTATCCTCAAACCGAACAATTATTCTTTTCCATTCGATCTATTGGCAAACTTTTTATGAAATGCTTTGATGTCACCTTTAGCATGAAATGACCGAGCCTCATTCATGTTGTCTTTTCCTAGTTTTGAGAAAGCCATTTGTTCTAAATTCCCTCCGACCCGACTCTCATGATCTTCCTGCATCAAAGCTTAAAAAGTCTTCCCCTGTATCTCTCGTCCGAGTGATCATCGAGAAACGAGAAGTCTACGATTCTTTCCCCGATACTGTTTCCAAAGAATTCTTGAAAATTCTTTCCGAACGCATAGTCCAATCTCGCATCGACCTAATCCCAGGAATTTCCTCGTAGCCAAACCTCAGTGAGCACGATGTGTGCAAGTCAGCAATCAGGGCTTGATACGATCACTACGAGGTAGTAGTGGCGCCCTTCGGTCGAACCATTTTCTTGGTCCGTAGATAAGGAAAGCAGTCATACTCGTAAACCTTTCCAAAAGCTAAAGCAATAAAGAATTAGTTGACACCAGGAACACCCATGGAAACCTGTCGATTCTTGGGTTCCGTCGACTATAATCGTAAACTCATGTAGAAGTTTCCCTTAGAACCATCGAACCCTTAGTTACTCTGCCATGTGAAAGCGTACCCACTTGTTGGAGGTTTTACCCTGGAAAGACATAGTACACCTTAAGAAGTGCGGAAAACTTAACTTGTGGAACCTTAGACCCTTTGAGATATTCGTTAGGAATCGATTCCATAGCCCTCTCCGAACTATCCTCAGGACTCAGTAGCAACCATCTGATATTCCGCATATTTATTCGTAAGGCTTGCCGACCTGACAAAAACCTTAGTCACCCTTGACGAGGTCAAAACCGATAAAAATCCGAACCTTCATGGATGAATCAATTGAGATCATGGATGGAGAGATTAACCATGCGTAGCAAAGCCACATCCTGACAGTGAGGGTTCGCTGGAATGTCAAACGGAGACCCAATTCCACTTAGGAGCTTGAAGACCCGAAGCAGTAGATTCATTCTCATATCTCTTTTCACTTCGTGATCTGTATTCGAGTCTTTGAATTTCGGGACGAAATTCCCTCTAACGGGGGGATAATGTAACAACCCGAAATTCATATCCCTAAATGTAACCCTTCTCGCGACTCGTTCCGAGCAATCCAATCACCGTTTCCGATTTCGTTTCCGTTTCCGGCCTTTTATTAAGTCATTAATGTGGATTTTACTTTATGACTTAATGAGTGTCTTAATACCCTTAGAACTCATTCTAACGTCTCATATTAATGATCGGAACATTTCTAGAATCAACCATATCGGGTTACGGCAAATTAGCTGGGTGCGACCAAAAGCCACGTCTAACGCCGATATCGGGTACAATTCTACCGTGTCCCGAACTTGGACACTATTTAAAGTGATCCAAGTCTTCATTTTGAAGCTTTTGCTCCATTCTACAACTTTCACTCCAACCTCTCTCCTCAAACTAGAATTTAAGGTTCAAATCTCAAGTTTAAGGTCTCAAATCTTCAAGGTACCTTCCTATACTCATTTTGCATCATATTGAGCCTTCAAATTTGAGTTTAAACCATGGATTAGGACCATTACCATGAGTTTACAGCCCTAGAACAGTCCTAGGCCGTAAACTCATATAAATGGGGTTTTTGGAGCAACAAAACCCTTCCAAACCACAATTACACCTTGAATATGGCTAGATGACTTTATGAAATGGAATTAGAATGCCTCAAACCATGATTTAGAGCCTTATATATGAGTTTAGGGCCAAGGATGGTGCTAAGGCCGTAAACCCATACTTAAAGGGTTTTTAAGCCCTTAAACCCTTTCATGGCTCAAACAAGACTTAGATACGACTTTTAGAATATTGGTTATGGACCTAGAACACCTTATACATGAATTTTGAGGGGTTTGTGTGAGTTTACGGCCAAGGCATGTGCTTGGGCCGTAAACTCCTTAAACATGGGTGTAAATTCATTTTCAAGGTGTTAGAAAGCCATCCAACACCACCAAAAGCCTTGGAATAAATCATAGAACCAACCAAAAATAGTTTAAGGACCTTAAACACATCAAAACTCTTCATTTGAGAGTTTACGGCCATAGAAGGTGCTCCATGGCCGTAAACTCCTTAAAGTATGTCATTTTGTGTCCAAAAATCATTTCAAGGCTTGTAGGAATTTTTAGAATCACATGTGATTAACTTTGGGACCTTAAAAACAATTATTCAAGGGAATATGAGAGTTTACGGCCATAGGCCCCATGCCAAGGCCGTAAACTCCCTTAAGTGTTGTATTTAGTGATTTTAATTCATTCCAAGCCTTAGGTAAAATTTTTCCAACCCTTTCCAAGTAATAATAGCCATATATGACCCTTTAAGCACCATGAATCTTGCCAACATGAGTTCATAGCCGTTAACTCATGTGTGAGTGGTGTATAGGCTGTAAACTTCATTAGGGAGTTTACTCTTGGGGAGTAAACTCAAATTCCAAGTCCCTCGCTTCAATTCCTGTCCGTAGATTTCACCCGGGTCACTCCAACCGTTTTGAGATGTTTTCGTTCGTTGGAGTGTAACTTCATATCTAATTAGAGTTTGTAAATCTAATTAGATATATTTGTATGCCATTTCATTTTACATAGGAACCGCGCGTGTTATCTGACCTCGATTCGACGTTTAGCATCCGAAATCGACACATTTCTGCGTCCGGTGAGTTCATACCCTACCCTTTTCAATGGTTTTTCAAAGTTTTCAGGGGGGGGGGGATACAAGCAAAAGTACAAGAATATCTTGTACTTAAACTCAAGATTTCAGTTATATGGTTTCATAATTGTACATTTTTAAGAATTGAAAACCTTTTAACAAACTGTTTTAACTTGCAGAGTTATTTGTTTTAACCCGATTTTCAATTCTTATTATACACTGATGTATTGTATACTTTATATTTGATTGTTCACATTTAAAATGATAGAACACATAAACCATTGTAATGTCTGTAATAAAACACTAAGGTTCGAGTGTAAAAGACAAACACCATCAGAAAACATAAAACATCTGTATGTCCTTAACAATACACCTAGGCTTGAGTGTGATAGATAAATACCATCATAATATACAAATCAATTGTAATGTCCTTAATAATACACCTAGGATCGAGTGTAGAGGACAATTATCATAAGATAACTCATATATCATTTATAACGTCCTTAAAAATACACCTAGGATCGAGTGTAGAGGACAATCATCATTAAATAACACCTAGGCTCGAGTGTAATGTCCTTAATAAAACACCTAGGCTCGAGTGTAAAGGACAGGTACGTTAGAAGTTAACTAGTCGTAAATATTACTTTCCTAGTCGAAAAGTAAAGAGGAATCTTAAAGATTGGAGACACGTCCTCGTAACACTTCCTTGGCACGAGATAGTGGAGGACTAACCCTGTAACCAGAATCTCCAAACGTAGGAGAGCGTGGCTTGAGTGTACAGATCTATACGGGACTGACAATCCCACACCTGGCTGCTAGCTACAACCGAACCGAAAGGTTCAAGGGTGACGAAAGTCATAAAGGGATACTGGCCCTGGTCCGAGTCATATCCAGTCTGAGTATGGTTAAGGACTCGCAATCAAGATTATTGACACTTTACAAGTATTTATTAGTTTTATGTACGTAATAAAACTAATGTATCTTCAACGATGACAGGCACACATACACGCACATTCATGAAAACATGGGGTTTTCCTGGGGAGAACACTGAACATAACCAGAAATCGGTAATGATACACATACAAATACAGTCAGGAAAACAACGGGTTTTCCTGAGGAGGACAATGAACATAATCAGAATTGGTAAGAGTTCACACACACAGTCAGGAAACGTGGGGTTTTCCTGGGGAGGACAATGAACATAATCAGAATTGGTAATAGTTCACACACACACAGTCAGGAGAACATGGGGTTCTTCCTGAGTAACAGTAGTACGTAACTAGAAAAGTGTGACAAGTTAAACAACTAAACTACAATTCACAAGAACAATCATGTTTTTCATCGTACATTGTTTACTTCACTTTCGGATTTGGAAATTAACTTTACATAAGAAAATATGGGATTTTATTGGATAACCACTTTTTCAGGAAAACAAAGGCACTCGTACATTTTCAGAAAAACTAACCGCTTATGAACTCACCAGCTTTATGCTGATTTTCAAACCGCTTGTATTCTTAGGTCCGTGTTAGACAGGTACCCGACGATCTCCTTTGGTGAAGAAGAAGTGTGTAGAAGACTCATTTCGTGTTATTCATATATACTATGTATCACTTGTATAACTTATGCTTTTGAAACAAATGTAAAAACTTTCAGATATGTAATTTAATGGTTGATTTACTTTACTTACTATGTTCATTGGATTTGATACTCAACATGGAGTCAACCCCGTAAATGTTTCCGCCTTCGGTTTTCGGGGTGTGACAGGTCACACCCTGAAAACCGAAGGCGGAAACATTTCCGGGGTTGACTCCATGTTGAGCATCAAATTCAATGTACATAGTAAGTAAAGTAAACAACCATTACATTACATATAGAAAAGTTTTACATTTGTTTCAAAAGAAAAAGTCATACATGTGATACATAGTATATATAAACAACAC
The DNA here is from genome assembly GCF_002870075.4 of Lactuca sativa. Taxonomy (NCBI): domain Eukaryota; kingdom Viridiplantae; phylum Streptophyta; class Magnoliopsida; order Asterales; family Asteraceae; genus Lactuca; species Lactuca sativa. Next base: position 136,586,434 of record NC_056631.2, read on the forward strand.
GAAACGAGTCTTCTGAGAACTCCGTCTTCGCACAAAAGGATCGTCGGGTACATGTCTAATGTGAACCTGAGAATACAAGCGGTTTGAAAATTAGCATAAAGCTGGTGAGTTCATAAGCGGTTACTTTTTCTAAACATGTACGAGTTCCTTTGTTTTCCTGAAAAAGCGGTTATCCAAGAAAATCCCATATTTTCTTATGTAAAGTTAGTTTCCAAATCCGAAAGTGAAGTAAACAATGTACGATGAAAAACATGAGTGTTCTTGTGAATTGTAGTTCAGTTGTTTAACTTGTCACACTTTTCTAGTTACGTACTATTGTTACTCAGGAAGAACCCCATGTTCTCCTGACTCTGTGTGTGTGAACTATTACCAATTCTGATTATGTTCGGTGTCCTTCCCAGGAAAACCCCATGTTTCCTTGACTGTGTGTGTTTATCTTTACCGGTTCTGGTTATGTTCAGTGTTCTCCCCAGGAAAACCCCATGTTTTCCTGAATGTGTGTGTATGTGTGCCTGTCATCCTTGAACGTACATTAGTTTTATTACATACATAAAACTAATAAATACTCGTAAAGTGTTAATAATCCTAATTGCGAGTCCTTAACCATACTCAGACTGGATATGACTCAGACCATGGCCAGTATCCTTTTTATAACTTTCGTAACCCTTGAACCTTTTGGTTCGGTTGTAGCTAGCAGCCAGGTGTGGGATTGTCAGTCCCGTATAGATCTATACACTCAAGCCACGCTCTCCTACGTTCGGAGATTCTGGTTACAGGGTTAGTCCTCCACTGTTTCATGCCACGGTAGTGTTACAAGGACGTGTCTTTACTCTTTAAGATTACTCTTTGGTTTTCGACTAGGAAAGTAGTATTTACGACTAGCTATGATCTACGTATCTATCCTCTACACTCGAGTCTAGGCGTTTTATTAAGGACATTACACTCGAACCTTGGTGTTATCTAATGATGACTGTCCTTTACACTCGATCCTAGGTGTGTTATTAAGGACGTTACAAATGTTATATATGCGTTATCTTATGGTGATTGTCCTTTACACTCGATCCTAGGTGTATTATTAAGGACATTACAATTAATTTGTGTGTCATGATGGTGTTTATCTTTCACACTCGAACCTAGGTGTATTGCTAAGGACATACAGATGTTTTATGTTTTCTGATGGTGTCTGTCTTTTACACTCGAATATAAGTGTTTTATTACAGACATTACAATGGTTTATGTGTTCTATCAGTTTAGGTGTGAACAATCAAAATGTAATGTACACAATATAACAGTATATAATAAGAATTGAAAATCGGGTTAAAACAAACAACTCTGGAAGTTAATACAGTTTGTTAAAAGGTTTTTAATTCTTTAAAAATGTACAATTATGAAACCATTTAACTGAAATCATGTGATTGAGTACAAAATATTCTTGTACTTTTGCTTGTATTCCCCTGCTGAAAACATTGAAAAACCATTGAAAAAGGGTATGGGTATGAACTCACCGGACGCAGAAATATGTCGATTTCGGATGCTAAACGTCGAATCGAGGCCTGATAACACGCGAGGTTCCTATGTAATATGAAATGGCATACAAATATATCTAATTAAATTCATAAACTCTAATTAGATATGAAGTCACACTCCAACTAACGAAAACACCTCAAAACGGGTGTTTGGAGTGATAGTTGTAAAATGGAGCAAAAGCTTCAAAATGGAGACTTGGATCACTTTAAATAGTGTCCAAGTTCGGGACACGGTAGAATTCTACGCGATACCGGCGTTAGACGGGGCTTTTGGTCGCACCCGGCCAATTTGACGTAACCCGATATGGTTGATTCTAGAAATGTTCCGATCATTAATATGAGACGTTAGAATGAGTTCTAAGGGTATTAAGTCACTTATTAAGTCATAAAATAAAACCCACAGTAACGACATAATAAAATGCCGGAATTGGAAACGAAATCGGAAACGGCGATTGGATGGTCGGAACGAGTCGCGAGAAGGGTTACATTTACGGATATGAATTTCGGGTTGTTACATTTAGGCGTGTGCTTGGGCCGTAAACTCCTTAAACATGGGTGTAAACTCATTTTCAAGGTGTTAGAAAGCCATCCAACACCACCAAAAGCCTTGGAATAAATCATAAATCCAACCAAAAATAGTTTAAGGACCTTAAACACATCAAAACTCTTCATTTGAGAGTTTACGGCCATAGAAGGTGCTCCATGGCTGTAAACTCCTAAAAGTATGTCATTTTGTGTCCAAAAATCATTTCAAGGCTTGTAGGAATTTTTAGAATCACATGTGATTAACTCTGGGACCTTAAAAACAATTATACAAGGGAATATGAGAGTTTACGGCCATAGGCCCCATGCCAAGGCCGTAAACTCCCTTAAGTGTTGCATTTAGTGATTTTAATTCATTCCAAGCCTTAGGTAAAATATTTCCAACCCTTTCCAAGTGATAATAGCCATATATGACCCTTTAAGCACCATGAATCTTGCCAACATGAGTTCACGGCCGTGAACTCTTGTGTGAGTGGTGTATAGGCCGTAAACTTCATTAGGGAGTTTACTCTTGGGGAGTAAACTCAAATTCCAAGTCCCTCGCTTCATTTCCTGTCCGTAGATGTCACCCGGGTCACTCCAAACACCCGTTTTGAGGCGTTTTCGTTCGTTGGAGTGTAACTTCATATCTAATTAGAGTTTGTAAATGTAATAAGATATATTTGTATGCCATTTCAATTTACATAGGAACCTTGCGTATTATCAGGCCTCGATTCGACGTTTAGCATCCGAAATCGACACATTTCCGCGTCTGATGAGTTCATACCCCTACCCTTTTTCAATGCTTTTTGAAAGTTTTCAGGGGGGGAATACAAGCAAAAGTACAAGAATATCTTGTACTTAAACTCATGATTTCAGTTAAATGGTTTCATAATTGTACATTTTTAAGAATTAAAAACCTTTTACCAAACTGTTTTAACTTGCAGAGTTATTTGTTTTAACCCGATTTTCAATTCTTATTATACATTGATGTATTGTATACTTTATATTTGATTGTTCACATTTAAACTGACAGAACACATAAACCATTGTAATGTCTGTAATAAAACACTAAGGTTCGAGTGTAAAAGACAGACACCATCAGAAAACATAAAGCATCTGTATGTCCTTAACAATACACCTAGGCTCGAGTGTGATAGATAAATACCATCATAATACACAAATCAATTGTAATGTCCTTAATAATACACCTAGGATTGAGTGTAAAGGACAATTATCATAAGATAACTCATATATCATTTATAACGTCCTTAATAATACACCTAGTATCGAGTGTAGAGGACAGTCATCATTAAATAACACCTAGGCTCGAGTGTAATGTCCTTAATAAAACACCTAGGCTCGAGTGTAAAGGACAGGTACGTTAGAAGTTAACTAGTCGTAAATATTACTTTCCTAGTCGAAAAGTAAAGAGGAATCTTAAAGATTGGAGACACGTCCTCGTAACACTTCCTTGGCACGAGATAGTGGAGGACTAACCCTGTAACCAGAATCTCCGAACGTAGGAGAGCGTGGCTTGAGTGTATAGATCTATATGGGACTGACAATCCCACACCTGGCTGCTAGCTACAGCCGAACCGAAAGGTTCAAGGGTGACGAAAGTCATAAAAGGATACTGGCCCTGGTCCGAGTCATATCCAGTCTGAGTATGGTTAAGGACTCGCAATCAGGATTATTGACACTATACAAGTATTTATTAGTTTTATGTATGTAATAAAACTAATGTATGTTCAAGGATGACAGGCACACATACACGCACATTCAGGAAAACATGGGGTTTTCCTGGGGAGAACACTGAACATAACCAGAAATCGGTAATGATACACATACACATACAGTCAGGAAAACATGGGGTTTTCATGAGGAGGACAATGAACATAATCAGAATTGGTAATAGTTCACACACACACAATCAGGAAAACATGGGGTTTTCCTGGGGAGGACAATGAACATAAACAGAATTGGTAATAGTTCACACATACACAGTCAGGAGAACATGGGGTTCTTCCTGAGTAATAGTAGTACGTAACTAGAAAAGTGACAAGTAAAACAACTGAACTACAATTCACAAGAACAATCATGTTTTTCATCGTACATTGTTTACTTCACTTTCAGATTTGGAAACTAACTTTACATAAGAAAATATGGGATTTTCTTGGATAACCACTTTTTCAGGAAAACAAAGGAACTCGTACATTTTCAGAAAAACTAACCGCTTATGAACTCACCAACTTTATGCTGATTTTCAAGCCGCTTGTATTCTCAGGTCCGTGTTAGACAGGTACCCGACGATCTCCTTTGGTGAAGAAGAAGTGTGTAGAAGACTAATTTTGTGTTATTCATATATACTATGTATCACTTGTATAACTTATGCTTTTGAAACAAATGTAAAAACTTTCATATATGTAATGTAATGGTTGATTTACTTTACTTACTATGTTCATTGGATTTGATACTCAACGTGGAGTCAACCCCAGAAATGTTTCCGCCTTCGGTTTTCGGGGTGTGACAACTTTGCAAAGTATGACTCTTGTTTTCTATAATTAATATTGCTAACCTTGCAATACTTTCCTTAATAATCATACAATCATAACATTTATGCTCCCACTATCATGATGATTATTATAAACATAACACTTATGCTCCCACTAGCTTCGACATGTATTCATAAACATCTTATCTTTCAGAAAAACAATACCTATTGATTTTTATTAAGTTCATGTTTCTAATACTTAATGCTTTGATAACCTTTTATCAAGGCTTTTTGAACTTATACACCTTTGCCTTAGATAATTCATATGTGTGTCTAAATAATTAAGACAAATTGCCAAACCTCACAATTCAAATCATGGAAAGGGATACCGTAACCATAATCGAATTCGAGAATGCATTTTTACAATCACTATCTTCTTAAAATCTTTCTTAGTGAAAGTATTTCCTGACAATCATTTTCATGAAGGAGGAAATCTTATGACACTTAGATTTAAACGGTGTATGTGTTCCTATCCATGTGAATTTGTTAAAACCGACGTTTACGACAAATTCAAACTCATATGGACCGAACTTTCTTAATCTTGATTTCTTGCCTTATGGTAGCACAGCTGCCCACCATGTCTTCCAAGTAGTTAAGCAGCTCACCCTTTCTTATCAATGTACCTTTCATTGATTAAGGTGCCTTGCCTTTTATGCGTTCGAAATGAGAACTCATAGGACTCACATGCATAATTAACTCGATTGGATTGGCACAAAAACAAAATAATGTCATCACGATAGGTTGTAAACCTCAACTCGTGTGCTAGTGATGATCGATAAGTTTTATTTGATTTGTTCCTGAAACCTTTCAAGACTATTAAGACTCCCACTGACTCCTTGACATATAATACTCTCTTGTCAATAACCATTTCTTGACAAACAGATATTCAAGAGTTAGTGTAGCTTTTATCAAAACACTTCATAAATTGGTCCTAGTTGGTCTTTGTCTTATCGAAGACATCACAACTTTCCACATTTGATGAATGTTATAAACCTTCTTAATACTTATCCACTCAATGTCACAATCTTAACTCTAAGACTTGTTATTGGAACGAAGTACGATTCATCTTTTGATTTAACCATTTCTTCAATTCTTGATTCCTCTTCTTAGACATACAATTGTGCTAAGACTCACTTAGAGGATCAATTGAGATATGGTTCTTAATCATTAAGACCTATCATAAAACATAAAAGGTACTCTCCCTTCTTCTTAGAATGGAGAAACTTTTATCTTTCTGCCTACTTGATTCTTCTTATTCGTTCTGCTATTGATTTAAACCTTTTTTAATCAATTCAAAATTACACTTAATCTTATAAGTATAATCATATTTACTAAACCTTTAGTAAATCATGACGAATATCTTTGTTAATCTTATGGTGGACTTGATGAACACGCAACTTTGTGTGTTCGATCTCCTAGTCCTTAAGTTGACACTTTGTCAATGAATTAGTCTAATTTCCAAATATGAAGTTTCTCATTCATCGTGCAACCAAGTTGCATGATTCCAAGTTTCTATCCAATTGAAACTTGGGCGATGAGAAACTCTCCCTATTTGGTAAATTTTCGACATTTCCATAACTAAGAATCAAATCCATTATTGTTAATAATAGAAACATCCAAACATCAATTTTTCATATACGCCATTGCAAGGATAAATAAATAATATAAAATCAAAATTTATTTTATTGCGGAAAAAATTTTGTCCTTACAATGCAATTCATTGAAAACTATGCTAATACATCTTTCTTAGCAATCTAATTCTAACTCTAAGTAGTAGTACAAGAATCTAATCTTCGAGAAATGCGATCGAAATCCATTCCTTCATGGTTAGATTCTGCTCACTTCTTCCCTTAAGCTTCCTTTCTTTTCTTTGATCCTACAAAACATCAATTGTAATCTTATCACATTATGTATTAAGAATCTAGAATAGAAGCTTAAAAGAGTTAGTTAATGGATTTTACCTATATTAGAGCCATACGTTTCGACTCTCCCATCTCTTAGATCTCTTGGGTAATGGTGCAGCTTCATCTCCAATGCCCTTTCTCTTGGCAATAAAAGCAAATTGACTCTTTTGGAACATGACATGGAACTACTTCAGACATTGCCTTTCTCTTATGATCAAACTTTTCGATCATAGCATGTCTTTCGTTGCCATTGTCTATATCCATAGAGTTCTTGAAGGCAGATTTTCTATTGCGCCAAATCATTTCTGATTCAGCAGCAATAAGCATATAGGTGAGATCTATAAGGGTCACGTCGCAGTTTATCATATAGTGCTCTCTTACGAACTCACTATATGATTTAGGAAGTGACTGAAGAACCCAATCAACAGCCATTTCCTTATAGACAACGGATTCCAATATTCTTAACCTATCAATGTGTGACTTCATCCCTAGGACGTGTGCACACACTGGCTTTCTTTCTTTATGTTTACTTGCCAAAAGGGCTTGAGTGATCTTGAACTTTGCAAGCCTTTGAACTTGTGGTTTAGGGAGAATAATTGGATGAGGTGAAGGAAGTGAATCATGATTTCTTGTTCCTCGATCGAATCGTGGAATATCATCTTCATGTGGAAAGCTTGTTCCACGGGATTTGGGAAGACCATAGTTGTCGAACTTTGACATCTACAAAATGGGAGAAACGAATTAAAGTTAGTTGATTGATTGAGTCCTTAGTAAATCACCCAAATGAGATACTAAGGCTAGGACCCAACACAACATTCTACAACTCAGGAGAGGGATGCCGTAACCCAAATTGCAGATCATTTGAAGGTAAGTGAATGACGATTCACTAATTTCCACCATGAAAAACGAAAAAGAATTTTAAGTTTTAAATCTATGAAAGCTCCTAGATCCTTTGAGATTCATTGAACTTTCAATGGCATGTTTAAATCTCGATATGCCCCTCTAGTTTGTGACTGGGATGCCGAGGATCACAAAGCGGGTGTGAATAACCATACAAACTTACATGGTGCCCTCACATGTTACAGTCACCTATTCGATGTGCCGGTAAACCATACACGCTCCACCGAACTATGACAAACATTGAGTCACCCTTTGCTACCTTTGCTTAGAACCATTTAGTGTGCCGGTAAACCACACACGCTCCACTAATGTCTTTGCAAGGGCACAAAGTGTAATTTCATGGAATTGCATCAATTCACTTTTGCCTAAGTAACTAAGATTGGGAATTTTTAAAACATTTAGTTACTTTTGTACTTTATTATACTTATAATGGATGGTTTTGTCCAATCCTACCCGTTCGGCTAACGACCCTCCACTAGTCATGTAACAACGAAAATTTTCAAAACAATTTTTTTCATTTCTTAAAAACATGTTTCCATCCAAAATAAGTCATAAAGATCCAATGTATCATATCGTAATACAAATCACATAAATCCCAAGATCATAAATCCTTCATCAGTGTGTACAGATCACGCCGGCGCCTTCCCATGGTCCTCGCTAGTACCTGAAACACATATCACAACAACTGTAACCATAATCGCTTAGTGAGTTCCCCAAAATACATCTTACGCACATACGCCTTTCCAGGCCCGGACCTTCCGGTCCATTTGTCTCAGGGGACCTCCGTCCTGACTAGGTAAACCTTCCGGTCCTACCTACGTCAACCTTACGGTCCACATCACAGCGCCTTCCGGCCCATCGCATATATGCCTTCCGGCCCATAACATAAAGCCTTCCGGCCCATATTAAGCATATCATACATGGCACATATAAACGATTAACTTATCACATACAATGCATATAACTGATAACATATCCGACCTTCCGGTCACACGATAAAACCCTTCCGGGTACAGTATAGTGAGAAAACTCACCTCGTGGAAAGTCTAGAATCTCACGTGCTCGCTATCTCCGAATCGCCAAACGAAGACTCAACCTCGCCTAATCATAAAGAATATCATTTTAACTAATATAGACTTCCACCACTAGACTTTACCCCCTTATTAACATTCCTCAGAGGGTAAAAGACCATTTTACCCTTTCTTGACTCAATGTCCATATATTGACCAAAACCCTAAAAGTCAAAAAAAGTCAACATCTCCAGTACGCGAGGCGTACAGACTGATGTACGTGGGGCGTATATCGCCAACTCAATAATCGGGGTCTCCACCGAGTACACTACGCGTATTGGGAGTTACGCCCAACGTAACAGACAGATCTAGACACACTTCATTTCTGGTCTTAATCGGTTAAGCCACTACTACAACTTCTAGATCCGGCCTTATTTAAGCATCCTTACTCATAAAGTCGGAACCTTTAAGACTTGGCATGCATGTAAAGGTCCTTACACTCCTTAACACCTTTCCATATCAACTCAAGGATCTAGATCTCATGCATGGCTAATCATTCACGTCCAAGACTACATTTTTATGGATCTACAACTCAAAAGGACCAGAAATATGATGGATCTAAGCTAATGGAGACCACTTGCTCATAAAGTCTCCACCTTTGGGACAAAACCCTAGAAAATGGTGCATAAAGCATAACACAAGATCTACAAGTCAAGATCCGAACTTTTTACCTTAGAAAGAAGCTTCAGCCTTTGCTAAGCCCGGATCTACACTTGAACACCAGCTACTAGCCTTCACAATGGACTCTTCTTCTCCTTTGCTACAAGGAAATGGCACCACCAAGCTTAGAACACTCACAAAAGGGCTAGGAACGAAGAAGCGCTCTCTTAGGGTTTCTTTCAGAGGGATGGTGGCTGAGGAGCCAAGCCATCTCATTCCTTTTATAGCCAACAACACGAATTAGGGTTTTGGGTCTGGACCGATTACGCCCTGCGAAATCCATGGGTACGCCTAGCGTACCAAAGGGACAACACGTCCAAATGAGGCAGGCGAGTACGCGCAGCGTACTCCTTGTACGCCCAGCGTACTCCTTGTACGCCCAACGTACTCGCCCAACACAAAGGCCCTAAAATGGAATTCAATCAAAGATGAAGGGCTAAATAAAAGGGTACCTGGATTTCGGGCTGTTACAATTCTCCCCCACTAGAACCAAACTTCGTCCCCGAAGTCTTAAACCGAAAACAAATCCGGATACTGCTCCCGCATCTCAGACTCGGATTCCCATGTCAGCTCGGACCCCTTCCGATGCTGCCACTGCACTTCCACCAAGGGTACTTCCTTGTTCCTCAGAACCTTAAGCTTTCGATCCCTAATCGCCACCGTCTCTCAATATAGTTCAGGCCCGCATCCACCTGAATATCCTCTAATGGAACCACAGCCGACTCGTCGGCAATACACCTTCTCAACTGCGACACATGAAAGGTGTCGTGAATCTGGCCCAGCTCCGCAGGTAGATCCAAACGGTAGGCTACCCTGCCTACTCTCGTAATTACCCTGAAAGGTCCAATATATCGAGGTCCCAACTTGCCCCTCTTCCTGAATCGAATCACTCCTTTCCAAGGAGAGACCTTTAAGAGTACAAGGTCACCAACTTGAAACCCGAGCTTGGACCGTCGCCTGTCCGCATAACTCTTCTGGCGACTCTGAGCGGTCAACAATCTCTGCCTGACCTATTGTATCTGCTCTGTCGTCTGAAGCACAGTCTCCGTACTACCCATTACCCGATGCCCCACCTCTCCCCCGCAGATGGGGGTCCGACACTTCCTCCCATACAACAGCTCAAAAGGTGGCATACCAATGCTCGAATGATGGCTGTTGTTGTACAAAAACTCTGCTAAGGGTAAATAGGTGTCCCAACTCCCTCCAAAATCCAAAACGCACGCTCGGAGCATATCCTCGAGCGTCTGAATCGTCCGCTCGCTCTGTCCGTCCGTCTGCGGGTAGTATGCGGTACTGAAATGCAGCCTCGTACCTAAATCCTCATGAAACTTCTTCCAAAACCTGGAAGTAAATCGCACATCCCGATCTGAAACGATCGACATCGGAACCCCATGCCGCGATACCACCTCCCTGAGATATAATTCTGACAATTTCTCCGAAGAAGAGCTCTTACTCATGGCTAGAAAATGAGCGCTCTTCGTCAATCTATCCACAATCACCCAAATTGCATCGACTCCCCTCGCAGTCCTTGGCAATTTGGTGATAAAATCCATGGTAATCTGTTCCCACTTCCATTTGGGAACCTCCAGCGGCTGCAATTTACCGTGCAGACGCTGGTGCTCGGCTTTAACCTGACGACAAGTCAGGCACCTCTCGACGAACCATGCAACATCCCTCTTCATATAGGGCCACCAATACTCCTTCTTTAAATTTAAATACATCTTGGTAGCCCCGGGATGAATCGAGAACTTCGACCGATGCGCTTCCTCCATCAGAATAGTACGCATACCGCCCACAAATGGTACCCAAATTCGACCCTGAAAAGTCATGAGTCCCCGCCCATCCGTAACGAATTCCGATACCTGACCGACAACCCGTTCCCTCTTCTAGTTTTCTGGTCTCACAGCCTCAGCCTGAGCTCCTCGGATGGTGTCCAAAATCGGAGTCATCACCGTCAACCTCATACAAATGTCTCGAATCGGGACGCTTTCCACTCTACGGCTCAACGCATCGGCTACTACATTCGCCTTGACCGGGTGATACAGGATCTCGCAGTCATAATCCTTTACCACATCCAACCATCTCCTCTATTTCATATTCAAATTGGGCTGATCCATCAAGTACTTCAGACTCTTGTGGTCCGTGTATATGGTACACCGAACCCCATAAAGATAGTGCTGCCAGATCTTGAGGGCGAACACCACAACCCCCAATTCCAAGTCGTGGGTGGGATATCTCGACTCATGAGGCTTCAGCTGCCTCGAAGCATATGCTATAATGTGCCCTCTATGCATAAGCACTGCCCCCAATCCAGATATAGATGCATCACTGAACACTACAAAATCATCCATCCCATCCGGGAGCGCAAGCACAGGGGCCTCGCACAATTTCTGACGAAGGGTCTCGAATGAGGACTGCTGCTCCGGTCACCATGAAAATGCAACACCCTTCCGGGTCATCCTAGTAAGCGGCACAGCGATCTTGGAGAAATCCTTGATAAACCTTTGATAATAGTCGGCCAAACCCAGAGAGCTCCTGATCTCTGTGGGCGATCTCGGCACATGCCATCTCATCACTGCCTCGATCTTGGCCGGATCAACCAAAATCCCTTTTTGGTTAACAAGGTGTCCTAGGAACTGGACCTCCCGCAACCAGAAATCACACTTGGAGAATTTGGCATACAGCCTCTCCGATCTCAGAACTCCAAGAATCTCCCTCAAATGCTCCTCATGCTGCTCCCTAGACCTCGAATATACCATAATATCATCAATGAATACGATCACCGACCGATCCAGCATCGGCCTGCACACTCTGTTCATGAGATCCATGAACGCAGCTGGGGCATTGGTGAGCCCAAAAGGCATCACCACAAACTCGTAATGTCCATAACGAGTTCTGAATGCAGTCTTCTGGATATCCTCATCCCAAACCCTCATCTGATGATAACCCGACCTCAAGTCTATCTTGGGGAACCAAGAAGCCCCTTACAGCTGATCGAACAGATCATCTATCCTAGGTAACGGATACCGGTTCTTGACCGTCACTTGTTCAACTCCCGGTAATCAATACACATCCGGTGTGAACCATCTTTCTTCTTGACAAAAAGGATAGGTGCTCCCCAAGGCGAGCTACTCGGTCGAAAAAACCCCTTCCCCAACAGCTCCTGAAGCTGTGAGGATAAATCTTGCATCTCCAGCGGCGCGAGGCGATAAGGTGCCTTAGCGATAGGTGCTGCTCCCGGAATCAAATCGATACGGAACTCCACTTGCCTTTCCGGAGGCACGCCTGGCAGTTCCTCGGGAAAACCATCCGGAAATTCGCACACTACCGGAACCTCGCCCACCGAACTTAGCCTCTCAGTGGCCCCCCGTGCGTCCATCACATAGGCTAAGAATCCACTGCAGCCCTGCTGCAAACTCTGCCTTGCCCTGGCAGCCGAACAGAACGCTGACCCACACCGGGTCCCCTCGCCATACACAGTAAGCACTCCCCCACTAGGGTCTCACATAGTCACCAGCTGTTTCCCGCAGTCGATGACCGCTCCAAACCTACTCAACCAGTCCATGCCCACGATGACGCAGACATCTCCCATAGCGATAGGAACTAGGTCTATAGGGATATTGACACCAAAAATCTCGAGCACACATCCTCGAATCACGTCTGTGGCATATATCGCTTTTCTCATCAGCTATGGAAACCCTCAGAGGTCGACTCATCACTTCTCGATCAATACCGAGGTGCTGACTAAAAGCCAGAGATACAAAAGACCGACTCGCACCCGAGTCAAATAATGCCAAAGCAGGTACAAAATTCACAAGAAAAGTAGCTATGCATATCATAAAATAAGCACAACATCTCAGCATAAAAATAAATAAATACACGAAAGAATACATACCAGCCACGACATCAGGCGCCGCGCGGACCTCCTCCACAGTCAATTGAAAAGCTCTCCCACGAGCCCTCGGGGCCTCGGCCTTCACTGGTCGAGTCTCAGTAGCCCTAGCAGCAGGTGCAGATCCCTAGAGAAGCTGAGGGCACTCGGCCTTCCGATGGCCGGTCTGGTTGCAATGAAAGCAAACCATAAACCCCTTGGGGCAATCCCTAGCAATACGCCCCTCCTTGCCACACTTGTAGCAAGCACCTGATCGACATGTCCCCTCGTGACCCTTGCCGCACTTTCCACAAGTGCGGCCCTTCTGACCTCCCCTCCTCGAATCGGCGGACTTGGTCCGCTTGGCTGCCGGCTGGGACTGAGTCGGTCGCTGATCCACCCGCTGAGACTTGGCCTCTTCCCTGGCCTGGGTCTCCAACTCGATCTCCCTCTTCCGGGCATTTTCAAGGAGCTCGGCAAATGTCCGGTATGTCGAGTTCGAAACGAACTCCCGAATGTCCCTCCTCAGTACGCCCAAATATCGGCTCATTCAAGCCTGCTCAGTGGACACCTGCTCAGGGCAAAACATCGCCCTCTCATGGAATTTCCGAGTGATCACCGTAACCGAATCATTACCCTGATTGACGGTCAAGAACTCCTGAACCAACCATTCCCTCTCCACCGGGGGAACATACTCGTCTCTAAACATAGAAGTAAATCTCTCCCAAGTTACGGCTGAAATCTCCTCGAGAGTGAAGTTCACCGTCACGAACTTCCACCAATCCTTTGCTCCCAGGCGGAGTTGGTTCAAAGCGAACCGTACCCTCAGATGCTCCGGACATGAACAAGTGTAGAAGCATCCCTCAATATCAGTAATCCATCGCATCGCAACGATCGGATCCTGCGTCCTGTCAAACTCGGGTGGCTTCGTGTTGCTGAACTCCCGGAATAGCAACGAGTCACCTCCCCGAGGTCTGGCAGCAGCCACAGCTGCTGTAGCTGCAGCGGCCGCAACCTCTGTCACCGCGGCGTACCGCTCGTCAAAAGTCTCCAACAGCGTGGTCTTGATAGACCCAAACATCTCTGGAATCTCGGCCCGGATTGCCGCAGCCACCTCATCGTGGATCATCTGTCGAATCTCCTCGTCACTCACACCGCTCGTCTTGGGTCTGTGGCGTGTCCCAACCATGATGCCTCTATAATACAACATAAAAATATCAGAGACCCAATCGAGCATACTCGCACTCGATAAGGCAACCCTACTCGACCTCCGATACCCAAAGGATTCTTACTTGGGTTGCCCACTGATCCAGTGTTTTCAGTAGTACAGGCCCTATACTACTGACTACACCGCATCAGCGTTCACCCCAAGTCCTCCTCCTTGGACCTCAGATCACGAGTACTCTATTCTTGCTATGCACTAATTACCTACTCGCTCTCAAAGCATCTCATACCAGTAGGTTTTCCCCTAGACTAAGGCATCACAAATCAGGCCACTCTAGTCCTTATATGAATACCTAGTCTAATCTAGCATACATAACATATCATATCTCATAACACATATTGCAAGGGTATGTTGGGGATTTTTACCGTTCGGGCGCTGGCTGACCGTACACACTGCTTCATCCCTGGTTATCACAAAATCATTTATAAAATTTCACACTTTTATTTTTGAAAAATTTCCTCAAATCCTCGGTTTGAGTTCAGTTACGCCCGAAGGTGCACCAGAATCCCTCAAACCAAGGTTCTGATACCAACTTGTAACAACTAAAATTTTCAAAACAATTTTTTTCATTTCTTAAAAACATGTTTCCATCCAAAATAAGTCATAAAGATCAAATGTATCATATCGTAATACAAATCACATAAATCCCAAGATCATAAATCCTCCATCAGTGTGTACAGATCACGCCGGCGCCTTCCCACGGTCCTTGCTAGTACCTGAAACACATATCACAACAACTGTAACCATAATTGCTTAGTGAGTTCCCCAAAATACATCTTACGCACATACGTCTTTCCAGGCCCGGACCTTCCGGTCCATGTGTCTCAGGGGACTTCCGTCCCGACTAGGTAAACCTTCCGGTCCTACCTACGTCAACCTTACGGTCCACATCACAACGCCTTCCGGCCCATAGCATATACGCCTTCCGGCCCATATTAAGCATATCATACATGGAACATATAAACGATTAACTTATCACATAAAATGCATATAACTCATAACATATCCGACCTTCCGGTCACACGATAAAACCCTTCCGGGTACAGTATAGTGAGAAAACTCAAGTCTAGAATCTCACGTGCTCGCTATCTCCGAATCCCCAAACGAAGACTCAACCTCGCCTAATGATAACGAATATCATTTTAATTAATATAGACTTCCACCACTAGACTTTACCCCCTTACTAACATTCCTCAGAGGGTAAAAGACCATTTTACCCTTTCTTGACTCAAAGTCCACATGTTGACCAAAACCCTAAAAGTCAGCAAAAGTCAACATCTCCAGTACGCGAGGCGTACAGACTGATGTACGTGGGGCGTACATCGCCAACTCAATAATCGGGGTCTCCACCCAGTACACTGTGCCTACTGGGAGTTACGCTCAGCGTAACAGAAAGATCTAGACACAGTTCATTTATGGTCTTAATCGGTTAAGCCACTACTACAACTTCTAGATCCGGCCTTATTTAAGCATCCATACTCATAAAGTCGGAACCTTTAAGCCTTGGCATGGCTATAAAGGTCCTTACACTCCTTAACACCTTTCCATATTAACTCAAGGATCTAGATCTCATGCGTGGCTAATCATTCACGTCCAAGATTACATTTTTATCGATCTACAACTCAAAAGGACTAGAAATATGATGGATCTAAGCTAATGGAGACCACTTGCTCATAAAGTCTCCACCTTTGGGACAAAACCCTAGAAAATGGTCCATAAAGCATAACACAAGATCTACAAGTCAAGATCCGAACTTTTTACCTTAGAAAGAAGCTTCAGCCTCTGCTAAGCCCGGATCTACACTTGAACACCAGCTACTGGCCTTCACAATGGACTCTTCTTCTCCTTTGCTACAAGGAAATGGCACCACCAAGCTTAGAACACTTAAAAAAGGGCTAGGAACGAAGAAGCACTCTCTTAGGGTTTCTTTCTGAGGGATGGTGGCTGAGGAGCCAAGCCATCTCATTCCCTTTAAAGCCAACAACACGAATTAGGGTTTTGGGTCTGGACCGATTACGCCCTGCGTAATCCATGGGTACGCCCAGCGTACCTGAGGGACAGCGCATCCAAATGAGGCGCGCGAGTACGCGCATCGTACTCCTTGTACGCCCAGCGTACTCCTTGTACGCCCAACGTACTCGCCCAACACAAAGGCCCTAATGGAAATCAATCAAAGATGAAGGGCTAAATAAAACGGTACCTGGATTTCGGGCTGTTACAAGTCAATAGTGCGGTGGGTAAAAGTGGATACCCATTCAATCGCCATTTTATAGGCAATTTCCTTAAACACCCCTTATAGACCAGCTTCGTGAATGAGGCCTACTAACGGTAAGACTGACTTTTACTCATACATATATATAATGTTAGACTTTTAATGTTATATATATATATATATATATATATATATATATATATATATATATATATATATATATATATATATATATATATATATATTACAGGGTGTATTTTATACTTTCAAAATACTAGGCGATCTAATTTAACAATTATACCTTTAATTCAATCAAATTGTAAACCTAAACTTTTATGGATTTATTAAACCTCTTTTAATTATACACCTTAATTAATTAATAAAACCATAAGGGTGTGATTTGAACCTTTTCAAAACTATACTAGAGTTTTAGAATTTAACATTTCTAATTAAACTTTTAATCAACTTTTAAATTCCAAAACTTGAGGGCAAGTTTTGAAACATTTCAACACATTAGGGTTTAGAATTTAAATATACATCAAAATTAAACCATTTAATCAAAACTTAAATTCCAAAACTTGAGGGCAAGTTTTGAAACCTTTTTTCAAAACATTAGGGTTTTAACTATTTAAATTTCAAAACAACAAAACTTTTGGGTTCAAATTTAAACTATAAAACCTAAGGGGAAAATATGAAACTTTTCATAACAACATGGATCAAATAACAAATAATCTAAATTAACAATTAATCACATCATTATCCATATTTGATTTATTTACTGATTTCTTGCAAAACAATTTATCAATTTAGTTAAAATAATTAAACAATTATCACATAAGGAAACAATTATCTTATTAATTGATAAATATCTTCAATTAGATCAAGAATATAGTCAAATATATCATAAAATCGGATTTATATTGATCTAATATGATAAGGTAACTATCCCAAAGCAAAAACAACAAGAAATCTCGAGATATGCTCCATCTGACGAGTTGACTCGTCGAGTCAAGCTTGGACTCGTCGAGTCTGCATGGACACGGCGAGTTCAGCTATGAACTCGGCGAGTCCAGCCTCCAGAAACCAAAAAATTGAATTTTTCAAACATATCAAGCATCAATACAATAGAAATCAGTCTAGGCTCCGATACTACCAATGGGTTTTGGTCATAAGACATCCTATGTGCTCATACAAACCCTAATGCTT
Organism: Lactuca sativa; assembly: GCF_002870075.4. Lineage (NCBI taxonomy): Eukaryota > Viridiplantae > Streptophyta > Magnoliopsida > Asterales > Asteraceae > Lactuca > Lactuca sativa. Next base: position 136,604,084 of record NC_056631.2, read on the forward strand.
GGATCTAGGTTTCTCTATTGTACATGCAAGTTATCCAAGACTATAAACCCTAATTCTAGCATTCAAATAATCATATTAACATGTGAATAGGTTTATAATGTTACCTTGATTGTTATGTAGCAATAACAATCCCAATTCCTCCTTGAATTGACTTTGGAAGGCTTAGAGTCACAAGTGTCACTCCTCTAATGGTTCACAAACACCATAAGCAAGAGGATGAAGAGGAGAGAGGATGGAGGCTGCCAAAACCGTGTGAAAACCCTAGCAAGATGCTTGTCCACGTTTTTGGTCCTTAAGGGATCTATATATAGTGAGGCAATTAGGGTTATCTAACAAGGAAACCCTAATTTGGATGCTTAAGCCTTAAGCAACCTATGGAGCCCTTTTCTCAAGGTCTTGGACGATTTCATATGGGCTTCCCCCATTGAATTCGTCCACCTTATAATAAAAGGCAATCCATGGCCCAAATTGCAAATATCTTATAATTACAATTCCAGTCCCTTAAGTTTAATTAATCTCTTTTAGTCATAAAACTAATTACCAATTAATTATTGACTAATATTAATTAAACAATATGATTTCTCCTTTAATATATTATTCCCATAATATATTAATAAATCATATTTAATCCTTTCTCTCCATAATTCATCCTATCAAGTTGCTTTGGTGAAGGCAACCCAAAATGACCATGCACCATCGGGTCAAGTACATACCAATATAGTTATGGACTTAGACACTAATCCAACAATGAATAGATAAGATTTTATTGAGAATGAGTTGTCATATGTGAGTATGGAAAGGTTTCCATATTGGGGATTGGATATTGAGAATCAATGTCTAGATTAGAAATTTTATGCAAAAGGATGTTCAAAGGAATGTACTTTGAGTGAGAGACATCACATCTATGGAATTGTATTGTAACAATCTCCGATAGAGGACTTTGTAATTTCATTGGCAATAGTAATTGTGACTTTAGTGCATTGATATTACGAAAGGATGATTGCATAAAATGTTAGAATCTAACATATTCCATAAGTGGCAAGAATTTGATATTCTTTCACTTGTGAAAAGGATTAGGAGTTGTGAAATGAGTATGATTGGAATTGTGTTCATTTGATCTATTTCACAAAGGAAGAATCATAGGTAAAACATTGTGTGCATGCTAAGAGCATGGGACAAGTGTAGTAATAATTAAAGCAAGTAGTTGCTTAACTGTAACAGCCCGGAATTTCAAGTATTGATATAATTATGATTTTGGGGGTGTTTTAAGAGGGGACTCGGCGAGTTGGAGCCTAGACTCGGCGAGTAGGATCGCAGACCGGGTCGCGGGTTCGCGACTGGACTCGACGAGTCCAGATATGGACTCAGCGAGTCTGCGCTGTTTAGCGAAAACCCTAACCGTCACTTATTGGCCGTCATTGTTCATTTTAGCCTTCTGGGAAGAACCCTAAATCGATTGGGTGCATATGGAGCAAAGTTCAAGGGCCATTGTTGATCTTGGAAGTGTTGTTGTGCAAGGAAGAGAAGGGCTTGGCTAAAGGAACAGCAAGGGAGTCACGTTCTGAGGATTTGGGGACACAGAGGGCACATTATTCAGGTAAGAATTCGAGTTATGCTCTGCTATGTTGATGTGTTTATGGAATTAGGGTTTCTGGAACCCTTTTGTGATTAGATTGAATGCTACCCTAGTCCCCCAAACGATTGTGACTCTGTATTGGGACCTTTGGAGGTCCAGAATGTCCCATGCCTGTACATTTCGGGAATTAATGAAGGTTTTGGATTGGAATCCTTATGCCTTAGGTCAAGATGTATGTTATGAATCATGGGGTGTATCATGAGCACCAAAATGAGGACCTTACGTGATGGACCAGTCTAGGAAGGCCAGGCCTATGAATGGTCGGAGCAGTTCTGCCATTAGAAAGTAGTTTGAGCGGTTGCATGGCATGGACTCGCCGAGTCCGATGAACAGACTCGGCGAGTAGCTTGAAGATTTACTGGGACTCGTTGAGTTGTTCTTCAGACTCGGCGAGTTGAGTCGGGGTGGCCCCGCGATTCTTCCAGGAGGAACTCGTCGAGTAAAAAGGGGATACTCGACGTGTAGAAAGGGTGTCTTAAGGAATCGGTGAGTTAAGGGCGAGTGGACTCAGAGTCGTTGAACTCGGCGAGTCTTGGGGTGACTCGACGAGTTAGATCGCGGGTTGAGTGAAGTTCTGAGTATGGGGACTCGGCGAGTCATAGGGTTGACTCGGCGAGTAGGGTCAGTCAGGGGTTGACTTTGACCTTGTCTTTGACCAAGGATTTACCAGTGGTTCCAGGGGTATTTTGGTAATTGTTGTTATTGTTTGAGTTTAGTGCATTGGTGACTGTCCAGAGGTGGAGATCGTATCAGTGATCGGAGCAGCTTGAGCTATCTGTTCAGTTGGCAGTTTCGAGGTGAGTTATCCTCACTATATCGCTAGGGTTTATGGCACTAAGGCCGACCCTCTTTATCAGATGGAAATCAGGGTAGTTGTCATTGTTATGATATAGGCCGGAAGGCATTACATGTTATGGGCCGGAAGGCGTTGCTATGTGGACCGGAAGGTCATGGCCTGGAAAGGCGTATGTATGCATTTAGTATGTTGACTGATTTATAGGGTAATGTTATGCTAGTGACCGGCTAGACCGGTAACTTGATTAGAGTAATGCTATGATATGTGATCTGTTGATCGATTGTTGTCTATGAACTGCTATATGATTATTTGTTATGTTATATATGCATTTTATGCTTATGGGCCGGAAGGCAATATGTTATGGGCCGGAAGGCGATATGTTATGGGCCGGAAGGCGTATATGTGGTTGGTATTCTGGGGTTATCTCACTAAGCTTTCGGGCTTACAGTTGTGGTTTTATGTTTCAGGTTCTCAAGAGTCTGTGGCAAGGCAAGGGCGTGATCGTACCGTTCCATGCGTTGGTGTTTTATGATATGAACCTGGGAAATTACTCTGTTTAATAATGTATTGAAAGCCTTTTTGCAATAATGTTAATAAAATGGGTGATTTTGAAAAGTTTTAATTGTTTTAAAATTTTGGATGTTACAAGTTGGTATCAGAGCCTTGGTTTGAGTGAATTGGGGAAACATTCGTGTGACTCCAGTCTCAAATCGAGGAGGATTTTAAAAAGAGAAATTAAAATGGTTTTCAAATTTGGTAAAAGGAAGACGCGGAGGTACGATCAGCCGGAGCCAGTAAGTAACCCCAAGATACCATACATGATATTTGTTTATTTGAGCTTGATAGCATAGCATGCTAGAGTTAGGCTAGGGATCTTCAGGAATTCATGATAATGTTGCCTGATTTGTGATGCCTGTAGCCTAGGGTCCCCTATGGGATGTTCTCAGAGTTCCTCTAGTGGTGAGGGTTGATAGTTGTTATGCATGTTCCCTAGGGTATTGTGGTAGTACTTCATACAAATATGGGTAGGTGTGGAAGGTAGTATGGGCCCGTACTACTGAAAGCACAGGACCCATACGCGTATCAGGGAAACCATGGTCTCTGGGGTAGGGTTGCGAGAGTTGGATCCCAGGATTTTGGGAAGTGTCTGATATTGGTAGGGTGTCTTCATTATGGAGATCTCGAGGCATGATGATAGTGGATCCGGATCAGGATCGGGAGCTGGAGAGCGAGTTCCGGGTGGATCGGTGCCATCGAAGGTTATCGATCGGACGAGCACGAGCGAGTGGGATGCGAGGATTCGTGAGATCCTGCGTGATGAGGTTGCTGCATTGTTCCGGGCTGAGTTGCCGGAGTTGTTTGGGTCGATCAAGACCGCCATGATTGAGTATTTCGACGAGCGATATGCGGCTCTCGCAGAGACGGTTGTCGCGGCGGCTACAGCGGCTGTAGCAGCGGCAAGGGGAGGAGCTAGTCGGGGTTTTCAGTATCGGGACTTCTATTATACGAAGCCTCCCACATTCGATAGGGTTCAGGACCCGATTGTTGCTATGAGATGGTTATCAGGCGTGGAGGGGTGTTTCTCCACGAATTTATGCCCTGCTAATCAGAGGGTGAGGTGTGCTCTGAACCTATTGAGGCTCGGAGCGAAGGATTGGTGGAGATTGACTACGGGGTCATTTTCCGATGTGCAAAGGGCTTCGGTTTCATGGGATCAATTCAGAGAGATGTTCAGTACTCGCTATGTTCCGCGGGATGAAAATGAGAGATTGGCTCGGGAGTTCCTTGAGCTGAAGCAGGATTTGGAGTCGGTGACTGAGATCACCAGGATGTTTATTGAGAGGGCGATGTTTTGCCCTGAGTTCGCTTCGGAGCAGGCTCAGATGTCCCGATATCTAAGTATGCTCAAGGGGGATATCAGACAGTTCGTGTCTACGCAGAGGTGCGAGACCTTGTAGGTGTTGCAGGAGGCCGCCATGTGGCGTGAGTTAGAGGTGGAGTTGCAGTTGTGTGAGCTGAGGCAGGCTCCGATGCAGTCGCAGCCAGCGCCGAAACGGTCCAATACCGTTGATGTTAGAGTGGGGGATCGGAGCGGCCACACTTGTGGGAAGTGTGGGAGGGGTCACACCGGAGTTGCTGGTCCGGTGGTGCATGCCGCAAGGGCGGAAAAGAGGGGCACTATGCATGGGACCGTCGGCAGTCAGTGCCAATTCGGGATTCAAGGATTTGTTATCATTGTCAGCAGGCTGGACATTTGAGGGTCAACTGTTCACAGCTTTCTGCAGGACTGGTGCAGGCTCTAGCATCGGCCACCTTGAGGAGTTCAGGAGGAGGACAGGATGGAGCGGAGCCCCAAGGGCTCAGGGTCGTGCTTATCTGCTTGCGACAGAGGGAGACGGAGCAGTGCCGGAGGCAGCTGCGGGTATGATGCTTTCTTGATGTCTTGATTATCTTGCGTTGATTGTGGCGTATTGTTTGTGCTGATATCTGGTGTGGATTTCGATGCGGTATTCGTTGTTTCGCGGGTTTGGCATGGTTATGGGTTGGTGTTTCAGGTTTTTGCTTTGGCATTCGTTGTTCCCTGATGGTTGGTATGGTTATAGTTGGTGTTTTGGTGCCGGTATCCTTGCGCGGTATTCGATGCGGTATTCATCCTTTTTCAGGTTGTGGGTTTGGTTATGGGTTATTGCTTGGGAATTCTGTTGGTTATCGTTCGTAAGGGTTGATAGTGGAGATGCGGCACTGGGTTGAATGTCGGGTAGCATCTACAGTCGTGGAGTGGATATTTGAAAGACCGGATTCTTTTGAGCGGATTGATCAGGGAGGAGATGTGTTTTGCTGAGGGTTGCTTATGCTTGTGGGAAGCAGTCAGTGTGTAAATGTTCTCTTTGTGCAGGATTGTTCTGAAAGGTCGTTAATGACGATCGGTGGCAGTTAGTCAGTGCTTTAGTGGGGGAGAATTGGAGAATTCTCCGGGAGATCGATGAGTATGTGAGGGTGCTTAGCTGTTGGGATTCAGCAGTGTTTGTCAGCTCAGAGTATAGGCCGACGAGAGCGAGTGTCGGGTATGCGGGGCGGGATACAGACCTAGGGCATTTGATTGTGGAGGCCTGAGAGAAGGCCGGGATCAAGCTTGAGTAAGTAACCAGGGTTATGCGATCAGAGTATTGGTATGTTTGAGGTACGTGATGGGTTGTACTGCATTAATCCCACGGGATTATGTTGTGCATGTTTCTAGAACTGGAACCGGAAGGTTCCCAGAGTTAGAACCTGAGGGTTCGCAGAGTTTGGGTGTACGGACCCACAGAGATATAGCCTCGAGTGGCTAGTATGTGTTATGAGAGTCGGTCCAGTCATGCTGGAGACTCTGTTGGTATTGCTGGATCAGTTTGAGATTACGGATCGTGTATGTTGCAGTGTGATTGCATTGGAAGGTCTGGCCCCGGGTTAGTGGTCTTGTTTAGCTGAGGCAGTGATTTTGATGAGTGGAGAGAGTGCATGGGATTGAGAGCCCCTGCAATGAGAACCAGAGTATGTGAATAGCGGTTACGCAAAAAGGGTGGTGTCGCTTGGGGCAAGCACCGTAGCACCGGTTGGAGTGGCATTATGGCCAAGAGGGTCCCTTGGAAGGAAAAGAGAAAGGTGTGTAACTCCGAAGGGGAGTGCAAGTTCACAAGAATGAAAGCTGCGGAGCAGAAGCTATGGTTAGAGTATTTCGAGTATGGCTTTGAGCATCGTGTTCGCGGCAGCGAAGTAGGAAACCATCCGGTTGGGGATGTCTGTCGAGGCAGAAGGGATGCAGGGGGAGAGAGAATCTTGAATTCTCAGTGTGATTCCGATCAGGGTATAGGGTGGATATTAGTGGTTCATCCTGGGAGATGTTCGATGATATCAGCAGTGTATCGGGTCTTCCAACCTGCGGGCGTTGGGGCTAGTTCAGCAGGTGTATGTGATTGCAAGAGGAGAACTCGTGAGAGTTGCTCTGAGAGTGAGAATGGGTCCCTCAGTTGGTCCGGAATGGACAAAGTGGGCTTTGGATCGGGGATCCGGTGGTTCATGGTTTCCTAACCCTTATGGGTCGAGTGATCGTTGAGATTTAGAGCAGAGTTGCATCTTGGGTAATTTTCGGTTACAGAGATCCACGACACCTTTCATGTGTCGCAATTGAGGAAGTGCTTAGCCGATGAGTCGGCAGTGGTTCCATTAGAGGATATTCAGGTGGATGCGAGCCTGAATTATGCTGAGAGACCAGTGGCCATCAGGGATCGGAAGATCAAGTTTCTGAGGAACAAGGAGGTACCTCTGGTATTGGTTCAGTGGCAACATCGGAAGGGATCGGAAATGACTTGGGAGCCGGAACGTGAGATGCGGGAGCAGCATCCGGAACTATTTTCAGAGTGAGACTTCGAGGGCGAAGTCTAATCCTAGTGGGGGAGAATTGTAACAGCCCGGAATTTCAAGTATTGATATAATTATGATTTTGGGGGTGTTTTAAGAGGGGACTCGGCGAGTTGGAGCCTAGACTCGCCGAGTAGGATCGCAGACCGGGTCGCGGGTTCGCGACTGGACTCGACGAGTCCAGATATGGACTCGGCGAGTCTGCGCTGTTTAGCGAAAACCCTAACCGTTCAGGTTTGGGACGTATAAGAGGCACTTATTGGCCGTCATTGTTCATTTTAGCCTTCTGGGAAGAACCCTAAATCGATTGGGTGCATCTGGAGCAAAGTTCAAGGGCCATTGTTAATCTTGGAAGTGTTGTTGTGCAAGGAAGAGAAGGGCTTGGCTAAAGGAAGAGCAAGGGAGTCACGTTCTGAGGATTTGGGGACACAGAGGGCACATTATTCAGGTAAGAATTCGAGTTATGCTCTGCTATGTTGATGTGTTTATGGAATTAGGGTTTGTGGAACCCTTTTGTGATTAGATTGAATGCTACCCTAGTCCCCCAAACGATTGTGACTCTGTATTGGGACCTTTGGAGGTCCAGAATGTCCCATGCCTGTACATTTCGGGAATTAATGAAGGTTTTGGATTGGAATCCTTATGCCTTAGGTCAAGATGTATGTTATGAATCATGGGGTGTATCATGAGAACCAAAATGAGGACCTTACGTGATGGACCAGTCTAGGAAGGCCATGCCTATGAATGGTCGGAGCAGTTCTGCCATTAGAAAGCAGTTTGAGCGGTTGCATGGCATGGACTCGCCGAGTCCGATGAACAGACTCGGCGAGTAGCTTGAAGATTTACTGGGACTCGTCGAGTTGTTCTTCAGACTCGGCGAGTTGAGTCGGGGTGGCCCCGCGATTCTTCCAGGAGGAACTCGTCGAGTAAAAAGGGGATACTCGACGTGTAGAAAGGGTGTCTTAAGGAATCGGTGAGTTAAGGGCGAGTGGACTCAGAGTCGTTGAACTCGGCGAGTCTTGGGGTGACTCGGCGAGTTAGATCGCGGGTTGAGTGAAGTTCTGAGTATGGGGACTCGGCGAGTCATAGGGTTGACTCGGCGAGTAGGGTCAGTCAGGGGTTGACTTTGACCTTGTCTTTGACCAAGGATTTACCAGTGGTTCCAGGGGTATTTTGGTAATTGTTGTAATTGTTTGAGTTCAGTGCATTGGTGACTGTCCAGAGGTGGAGATCGTATCAGTGATCAGAGCAGCTTGAGCTATCTGTTCAGTCGGCAGTTTCGAGGTGAGTTATCCTCACTATATCGCTAGGGTTTATGGCACTAAGGCCGACCCTCTTTATCGGATGGAAATCCGGGTAGTTGTCATTGTTATGATATAGGCCGGAAGGCATTACATGTTATGGGCCGGAAGGCGTTGCTATGTGGACCGGAAGGTCATGGCCTGGAAAGGCGTATGTATGCATTTAGTATGTTGACTGATTTATAGGGTAATGTTATGCTAGTGACCGGCTAGACCAGTATCTTGATTAGAGTAATGCTATGATATGTGATCTGTTGATCGATTGTTGTCTATGAACTGCTATATGATTATTTGTTATGTTATATATGCATTTTATGCTTATGGGCCGGAAGGCAATATGTTATGGGCCGGAAGGCAATATGTTATGGGCCGGAAGGCGATATGTTATGGGCCGGAAGGCGTATATGTGGTTTGTATTCTGGGGGTATCTCACTAAGCTTTCGGGCTTACAGTTGTGGTTTTATGTTTCAGGTTCTCAAGAGTCTGTGGCAAGGCAAGGGCGTGATCGTACCGTTCCATGCGTTGGTGTTTTATGATATGAACCTGGGAAATTACTCTGTTTAATAATGTATTGAAAACCTTTTTGCAATAATTTTAATAAAATGGGTGATTTTGAAAAGTTTTAATTGTTTTAAAATTTTGGATGTTACATTAACCGAAACAACAAATAATGAGTAATCGATATGGTGATAAATAAAAGGTGTTTTATTTATACTCAAAGGTTTGAGGCCATATGGGATTACTATTATTCTTTTGTTTCACTTTGCATGTTTTGACCACCTGAATAATTTAATTGATTTAGAATAGTCAAATTATTCAAACGGGTCACAGTCGTTCATATGTTGGAAGTAGACATGAATGAAGACTGTCCTGAATTGGTGTGTGGATTGTCTAAAGAGCATTAGACATAAGCAATTGTTTGCTGCAACATTTATGAGTGCTTATGAATATGATTTGAGCATTGGATTAAACCCACGCTCACTTGGATCACTTCATGAATTGTATCACGAGTGATTGGTGAGACGATAACACCTTATATTCTTGAAACCGAGATGTGTGAGTTGTATCTTGTGAGTCGGTTGCACATTGATAATATGTAAACACACCAGTATCTTGGTGTTATAAAACATATTGTTGTGTGTGATTCGGTGAGTGAGTGCAAGCGAGCATTGAGTCAAAGTTTATCCGTTCCTTGTATCCAAAGTAGGATAAAAGCGATATCTGTGGGCCTCTCGATGATTTAGTGATGGCACCTAAGCGCTTGGCCAAGCCAAGACGAAATTGATGTGTTCAATTATAGTCTGTTGTCAGTCGTCATAAATCTAAATTTAGGAAACAAAACATAGACAGAGAGAATGATTTAGATCCATGTATCAGTCTATACGATATCTAGAATGCAGGAATATATGATCCCTTATCTAAAGGACACGCGTATCTGATAAGATGAGAGTTGACAGCGGCTTTAGAAAGCTATAATTGCAGATCGGGATCTGAAGTCATACGCAGAATAGTTATTAGACTTATCCAGGTGGGAGACTGTTGGATTAGTGTCTAAGTCCATAACTATTTTGGTATGTACTTGACCCGATGATGCATGGTCCTTTTGGGTTGCCTTTACCAAAGCAACTTGATAGGATGAATTATGGAGAAAACGGATTAAATAGGATTTATTAATATATTATGAGAATAATATATTAAAGAAGAAATCATATTGTTTAATTAATATTAGTCAAGAATTAATAAGAATTAAGTTTGTGACTAAAAGAGATTAATTAAACTTAAGGGACTAGAATTGTCAATTGTATAATAGTTGAATATTGAGCTAATGGACTCCATATTAAAGGGGTGGACGAATTCTATGGGGAAACCCATTAGAAATCGTCCAAGGCCTTTAAGGAAGGAGCCCATGGGTTGCTTAGGGCTTAAGCATCCAAATTAGGGTTTCCTTGTTAGATAACCCTAATAGCCTCACTATTTATGGAACCCTTATGCCCTAAAAACGTGGAAAAGCTTCCTTCTAGGGTTTCCACACGTTTTGGGCAGCCTCCTTCTCTTCTCCTCTTTATCCTCTTGCTCTTGGATTTTGTGAACCATTAGAGGAGTGACATTTGTGACTATAAGCTTTCTAAAGTCAATACAAGAAGGATTTGAGATTGTTATTGCTATATAACAATCAAGGTATGATCTAAACCCTTATTTATATGTTATATTGATTATCATATGCTAGATCTAGGGTTTATAGTCTTGGATAACTTGCATGTACGATAGAGAAACCTAGATCCAAGCATTAGGGTTTGTATGAGCACATAGGATATTCTTATGGCTAAAACCCATCAAGTTATTATGGATAGAATGACGAAGAGTGCCCATTTATTCTGATCCTTGAGAGTATCTCTGCTGAGAAATTAGCAGATATCTATATACGAGAGGTGGTCGTGATATACGAGAGGTGGTGGTCAGGCACGGAGTGCTAGTATCTGTAGTCTCGGGCCATAATGGTTGATTCACCTCAAGGTTTTGGAGGAAGTTTCATGATGAATTGGGCACCCAGTTACATTTCAGCATCGCTTACCACCCTTAGATCGACGGTTAGAGCGAGCAGACGATCCAGACGCTCGAGGATATGCTTCGGGCATGCGTATTGGATTTCGAAGGGAGTTAGGATACATTCCTCCCACTAGCAGAGTTTTCATATAACAATAGTTATCATGATAGTATCGACCGACCCCCTTTTGAGATGTTGTATGGTCGGAGGTGTAGGACCCCAGTTTGTTGGGGTGAGGTTGGGCACCGAGTAATGTGAAGCATCAAGGTGGTGCTTAAGACCACCGAATCATGTGAAGCATCAACGTGGTGCTTAAGACCACCGAGGTGATCCAAAAACTACGCGATAGGTTATGGGTTACATAGAGCCGTCAGAAGAGCTATGCTGATCGACATCACTTGGATCTCGAGTTCCAGGTGGGAGACTTCGTTTTGCTGAAAGTGTCACCATGAAAGGGCGTCATTAGGTTTCAGAAGAGGGGAAAGTTAGGACCGCGATTTATTGTTCCATTCAGGATTTATGCCCGGGTGGGCAAGGTGGCTTACCGTTTGGACCTGCCGGACGAGCTTCTCCAGATTCATAACACATTCCGTGTGTCTCAGCTTCGGAAGTGTGTCACTAACGAGGCTGCAGTTATTTCTTTTGATGACATTCAGGTGGATGAGAGTCTAAACAACATTGAGAGGCCCGTTGTGGTTTTGGATATGAAAACTAAGGTTCTTTGTAACAAATAGGTGAAGCTAGTGAAGGTGCAGTGGCAGTATCGAAAGGGCTCGGAATGGACATGGGAGCTGGAGGATGAGATGCGAGAGCATTACTCAGATCTATTCGCGTCAACAAACTTCGACGATGAAGTCTAGTTCAAGTGGTGGAGATTTGTAACACTTGGTCCAAGTATGAAATAAATATATGAATTTTCAAGTTTTTGGAATGGAACTCAAAGAGTTGGAGGCTCCAACTCGTCATGTAGAGAGCTTTCCAGCCACGTATCTTTTGGGGTCTACTCGATGAGTTGGAAGGTCCCAACTCAACGAGTTGAAAGTTGAACATGAAACCCTAATTTTTGGGGTTTGCACCCAATTTAAAGGTCTTAATAGGTCTGGAAATTCTCGACACGACCCACGACACGACACGAAATAAACAGGTTTAGGTTGAGTTTTTCAACCCATCAACCCTCCAACCCGCCAACCAGTCAACCCGTTTATTAAACAAGTCATATATTGGTTTCTCAAAAAATATACGGGTTGACCTGCCAACCCGTTTAGAATTTTAATAAAAAAATTATAAATGTTTTTAAACGTATTAAATAATATACACTATACATTTTATACTTTATATTAGGATAGGATACCCAATATCATTGACCATTTGACCCGTGGGTAACCATCTACTGATTTGCATTGTAACGCATTTGGTGTTTACCCTAAATAATCTAAATATCCCACAAAAACGACGACATAAATAATTGAATCATTATCGAACGACTTCAACGCTTGCGATTGAATTTATCTATGTTTGTATTATAGTTTTAGTTTGAACATGTTTCCATGAATGTTTATAATTTTCATTTGGATGTTTAAGACTTAAGTTTCTAAAATTTGGATATGTTTGCGTTAAGAATTTATTCATGTTTAATTATCAATTTTATTTATGGAATCTGACTTACAAACATACGAACCCAAATCTGACCTACAAACCTGCCAACCTGTGAACCTTTATAAATAAATGGGTTGACAGGTCATATATGGGGTTATGTTCCAAACCCGCAAACCCATGACCTGCCAACCCGTGACCTGTATAATTAAATGGGTTGTGTTTGGGTTGGTATATTTTGACACTCCAACCCGATAACCCGCGACCCACCAACCCGAACATGACACGATTGCTAGGCCTAGGCCTTAAGCCTCATTGTTAGCCTCCCTTTTCGCCCCATGTGTCCAGAGAAACCCTAGTTCATGTTTCATCCCTCATTTTGTGTATGTGTGTGCTTGTAGTGTGATTTTTGTGCTCTTTTGGAAGAAACTTGAAGCTTGAAGAGTGTTTATTGAGAGGAAGGTTGTAGATCTGGTGTCTACACTGTTGTCGCAAGCATTGTGAGGTATAAAGTCGATACCTTGGCCTTTTATTGCTTAGATCTCCCTCTATGGATGTATTTTGCCATTTTTGGTTCATATTGGAGTCTCTTTTGGAATGATGCATTACTTGAAGTTGCCACTTCAGATCTGGATGTTTTGTGGCCCCTTGGGCCTAAAGTCTCAAGCTTTATCAAGTATTGGCCCACATCCATGCCCTAAGTTCCGTAATAAAGATTTAATGGAGTGTTTTAGCCCTTTGATGCAATACATGGACGTAAAGTTGGCAACTTTACGTGGTATCTCATCCCTAGGGGACCAGATCTATAGTTTGGGGCATTAGACTCGCTTAAAAGTGGTTGAATGAGTTAAGACAAGAAAAAGTCGATGAGTTGGCTTTCCAACTTGGCGAGTTGGCTCGGGGTTTCCCCGATCTTCTGGACACTGTTCGAACTCGACGAGTTGCTATGATAACTTGGCGTGTTGACTAGGGTTTTTCTGGATTTTCTGAGAACTAAAGGAGCTCGACGAGTCAGCAAGTGTACTCGACGAGTTGGGTCAACATGGACTGTTGACCTTGACTTTAACAATGGTTGATTAAGTTTGACTTTAAGGGTATCTTTGGTATTTCAGGATTTTGACGAAGTTAATCACATGGTGGTTGTAGGCAGTTGAGTTCGGATCTGTGAGTCGGGATTTGATCGTATCAGTTCAACATTTGTTGAGATGTGAGTCTCCTCACCATACCAAAGGGGTCGAAGCCAACAAGGCTGGTTTATTCAGTTAGTTGTGATGATTATTGTGCAATCATTATTGATATACCTAGTATGTATGTGAATGTGCTAGTACCTTATTGGTTAGGCATGGAAGACCCTAGGGGGAGCCCGTGGCAGTTGGATATCAAACCATGGGGGAGAAATTGGCATCCCATGTAGAAACCATGGGGGAGCCCATGACACATAGGTATAAGACCCTTGGGGGGAGCCCACGACATCCTGGAGTCCACGACATCTCTATATGTTTATATATGTGTTATGTGGTATGCTAGTTATTTCTTTTATATGTGGTATGCTACTTGAATCTGTGTTATTTGCATGGAAGAACCCAAGGGGAGCCTGTGGCAGTTGGATATATAGATAATGGGGGGAGCCCACGGTATTCCAGGTAAAGAGCATGGGGGAGCCCATGAAACATAGGAATAAGACCCTAGGGGAGCCCACGACATCCTGGAGTAAGACCTCGGAGGGTTTCCATGACATCCTTACATATTTATATGCATAGATTATGTGATTGATATGGTTATGTGATTATGTGGATTATGTGGGGTATGCTCTAGGGAACTTAATAAGCATTAACTTATAGTTTGTTGGTTGTTTCTGTTGGATAAGGTGTCTAAGTCCATAACTTATTTGGTATATACTTGACCCGACCGACATGGTCCATTTGGGTTGCATCTCATTTAAACTATTTATGGATAATTTTACGAGAGTTATACACATATGTTTATTAATATATTATAAGTTATAATATATTAATATGAAGTTATGTTATTTAATTAGTCTTAGTCTTAAATTAATTATGAATTAATTTAGAAGAATACTAATTAGATAATGGACTATTGATTTTATATGGTGTGGGGCTAATACTCATTTGTTAATGGGCTAGGCTTATATGGAAGTCCATGGATGATCCATGGAGCTTTTAACCCATGGATCCTTGGAAAGGAAAAGACATGGGTTATTAGGGTTTCACCCTAACCATGCATACTATATAAGCATGCTTATGGAGCATGAAATGGCAACTAGTGAACTAGTGTGTGTGAGCTTGTTTGTGGCCGAAATATACAAGTGTGTATACTCTCTCAAAGTTTTCCAAGAGTTTGTGGTGTTTTGTGATTCCATTTGAGGCATTCACACTATTGGTGCTTGGCCCTCAAACTCCTTAAGAACCAAACTCATCAAAAGGTATGTAATCTCTTCTAACTCTTTTATGTTGAAATGTTCCCCATGCCATGTTAGATAGGTTATAAACCTTGGAAAAATTATTATTTTGCATGTATTTAGACAAACATAGATCCAAGGTTTATTAGGGTTGCATGCACACTTAGGAAGTGTTAGATTGCTCAAAACCCAACAGTGGTATCAAAGCCTAGGCTTGCTTGTTTGATACTTGATGCAAAATAGTTGAAAAAGTCGAAAAACTTGTTGTCTGACTGATGAACTCGCCGAGTCCATGGGGGGACTCGCCGAGTCCATGTGTATCTTCAACCTACTCGCCGAGTAGGTTCACGCACTCGACAAGTAGGATCGACAGAGTGCAGATTTTCGACTTTAGCTGCTGGAAATGGACTAGAAACATTACCCTAAATTGTTTTGGTGTTTTAAAACTTATTTTAGTTGGTGTAATAGTTGTTCTAATCCATTTACAATAGCATATATCAAAATTCCATGATTTTTATGTGTTCATATAATTCCTGAAATTTTGATGATCATGTTCATGTTCTTATGAATTTAGAAGATGATAGGAATTATTTGCTGAATTGTTTAGAATTAATTCCTGATCATTTATGTGTTTTAATGGAATCCATAATTTGTCCTCAAGTTATGGATATCTAAAGGTCACTGTCTTTAACACACACATTTAAACACATAAGTTACATGAAAGTGAAGAGTCTTCATTTTTATGAACCTTTAATTCATAAGTTATGAAATGAAAAGTTTTGGATAGTTACAAAACTTGTCCTCAAGTTTTGGAATTTTTAAAGTTTCACACACTTTAATAAACTTTAATTCCAACCCTTAGAGTTTTAATAGTTAAAATTCAACCCTTATACTATTTATAACATTAATGGTTAATTATTATATATATATGTATAAGAATAAGTCGTTCTACCGTTAGTAGGCCTCATTCACGAAGCCGGTCTATAAGGTGGGTATAAGGTTGTTGCCTATAAAATGGTGACTTAATGGGTGTCCATTCTCACCCACCGGTTGCTTGACTGGTGGAGGGTCGTTAGCCGAACGGGTAGGACAATGACTTTAAATCCTCATTAAAAGTATAATGATTATTATAAAGTAAATAAACCTTTTAATTCCCAATCTTAGTTATTTTAGCAAAAATGTGAACATGGTGCTAGTCCATGAAATTCACACTTTGTACCTTACCAAGTCATTGGTGGAGCGTGTGTGGTTAACCGGCACACTAACTTGGACTAGTAAGGATCATGAAGGGTGACTTAATGTTTGTCATAGATCAATGGAGCATGTGTGGTTAACTGGCACATTGATTAGGTGATAATATTAAGGGTACCAAGTGAATTAGCATGGTTATTCACACCTTGTTTTGTGATCCTCGGCATCCCAGTCACAAAACTTGAAGGGCACAATCGAGATTGAAACATGCCATTGAAAAGTTCAATGAATCTCAAAAGAATCTAGGAATTTCAAATCCAATTAAAACCTAATAATACATTTTGTTTTTCATGGTGGAAATTGGTGAATCGTCATTCGCCTACCTTTTAAATATATTATTACTTAGATTACGGCATCCCTCTTCTAAGTATAATATATTGTGATTGGGTCCTAGCCTTAATATTACATTTGGGTGTCTTATTAAGGATTCTATATATCTAATTGATGAGATTAAAACTTTAATCTTTGAAGATCGATTAGATCTTAAACAGGTAAGTAAATATAAAACAGCAACAACACGAAAATAAGAACAAGGCAAGAGTGAATCAAACGTGTCGAATGATTAAAACAAAATCCTCAAAAGAGCTCGATTAAGAACATCAATTGTAGAGGATTAGTAGGTTTACAAGAACGATCAAAGAAATCTGAAATACTATCGTTATGCTCTAGATCAATCGTTAACCTAATATGCATGCAAGCATATACTTATATAATAAACATAATGGGCTCTCGGTTGGACAGGCCCAAACCGGAATACAAATTAAATAAACAAATACTCGAGCCCAAAGACGCAACCCTTGAACAAATCTTCAACCCAACAATCTCCCCCTTTGCGTCAATTGGAGCGAGATCTTCATTTGTTACTTGGGCCAGCAGCGGAGGCAGGTACCTTCTTCTTCACGGTGTTAAACAGACGAGAGATAAGAGCCAGAATTGTCTGCCTAAACCTGATGTACCACTGGATCATGTCATTGAAGTACTTAACATCATCCGCTGTATTCTCTTTACATCTTTGAATGATCGACAACACGTGCTCTAGACAAGCAGTGGTGTAAAGATGTTTGTCAGCTAAAGCAAAGAGACATTTCTGTCCTTCTGCTCTAGTGAACATAACCGAATTGCGTCTTGGGTCGATCTTGCCCATCTTCATCTGATTGAGATCACTGGCCGATCCCACAGGAGCTATCTTCGGTTTCTTCTTGAAGACAGTGGCTACCTCCTGATCCATAAGGGCTACCTCCATGATATAACAGACAATCATCCTCTTGATATGGTCTATAATTGGACCATATTCAGCTTCATTTGTCAAGAGGATGTTATGTAGAACGATCCAATCATGAGGATTTAAGTTCGGTAGATCTGCCAGGGAGATATGATTTGCAGTTCTTGCAGATCCCCGAATCACCTTGAACCGAACGTTTATGAATCTACCTTCGGTGTAAGGCTTCAGTACCCGGACGTTCACTATCTTCTGGGCGCTCCAAGTAAGATACTGAGGACGAGCGGCCGTCAGATAGAAGTCGATGAGCTCCCTATCAAGCTCAGCGTTCGGATGAGGGACTTCAAAGATATTTGAGAAGGCGTGGAAGATAAACGCCTTTCGAGTCAACGGCATGTCGAACTGCGAATCGACAGAATTAACGCAGTCGAACGAAATCACCGGCTCGAGCCATAATATGTTGGGAGTGTCTATGGCCTCTTTGATCATTCGCTCCCGAGTCCATGCAGGGAAAAGAGTCTTCCTGCTCTCGAGGAGATCGTGGGCTTCCTTCTGCTTGCGTTCGGCTTCTTCAGCCTCTCGCGCCACACGATTAACATCTTCATCAACATTGCGACTGTTCTTTCGTTTCAACATGTCAGCAATGGTTTCCTTGTCTTCATCTTCATCTTCATCTTCTTCCTCAGCTATGTTTTTCCCTTTGTCCTTCACACCCGAACCCGAAGCTTGACCAGTCGGAGGTGGTTCGGTTGTGTGAGTAGCTTTGGAGGAAGGAGGTGGTTTCGATCCGGTCTTCTGCTCTTCTCCCCCTTGTTTCGGATTGGACACGAAACTAGGTAAGCCTTCTATTTTGCTGAGAAGGTCCATGGCAGGAGAAAGCTTTTCAGCAAGGGTTCGCCTCACCGAATGGTTGAGAATTGGATCATGTGCTTCTAGGATGTTGGATAAGGCAGCGTGTACATCCGAAACACATGTCTTGATGACCTCCCTTTCAGATCGAAGAGCTTCCAACTGTTGTTGAGAGTTGGATAGCTGAGTGCTCTTGACCTTGAGGGCGGTGGTTTTGCTTGCCAGAACGTCCATTAAAGAGTTTTTAGCTGCAAGATCCTCTTGTAGCTTAGCAAGGCGCTCATCAATGGAGGCACGAAGGGCCGAGTTGTCGTCGCTTAGTGATTGGCGAAGGTTGGCGAACGAGGTCAACTCCGTTGAGACGAACTTGGCCAATTGTTGAACAATCGGTTCCAAAGTTGTCTTGGTAGAATCCGCACTCTCCTGTAATGACTTCAACAGAGAAGAGGCGTCGGAGAATAGTTTATCAACTTTTGCGGTCGCAGCCTCACAGGCATGGTAGATGCGTCGATGGCGGCAGTTGCTGAGGCTACCGAATCATGTTGAGCCCTGGAGAAGGCATCAACAATCTTCTGAAGTGCAGCTTCAGATAAGGAGGATTGTTGGTTGGAAGATAAGGCGAAAAGTAAGTCAACCTTCTCGTTGAGCTCCTTAAGATGCTTCTTTGTCACTGGAGCATCATCCTCTTCATCACTCTGAACCTGAAACGGACTAAAATAGACCGAATCAAAGGTCATGTTATCACCGCCAAGGAACGGGTTATCTCCATCAGAGGCATTATCTGGAGATGGTGGGGGTGGTGAAGCTGGGGGTGTTGTGGGTTTTGTGGATTCAGGTTGAGTGTGGGGTGGGGTAGTTTCGGGTGGTGGTTGAGTGTGGGTAGGTTCAGTTGTATGGGTTTCGGTTTGTGGTGGTTCGGTTACGGGTGGGGTTTCGGTTGCATTGGTATGAACCCCCGTATCAGATACGTTGGTTGTAACCTTTGCAGTGGTTGTTGTTGTATCAGTGAAAATGGGTGGTGGTATAGGGAAAGAGATTGGGGGAATAGTTGTAGTGGGGTTTATGGTCGGAATGGAAGTAGGGATAGTTTGAGTGGGTGAAGGGATGGGTGAATGATGGATTTCCATCTCTGGAGTAGGAGATCGGGGTGGGGTGTTGCCTCTTTGAGGGGTTTCGCCTCCTTGAGAGCCGTCCGAGTCTGAACTCTCACCTTCTGAGTCACTTGAAGAGGAAGGGATGACAAGCTTGCACTTCGGTTGAGTCTTCCTCCTCTTCGGCTGTGGGGACTGTGCAGCTTTTGTCTGTTTCCTCTTCTTGGGAGAAGGACCCTTAGGATCTTTGGTTGCTTGCTTCCCTTTGTCCACCTTTTTGCCCCTTGGCACTGGTTTGTCAGCATCGTGGATGGACTTGAGCATTTCCGGTGTGAGTTCCCTTGGCCCTGACTGTTTGAACTCCTTGATCGTCCTGATGATCCTGCTGTGAGAAGGAACATCGTCGTACATTGTCTCCGGAATAGAGCCAACGAAGGAAAATTTGGATGCATCAGAAACGATTATCTTGGTGGTATGAAAAGTACCGACCGAAGACATCACCGCACCAGCAGCAGTAGGTATATCCAGCTTATTCATCGCCCACTTGGTGATAAGAATCCAGAACCGGGCAAGCGACACCTCCGAATGCCGTGATGAAGAAGAAAGGCTCTGGATGAGATGTTGCCAGAGGACCAACCCAAAATCCAAGTTGATCCCGTTGTAGACTGCATACATGATCGACAAGAAAAGTCGACTAGCACCGTCGGATCCTGGGCTCTGTTCCGACAAGCCCTTGAAGAGGACTGTGAACATGTCGTTCCACTGCGGCGGCAAGCAGGACTTCTTGAACTTTGCGACGGAGACGAGCGCCTCCGTGTACCCCATGTTATAAAACATGTTGTAAAGATGGCCCACCAGAATCGTTTCCGGATTGATTCTAGAAGAGTCAGCAGCAAACCCTAGCAGAGTGCAGAATCGCTGCCTTGAAATCGAGGTCTTGTGATCAGCAACCTCAAAGAACACCCGTTCAACTGCTTTGTCGTAATAAGCAGTCGCATACACCTGTGAGAGAGCCACCATTGGCACAGACTCAATCCTGGAGAGAGCTGGAGCTATTTGGGAGTACTTTAGGCACTCGATGATCGGCGACATGTAAGAGTCGTACGCCAGAGGGTTTAGGTCGATCACCAGGCATTGTTGTGGACGAATAGGAAGGATTTGTGAGGTAGCATGGACGGAAGAGGATTCTGCCATTGTTGAAAATAAGAAGAAGAAGATGAACAGTGAAGTTTTTTTCGAGTTTTTGCTCTCTTGTAAATTTTGAAGCAGTAAAGAGGTAAATGATGGTGAAGACTGCCTTTTATAGTGGGTGAAAGGAGAGAGAAAAATCGTTTCAAATCTTCTGTGGAAATACGAAAAGGTTTCCTGAATGACAGATGTGCGACAGTTGAGGCGTGCGATGATCACGTAGGAGAGAGAGTGTCAGATTCCTAGGATCATGCCGCCCAACAAGCGCCGTTTCAGAAGAAAACCGTTTCAAATCCTCACGCGCCTTTAAGTGCCAGAAGGATGTCGCTTACATTTCGCACACGCGTCCACTTTGTCAGTAAAAGAGTGGACGTTTCAAATTCACACGCGCCCCTTTTTACTACCGGTTGAAATTCAATCCTTTTAATTTCCCGCCTGAGTCAGCAACCCTTCGTCTTTATCTTTTTGAATCGCATCTTTTGAGTAAACTGCCCATGTGGAGGATTGTTGACCACGTCTTAAGTATTAACCACCAATGCAATAAATCAGCCTGAAATTAATTAGTAACGGAATTTTGGAAAATCAAAGATTTTCGTGCAAAGAGTGTAAAAAGAAAAGAAATAAAGCAACTCTTTTTAGGATTAACTGTGATGTCAATAATGACACGAAACTGATGATCCCGGGCACGAATCTCTTCCTTCAAGGTCAAGAGAGACCTTAAAGTGTTAATGTGGATTCCCGTTGAATTACGATCAATCACTTTTTAAGAAATGTTGAAAGGCTTCTTTTAATTAGGCTACTTTAGGGTGGCTTTCGCTTTGATGCAACAATTCTAATCTTGAAATAAGAAAGAAAGTGATCAAAGTACTTGTGAGACCGGTGTAGTCTGTTGAACAAGTAGGTAGGAATTTATTTGAAATTGGCGTGGAAAATATAAAATCTCAAAAAAAAAAAAAAAAAAAAAAAATGGATCCCAAGGGAAGAAATGTTATGGTGTTTAACAATTTCATAAGAATCACACAAAATAAAATTTGAGATTTCATGAAAGTACATCCGTCAATTCTTTGGTGAAAACTTGAGCAAATTAATTGATCACCGTCAATTCAGATTTGGTGTTGAATGTTGGGTTTCACTCAGCTCGTAGTGACACGAAACTAAGATCATAAACACAGATGTTGTGTAACCATAAACCTCAGTGGTAATTTCTGAGAGTCTCAAGGGTTACGTTGATGAAACGAACGTAATGGAGATGGTGTAAGAAGATAAAGTACCTCTGCTGCGAAAATAAGGACCAAGCAGAAAAACTCTTAACTCATGTGAGAAAAGAGTGAGGTAGCTCATGATTAGAATAAATGAGGTAGCCTTATTGGGAAGACAAGGTTTGTTTATACCAGGTCATGAAGGCTATTATTCAAAATCTTATGAGGCTTGGGACACATACAACAGCATGCTTCTAGGGACACTTAAATAATCCAACATTTATACACCCATAAACGAACGAACACACAACAAGAAAAATAAAAAAGTATTTTTGGAGTTTTTGAGATTTATTAAAAATTAATAAAAAATTAAAAAAAAATAAGAAAATTAAAAAGATAAGTAAGAGAAAAATAAAATAAGAGAAAAAAATCTAAGACTTAGAAAAAAAAACTTTGGAAAAAATATGAAAAACCGAACCCGAACGTTCGGTTGGTTTCGGTTGGGAAAAATTTTGAAAAACCGAACCCGAGCGTTCGGTTGGTTTCGGTTCTAGAAAATTTTGAAAAACCGAACCCGAGCGTTCGGTTGGTTTCGGTTACAGAAAATTTTGAAAAACCGAACCCGAGCGTTCGGTTGGTTTCGGTTCCACAAAATTTTGAAAAGCCAAACCCGAGCGTTCGGTTGGTTTCGGTTCCAGAAAATTTTGAAAAACCGAACCCGAGCGTTCGGTTGGTTTCGGTTTCAGAAAATTTTGAAAAACCGAACCCGAGCGTTCGGTTGGTTTCGGTTTCAGAAAATTTTGAAAAACCAAACCCGAGCGTTCGGTTGGTTTTGGTTTCAGAAAATTTTGAAAAACCGAACCCGAATCTTCGGTAGGTTTCGGTTTTGGAAAATTTTAAGAAACCGAACCCGAACCTTCGGTAGGTTTCGGTTTTGGAAAATTTTAAGAAACCAAGGATTTTAGACAGCAATTGGAAAATATTTTCAACAATAAGAAAAACAATTTTGTACAGGAAATATACAACCAACAAAAACTACTTTGAAGTGATGAGCGAGTCAGATCGTTTAACCGAACCCGAACGTTCGGTTGGTTTCGCTTCTTACGTTTGAGGTTGAGAGGTAGTGTGAGGCACTGACTCTGATTCCATCATACCTAGCCCTTGCAATATTCTGTTGAATGATGCTTCAGTAAGAGCTTTGGTAAAGACGTCAGCCAGTTGATCAGTGGTTCTTACGAAGTGAACTTCGACGTTTCCATCTTCCACGTGATCTTTGATGAAGTGATACCTCAGTGCTATGTGTTTGGTTTTAGAGTGTTGCACTGGGTTATGACAGATCCTAATTGCACTTTCAGAGTCACAATATAGTGGGATCTTCTTCATATTGAGTCCATAGTCTCGAAGTTGACTCTGGATCCAAATCACTTGTGAGGTGCAGGAAGCAACGACTATGTATTCCGCTTCGGCAGTAGACAACGACACACACGTTTGTTTCTTGGATTGCTAGCTGACCAACTTCCCGTCAAGGAATTGACAGCCACCAATAGTGCTTTTTCTGTCGAGTCCACATCCTCCAAGGTCAGCATCAGAATAGGCTTGAACGAAGAAGCCTGAGTTGGAAGGATACCATAGACCTAAGGAGGTGGTTCGCTTGAGATAGCGTAAAATGTTCTTCACTGCAAGCATATGAGGTTCGCGTGGGTTTGCCTGAAATCGAGCACAATAACACACAGAAAACATTATGTCAGGCCTGCTAGCAGTAAGATACATTAGTGAGCCTATCATTTAACGATAGAGCGTGATATCGACAACTGGTTTGTCTAGGGATGGAGTTAGCTTGGTGCCGAATGCCATTGGGACTTTGACTTTGGAGTCTCCCATCATACCAAACTTTGCTAGGAGAGTCTTCGTGTAAGCTTCCTGATTGATAAAGATGCCTTCGGGTCCCTGTCTAATATTTAAACCAAGGAAAAAGTTAATAGGACCCATTGAGCTCATTTCAAATTTAGTCTCCATCAACTTTCTGAATTCAGCTGTTAAGCTGGGATTCATAGAGCCAAAGATAATGTCATCGACATAAATTTGAACTATCATAAGGTGGTTACCTTCGTTTTTGCGAAAGAAGGTTGGGTCAACCGAACCTTGTTTGAATTTAGACATCTTTAAGAATTTAGTTAGCGTTTCATACCAGGCTCTCGGAGCTTGTTTAAGGCCATACACAGCTTTATCCAGAATATAGCAATGGTTTGGATACTTATCGTTCACGAACCCAGGAGGTTGCTCCACATACACGGTTTCTTCAAGTTCTCCATTAAGAAATGCACACTTGACGTCCATTTGGAAGACTTCAAAGTTTTTGTGGGCAGCATAAGCTAGAAATATTCTTACAAATTCCAGCCTAGCTACAGGAGCGAAAGTCTCTTCATAATCAATTCCTTCCTCCTAACAGTATCCCTTTACAACCAGACGAGCTTTGTTCCTTATAACATTCCCTTCCTTGTCCATTTTGTTCCTAAAGACCCATTTGAGACCAACAACCGAAGCATCTGGAGGAGTTGGAATGAGGCGCCAGACTTTGTTCCTTTCAAATTCGTTCAGTTCGTCTTGCATTGCTTGAACCCAATCAGAGTGATCGAGGGCAGTGTTAACTATCTTCGGTTAAACTTTTGATACGAATGAGTTAAACATACAAAACTCAACCTTTGAAAATAAGGATGTCTGTTTTGCCTTTAGTTGTGATCGGGTCAGAACTTTTTCAGAGACATCACCAACCACTTGAGAGATAGGATGATCTCTGGTCCATTTGGTAAGAGGAGGATAATTTGGATCAAAGGTTGGGTCTAGTTCAGCATTGATCATTTCTTCTGGCTCGGATTGGCTATCGTAGTCAAGCGTCATATCATCATGCTCCCCCTCGATTGATGAGCTTTGAGAAACTTGAGGTTCAGAGGTTTCTTGTGGTGCTGGACTTTCAAGCGTTGAAGCACCTTCGGTTGGAGAAGCACTTTCGGCTGGAGAAGCACTTTCGGTTGCAGTTGTAGAACTTGGCTCCCCCTCGACATGTGAGCTTGGCTCCCCCTCGACTTGTGAGCTTGGCTCCCCCTCGACTTGTGAGCATGGCTTCCCCTTGACTTGTGAGCTTGGCTCCCCCTCGACTGAAGTATCGTTGGATGGAGGTTCATCAGAAGTTGATCCTCCTTCATTCATTCTCCTGGCAGCTTCTTCGACAATTTGCTTCATGTGGTCTACCTTGTTGTCTGCTGCACCTGCTTCTGAGAGAGAAGCTTTCTCTGGTTCGTCAAAGAGCTCCAGAAATTTCTCGTATAGATTAGCGATCGAGACTGTGACTTGGCCAGTTTGAGGAAAGATTTCCCCAGCGGTGTCTTCTTTGGCTTGTAGCTTTTTGACAAAGCTATCGTCAAAGGTCACGTAATATGTCTCTTCAATTTTTCTCGAAATCTTGTTCAGGACTCTGTATGCTTTGGATGTGAGAGAGTAGCCCAGAAAGATTCCCTCGTCGGCTTTGACATCAAACTTGTTGCGGTGTTCTTTAGAGTCAAAGATGAAACACCGTGAGCTAAACACATGGAAAAATTGCACATTGGGCTTTCTGTTGTTTAGTATCTCATAAGGTGTGAGCGTGAATCGTTTGTTGAGATAAGACCTGTTCTGTGTAAAGCAAGCAGCAGAAATAGCATCAGCCCAAAAATAAAGAGGTAAGGAAGCGAAACTTAGCATAGTTCGGGCAGCTTCACACAAAGATCGGTTTCGTCTTTCGACAATTCCGTTCTGTTGAGGTGTGTAGGGAGCTAAGAAGTTGTGACTTATTCCCTTTTCTGCTAGAAATTCTTCAAATTCCCTGTTCTTGAATTCCAGACCATTGTCGCTCCCGATGTTGCGAACGACCTTCTTGAGTTGTACTTCAATTTGCTTGATAAACACTTTCAACTTATGAGTCACTTCAGATTTGAGCTTTAGAAAGAACACCCATGTAAATCGTGAAAAGTCATCAACAATAACAAGAATATACTTGCTACCACCGATGCTTTCGATAGATGAAGGACCACACAAATCAATATGAAGTCATTCGAGTGGTTCAACAACTTTTGTGTTAATTACAGATGGATGACTTTGACGACTCTGCTTCCCCATTTCGCATGCAGCACACAAATGATCTCTATCGAACTTGAGCAATGGAAGACCCCTAACATGACCTCCAGTGACAAGTCGGTTGATATCTTTAAAGTTGAGATGAGAGAGTCTTCGGTGCCACAACCAGCTTTCGTCAGTTTGAGCTTTTGATAACAAGCATATAGCTGGGTTTCCTTTGATGGGTTTAAGGTTTAGAGGAAACATTTCACCCTTTCGCTCCGACTTGAGAATCACTTTCTTTGTCTTTTTCTCAATAATTTCAGAACCTTCATCATCGAATGAGATTTTGAGACCTGTACCTCCAACAAGCTGAGATACACTGATGAGGTTGTGTTGGAGTCCTTCCACATAAGCCACCTTCCTTATAGTGAAATCACCATTAGTTATCATTCCGTATCCCTTTATGGTGCCGAAAGAATTGTTTCCAAACTTGACATTTCCACCATTTGTAAGAGATCTGTATTCCCTGAGCTCCTCTTTCCTCCCTGTCATGTGACGTGAGCAGCCACTATCGATGTACCATTCTTCGTCGAACTGCTCGTTACTTATAACCTGCAAAAATTAAGCAGATTTAGGAACCCAAAGTTTCTTGGGTCCACGTGAGCTTTTCATGGGAACAGGAACAGTAAGAGAGATGTCAACAAGATATGTTCCTTTTATAAGTGTTGTTTCATCTTTCTTTTTAATGGTAAAAACTTTTATTTTATTAGGATTGGGTGCGTTCGGTTTAGACTCTGGTGTGGATGAAGAAACCTTCTGTTTGCCCTTTTGTTCAGCCGATGAATGAGATTTTTGAGAATGAACAGAATGAGCTTTAGAGCAAGATGGAGATGAATTGGTAGAAGTAGAAGAATTAGATGAACTAGAAGGAGTGGGTTTAGATTGAGAGGACTTCTTGGCTGGAGACTCTAGGTGACCCTTTTGCTTTTGATCATTGGAGGGACTGACCTTAGAGTTTTGATCTCTTTTGACTTTAGAACCGAACCTTTGCTTTCGGTTGGAATCGTTCTTTGAACCGAACCTCTGCTTTCGGTTGAAGTCATTCTCAGAACCGAACCTTTGCTTTCGGTTGGTATTCTCTTGTGAACCGAACCTTGGCTTTCGGTTGTTGTGGCTCTCAGTCTTTCCGACAGGATTGTTTTCATACTTCAGATTCTTGTCTTGATGTGAGAAGTATGCATTCTGGGATTGCCAGAATTGTCTCCTTTCAGAGAGATTCTTCCTGTATCTTTGGTTCCTTTCACGTTTCTTATTCCTCATCTACTTCGGTTGATGATGAATATTAGCTTTCATTTTCGGTTTCTCCTTGGCAGGTTCATTTTGAACTGTAGGAGTTTCACTTTGAACTGAGGAAGTAGAGGGAACGTCTTCTTTTGCCGAACTTTCATTCTCCTGAGGAGTGTCTTTCGTACCACTGGTGCTTGGCTCATCGAAATTATTTGGCTTATTCAAGGGTTCAGGTATGTATCTACCTTTACTCATCCAAGAGGTTCTTTCGGATAAGCCTACCGTTTCGTTTGCATTATCTATTGGAGCTGACCAGAAGTACTCATCACAGCCATCAGCATTGTCTTCGTTTACAATAGCTGTGAGTTCAGCCGTCTGATGTTCGGTTACTCCAGTGACCTTGTATACTTGATTTGGAGTGGTCCTGACCTTTTGATACACAACTGCTTTCTCTGCTAAGATCGGGGACTTTTGTTGGGACAATCGAGCGAACTCCACTGAATTTTCAGAAATTAGATTCTTGTGGTTTTCAGGTTCGCTTTTAACAAATTCTGAGCAGTCAACCGTGTCCTCTACAGAAATTTTACTCATGTTGTCGTCCTCATTAAGCTTAGATGCATTTTCAACATCAATTTTGTTTTTTGAGCTTACGTTGGCGTTTAAAGAGTCAAATTTTTGTATGGTTTCGGTTCTCAGTTTAAGTCTATCATTTTCATCCAAAAGGTTTTTAAGCATGTCCTTGTGGTCCTTGGATTTAATGAAGGACTCAATTTTGTCCAGTCCATACTTGTAGGTCGGATTGACATCGTCAGATGATATCACACTCTCACAGTTATAAGCTTCGGCATCAATTTCATCCTCCTTAAACTCAAGGAAGGGCAAAATCATGCGATGGATCTTTTGGCCTATTTCACAGTCTAAGTGAAGCTGAGTAATATTAGAATATAGACGTTTTGCAATTAAAAAAAAACATTCCGCTGTTGTAACAACTTTAAATTGTCTCTTTGTAAATAAATGTTTTCATCTTTTATTTTAACTAATTCAGACTCCTTCAACTCGATCCACATCCGCCGCTCCTCACTCTTCGAAGACACCCTGCTTAATTGATCAGTTAGGTTAGAATTGGTGACTCGAGTTTGAGTTAAGCTACTATCTAGATGAGGAATTTTTGTATTAACATTTTTTAGTTCTTTCTCATATGAGGATTGTGGTACTTTAAATGAAATGAAAACCGATTGTACCTTCTTTATCAGTTCATCAAGCTCATTGAACTGCTGGCTAAGTGGTTTGGCCGTAAAGCACATGTCCTCCTGTCCCTTCGGTTCATCGCTTCCACCATCAGTGTTGTATCCCCTCATCTGAGATACATCAGACACCATGAAGCATCTTCCTCCACTGCTCTCCTCCTTTGCCACATAAGCCTTTCCATGAGTAGGCTTCCTCACTTCATCGTCTTCTGAGTCGGTAGACCAAACTTCCACGCTACCGAACTCGTCATCAGCAACTGAACCCTGCACAATAAGAGCATTCATGGAAGGATTAGCGGTATACTTCTTCTTTCTCATCTCATCGAGCCTTTTCTGCAGCACAGCTTCCTCATCCTTTTCATCATTCTTTTCAACCATCTTTTTAAGGACACAATCTTTAGCATAGTGGTTTTTCCCACCACAGTAGTAACAGCTCACTCCAGAGTCACCATCCACCTTCGGTTCCTTCTTGGGCTCTTCAACCTTCGGTTCATTGTTAACTTTTTCTGAACTATAACTCCCCTGCCAGTTTCGGTTTTTGTTGCTGGGGAATCTCTTCTTTATGAACCTCTTGGGGTTAGACACCATCATAGCATAATCCTCAGACATGAGGTCATACTCCTCCAAGTTAAGGTCTTCATCCTCCATCACAGCTTTACTTTTTGACAGGAGGGCCAACGAACCAAGGCTTGAAACAACGTTCTTCTCCTGCAGCACAATCTTCTCCTGGGATTTGAGAATACCCACTAGTTTCGCCAAAGAGTATGATTTAAACTGCTCGTGGGCTTTGACTGTAGACACCACTGCTCTCCATTCAGACCTCAGACCATTTAAGAACGTAACCTTCTGCTCGATAAGCTTCCTTTCGATGTCATGTTTGATCATCTTGCTGAGAAGATGATTGAAGCGATCGAACGTCTGGGTCACTGTTTCTTCGGCTCCTTGCCTGAATTCTCCAAACTCAGATAAGAGCGAGGTTTGGATAGAATGTTTAAGATCCTCGTCTGTAGAGTACAGTTCGCGAAGTCTATCCCAAACTTCCTTTGCCGTTGTGCATGAGCTAATCAACCTGAAGGTGTCAGACTGAAGGGCGAATCTGATCAACCTTAACGCCTTGATATTGCACTGGAATTTGTCCTTTTCATCTTGTGCAATATCTTTAACATCCTTCAGCAGATCATTGTACTCTTTTTGAGTCTTAATAATCTTGGACGTTGCAGAATGAGAAAAAGGTCCATTAATGATAGCTTCCCATATGAGGTATCCATTATCCTCAGATCCTATCATGTAGTCTTCGAAGTGATGCACTCAGACTTCATAGTCATGGGTATATAGGATTGGAATCTTCGTGGTTGAACCGATGCTGTTGGAAATATTGATAGGATTTGATTGCGACTCGTCCATTATGATCGAAAAACCTGTTCAAAGATCAGACTTGTAATAAAGCAGATTAGGGCAAAACAATAAATATCAAGATACGTCAATAATGAGATGACGGCTCAATAAATATCGATAGTTGCGGAAAAACCCTAATTGAAACCTTTTCACAGAAAAGATGTGTATCGATTACACATCCTCCTGCTCTGATACCAATTGATGAGATTAAAACTTTAATCTTTGAAGATCGATTAGATCTTAAACAGGTAAGTAAATATAAAACAGCAAGAACACGAAAATAAGAACAAGGCAAGAGTGAATCAAAAGTGTCGAATGATTAAAACAAAATCCTCAGAAGAGCTCGATTAAGAACATCAACTGTAGAGGATTAGTAGGTTTACAAGAACGATCAAAGAAATCTGAAATACTATCGTTATGCTCTAGATCAATCGTTAACCTAATATGCATGCAAGCATATACTTATATAATAAACATAATGGGCTCTCGGTTGGACAGGCCCAAACCGGAATACAAATTAAATAAACAAATACTCGAGCCCAAAGACGCAACCCTTGAACAAATCTTCAACCCAGCACTAATCTAAACTTGCTTTCTTCTTTCAGATGTCTTCCAACACTAATGCTTCAGGCTCTAACCCAACTGGTTCTTTCTCTCTCATGAATCTTTGTGGGAGGGTCATCTTTGATGGTTCCAACTTCATGGATTGGATTAGGAACATCAGGATGGTTACTCGTTATGAGGACAAGGAATATGTCCTCGATAAGAAGTTAAAAGAACTTGATGAGTCTACTGTTACTCCTAAGGAGATCGCTGAATTCAGGACACATGAGAGAGATGCTACTAAGGTGGCATGTATCATGATGGCCACGATGACAGCCGAGCTCCAAAAGTCTTATGAAGATTATTACCCTTTTGAGATGCACCAAGACCTGATGGAAAGGTACCATCAGAGTGCTCGTCAGGAGCGGTATGAAATAATCTCCTCCATAATAACTACCCGCATGAAGGATGGTGATTCCGTCACGGCTCACATGCAAAAGATGCAAAGGTATGTGGATCGTTTGTTGAAGCTGAATGTTAACATCCCTGAGGAGTTGGCAATTGACATCATTTTGCACTCCTTACCTTCTTGTTATGACCAATTTCGTATGACATATCATATGAACAAGAAGGAAGTTACCCTCAGCAAGCTTCAAGGACTCTTGAAGACCGTTGAATCCGGTCTTAAGGGCAAGGCGGTTGTTACCTCTCATACTTCTACTCCAACATCTACCCCTGTTTTAGCTATCGGGCAAGGCAAAGGGAAAAAGAGGAAGCACCCTTCGAAGGGTACCAAGGGAAAGTCTCTTGAAGGCTGCTCATCGAAGACCAAGAGTGGTTCTGTCACTCCTTCTGCCATTCCCAAGGATGCTGAATGCTTTTATTGCCATGAAAAGGCACACTGGAAGCGAAACTGCCCTAAGTACTTGCAGGATCTAAAGGATGGGAAAGTGAAACCCACCCATGCCGGTATTTACACTATATTTTCTAATTACTCAACATATTCTAACTCTTGGGTGCTTGATACAGGATGTGGTATTCACATATGTTCTGATTTACAGGGCCTAAGAAGAAGTGAGGATGTGGAGCACAGGAAGAGAAACTTGATCATGGGGAATAGGAAGGCTTCACCTGTTTCCAAGATTGGAGTTTATACTTTGTTGCTTAATAATGGGTTAAAATTAGATTTGAATAAATGTGTGTACTCGTCTGATATGGCGAGGAATATTATTTCTGTTGGGCTGTAGATAGTTTTGATGTTGTGTCTTTTGGGCTTGTTAGTTTAGCCTTGTATTCTCCGGTTTGGGCCTGTCCAACCATGAGCCTTTTATGCATTGTATATAAGTTAAATGCTTGCATGCATTTTAGGTTAAGATTGCTGAGATTATTGATATAGCGATTCATACAGAGTACAATATTTTCTTTAATCGTTCTTGTAATCTTCTAATCCTCTACAGTTGATGTTCTTAATCGAGCTCTTCTGAGGATTTTATTTAATCATTCGACACGTTTGATTCAAGCTGTTTTGT
This sequence comes from Lactuca sativa, assembly GCF_002870075.4. Classification (NCBI taxonomy): domain Eukaryota; kingdom Viridiplantae; phylum Streptophyta; class Magnoliopsida; order Asterales; family Asteraceae; genus Lactuca; species Lactuca sativa. The sequence goes on from NC_056631.2 coordinate 136,635,662, forward strand.
TCTTATTATTGCGTTCTTGTTATTTTACATTCATATACTTGTTCAAGATCTAATCGATCTTCATAGATTAAAAGTTGTTTTAATCCCATCAATTGGTATCAGAGCAGGAGGCTGTGTAACCGATACACATCTTTTCTGTGAAAAAGATTTCCATTAGGGTTTTCTGCAATCATCGATATTTATTGAGCCGTCATCTTAATTGACGTATCTTAATATTTATTGTTTTGCCCTAATCTGCTTTATTACAAGTCTGATCTTTGAATAGGTTTTATGATCATTATGGACGCAACGCAATCAAACCCTATTAATATTTCCAACACCATCGGTTCGACGACAAAGATTCCAATCTTGTACACCCATGACTATGAAGTATGGGCGCATCATTTTGAAGAGTACGTGATTGGATCGGAGGACAATGGTTATCTCATCTGGGAAGCCATCATCAATGGACCATTTTCTCATTCTGCAACATCCAGAATCATTAAGACGCAAAAAGAGTACAACGATCTGCTTAAGGACGTGAAGGATATTGCTCAAGACGAGAAAGACAAATTCCCGTGTAATATTAAGGCGTTAAGGTTGATCAGATTCGCCCTTCAGTCAGACACATTCAGACTGGTCAGCTCATGTACTACGGCGAAGGAAGTATGGGATAGACTTCGCGAACTGTATTCCACAGATGAAGATCTTGAACATTCTATCCAAACCTTGCTTCTATCTGAGTTTGGAGAATTCAGGCAAGGGGCCGAAGAAACGGTGACCCAGACGTTTGATCGCTTCAATCATCTTCTCAGCAAGATGATCAAACACGACATTGAAAGGAAGCTCATCGAACAGAAGGTTACTTTCTTGAACGGACTGAGATCTGAATGGAGAGCAGTGGTTTCCACAGTCAAAGCCCATGAGCAGTTTAAATCATACTCTTTGGCGAAACTGGTGGGTATTCTAAAGTCCCAAGAGAAGATTGTGGTTCAAGAGAAGAACGTTGTTTCTAGTCTTGGTTCGTTGGCCCTCCTGTCTAAAAGTAAAGGTGTGATGGAGGATGAAGAGCTCAACTTGGAGGAATATGACCTCACAACTGAGGATTATGCCATGATGGTATCCAATCCTAAGAGGTTCATAAAGAAGAGATTCCCCAGCAACAAAAACCGAAACTGGCAGGGGAGTTACAGCTCTGAAAAGGTGAACAATGAACCGAAGGCTGAGGAGCCCAAGAAGGAACCGAAGGCAGATGGCGATTCCGGAGTAAGCTGTTTCTACTGTGGTGGCAAGAACCACTATGCTAAGGACTGTGTTCTTAAGAAGATGGCTGAAAAGGACGATGGAAATGATGAGGAAGCCGTGCTGCAGAAGAGATTGGGTGAGTTGAGAAAGAAGAAGTCTACAGCTAACCCTTCTATTAATGCTCTTATTGTGCAGGGTTCGGTTAATGACGATGAGTTCGGTAGCACAGAAGTTTGGTCTACTGACTCAGAAGACGAAGAATTGAGGAAACCTACCCATGGAAAGGCGTATGTGGCTAAGGAGGAAAGCAGTGGTGGAAAATGCTTCATGGTGACTGACGTATCTCAAATGAGGGGATACAATACCGATGGAGGAAATGATGGACCCAAGGTACAGGAGGATATGTGCTTTACGGCCAAACCACTCAGCCAGCAGTTCAATGAGCTCGATGAACTGATAAAGAAGGTACAATCTGTTTTTATTTCTTCTAAAGTGCCTCCATCCTCATATGAGAAAGAACTAAAAAATCTTAATACAAGAATTTCTCATTTAGATAGTAGCTTAACTCAAACTCGAGTCACCAATTCTAACCTGACTGATCAATTAAGCAGGGTGGCGTTGAAAAGTGAGGAGCGGCGAATGTGGATTGAGTTAAAAGATTCGGAATTAGTTAAAGTTAAAGACGAAAACATTTATTTGCAGAGAGAAAATTTGAAATTGTTAAAACAACGAAATGTTTTTTGTTTAATAGCTAAACGTTTATATTCCAATATTACTCAACTTCACTTGGATTGTGAGATAGGCCAAAAGATCCATCGCATGATTTTGCCCTTCCTAGAATTTAAGGAGGATGAAATCGATGCCGAAGCCTACAATTGTGAGAGTGTGATATCGTCTGATGATGTCAATCCGACCTACATGTATGGACTGGACAAAATTGAGTCCTTCATTAAATCCAAAGACCACAAGGACATGCTCAAAAATCTTTTGGACGAAAATGACAGACTTAAACTGAGAACCGAAACCATGCAAAAATTTGACTCTCTAAACGCCAACGTAAGCTCAGAAAATAAAATCGATGTTGAAAATGCATCTGAGCTTAACGAGGACGAAAACATGAGTGAAATTTCTGTAGAGGATACGGTTGACTGCTCGGAATTTGTTAAAAGCGAAACTGAAAACCACAAAAATCTTATTTCTGAAAATTCTGTGGAATTCGCTAGATTGTCCCAACAAAAGTCCCCGAAATTAATAGAAAAAGTTGTTGTGTATCAAAAGGTCAGGACCACTCCGAATCAAGTATACAAAGTGACTGGAGTAACCGAACATCAAACAACTGAGCTCACAGATATTGTAAACAAAGACAATGCAGATGGCTGTGATGAGTACTTCTGGGAAGCTCCAATAGATAATGGAAACGAAACAGTTGGCCTATCTGAAAGAACCTCCTGGATGAGAAAAGGGAGATACATACCTGAACCATTGAATAAGCCCGATAACTTCAGTGAGCCAAGCACCAGTGGTACGAAAGATATTCCTCAGGAGGATGGGAGATCAGCAAAAGAAGACATTCCTTCCACTCCCTCAGTACAAACTGAATCTTCTTCGGATATTCCCTCTGCTCCCTCGGTTCAAAGTAAAACTCCTGAAGTTCAAAAGGAACCAGCCAAGGAGACATCAAAAACGAAAGCGAATGTTCATCATCAACCTAAGCAGATGAGGGATAAGAAGATAGAAAGGAACCAAAGATACAGGAAAAACCTTTCTGAAAGGAAACAATTCTGGCACTCCCAGAATGCATACTATTCACACCAAGACAAGAATCTGAAGTATGAAAACAATCCTGTAAGAAAGCCTGAAAGTTCCAACAACCGAAAGCCAAGGTTCGGTTCACAAGAAAATACCAACCGAAAGCCAAGGTTCGGTTCACAAGAAGATACCAACCGAAGGCAAAGGTTCAGTTCGTAAAATGATTTCAACCGAAACCAAAGGTTCGGTTCCAAGAACAACTCCAACCGAACACAAAGGTTCGGCTCTGAAGTCAAAAGAGAACAAGACTCGAAGGTCAACCCTTCCAATGATCAAAAGCAAAAGGGTCACCTAGACTCATCAGCCAGGAAGTCCTCTCCATCCAAAACCTCTCATTCTAACTCTTCTCGTTCTTCTAATTCTTCTACTTCCACCCATTCATCTCCATCTTGCTCTAAAGCTAATTCCGTTTGCCCTCAAAAGCCTCATTCATCAGCTGAACAAAAGGGAAAGCAGAAGGTCCATGAATCCAAACCAGAGTCCAAAGCGAACACATCCAATCCTAACAAAATAAAAGTCTTTACCATTAAAAAGAAAGATGAAACAACTCTAATAAAACGAACATATCTAGTTGACATCTCTCTTACTATTCCCGTTTCCATGAAAAGCTCACATGGACCCAAGAAACTTTGGGTTCCTAAATCTGCTTAATTTTTGCAGGTTTTAAGTGACGAGCAGTTTGACGAAGAATGGTACATAGACAGTGGCTGCTCGCATCACATGACAGGGAGGAAAGAGGAGCTCAGGGAATACAGATCTCTTGCAAATGGTGGCAACGTTAAGTTTGGAAATAACTCTTTCGGCACCATAAAGGGATACGGGATGATAACGAATGGTGACTTTACAATAAGGAAGGTGGCTTATGTGGAAGGACTCCAACACAACCTCATCAGTGTATCTCAGCTTGTTGGAGGTATAGGTCTCAAAGTTTCATTCGACGATGAAGGTTCTGAAATCATAGAGAAAAGGACAAAGAAAGTGATTCTGAAGTCAGAGCGAAAGGGTGAAATGTTTCCTCTGAACATGAAACCCATCAAAGGAAACCCAGCCATATGTCTATTATCAAAAGCTCAATCTGACGAAAGCTGGTTATGGCACCGAAGACTCTCTCATCTCAATTTCAAAGATATCAACCGACTTGTCACTGGAGGTCATGTTAGGGGTCTTCCATTGCTCAAGTTTGACAGAGAGCATTTGTGTGCTGCATGCGAAATGGGAAAGCAAAGTCGTCAAAGTCACCCATCTGTAATCAACACAAAAGTTGTTGAACCACTCGAATTGCTTCATATCGATTTGTGTGGTCCTTCATCTATCGAAAGCATTGGTGGTAGCAAGTATATTCTTGTTATCGTTGATGACTTTTCACGATTTACATGGGTGTTCTTTCTAAAGCTCAAATCTGAAGCGACTCAAAAGCTGAAAGTGTTTATCAAGCAAAATGAAGTCCAGCTCAAGAAGGTCGTTCGCAACATCAGGAGCGACAATGGTCTCGAATTCAAGAACAGGGAGCTTGAAGAGTTTCTTGCAGAAAAGGGAATTAGTCACAATTTCTCAGCTCCCTACACACCACAACAGAACGGAATAGTCGAAAGGCGAAACCAGTCTTTGTGTGAAGCTGCCCGAACTATGCTAAGTTTCGCTTCCTTACCTCTTTATTTTTGGGCTGACGCTATTTCTGCTACTTGTTTTACACAGAACAGGTCCTATCTCAACAAGCATTTCACGCTCACACCATATGAGATAATAAACAACAGAAAGCCCAATGTGAAATTTTTCCACGTGTTTGGCTCAAGGTGTTTCATCTTTAATTCTAAAGAACACCGCAACAAGTTTGATGTCAAAGCCGACGAGGGAATCTTTCTGGGTTACTTGCTCACATCCAAGGCGTACAGGGTCCTAAACAAAAGTTCAAGAAGTATTGAAGAGACATACTATGTGACCTTCGACGATAGCTATGTCAAGAAGCTACAGGTCATAGATGCCACTGCCAGGGAAATCTTTCCTCAAAATGGCCAAGTCACAGTCTCAATCGCCAATTTATACGAGAAATTTGTGGAACTCTTTGACGAACCGGAAAAGGCTTCTCTCTCATAAGCAGGTGCAGCTGACAACAAAGTTGATCATATGAAGCAAATTGTCGAAGATGCTGCAAGAAGAATGCATGAAGGAGAATCGCCCACTGATGAATCTCCATCCAACAATGCTTCAATCGAGGGGGAGCCAAGTTCTCATGTCCAGGGGGAGCTAAACTCTACATCTTCAACCGAAGGTCCTTCACCAACCGAAGGTGCCTCTCCAACCTAGGATGCCCCTCCAAACGAAGGTGCTTCAGCGTCTGAAAGTCCAGCACCACAAGAAACTCCTGAACCTCATGTTTCTCAAGACTCATCAATTGAGGGGGAGCATGATGATATGACGCTTGATTACGATAGCCAATCTGAGCCGGAAGAAATGATCAATGCTGAACTAGACCCAACCTTTGATCCGAATTACCCTCCTCTTACCAAATGGACCAGAGATCATCCTATCTCTCAAGTAGTTGGTGATGTATCTGAAAAGGTTCTGACCCGATCTCAACTGAAGGCAAAACAGACATCCTTATTTTCAAAGGTTGAGTTTTGTATGTTTAACTCATTCGTATCAAAAGTTGAACCGAAGACAGTGAACACTGCCCTCGATCACTCTGATTGGGTTCAAGCAATGCAAGACGAACTGAACGAGTTTGAAAGGAACAAAGTCTGGCGCCTCATTCCAACTCCTCCAGATGCTTCGGTTGTTGGTCTTAAATGGGTTTTTAGGAACAAAATGGACAAGGAAGGTAATGTCATAAGGAACAAGGCTCGTCTGGTGGTCAAGGGATACTGTCAGGAGGAAGGAATAGACTATGAAGAGACTTTCGCTCCAGTAGCTAGGCTAGAATCTGTTAGAATATTTCTGGCTTATGCTGCTCACAAAAACTTTGAGGTTTTCCAAATGGATGTAAAGTGTGCCTTTCTCAATGGAGAACTCGAAGAAACTGTGTATGTGGAGCAACCTCCTGGGTTCGTGAACGAAAAGTATCCAAATCATTGCTATATTCTGGATAAAGCTGTGTACGGCCTCAAACAAGCTCCGAGAGCCTGGTATGAAACGCTTACAAAATTTTTAAAGATGTCTAAATTCAAACAAGGTTCGGTTGACCCAACCTTCTTTCGCAAAAAGGAAGGTAACCACCTTATGATAGTTCAAAGTTATGTCGATGACATCATCTTTGGCTCCACGAATCCCAGCTTAACAGCTGAATTCAGAAAGTTGATGGAGACTAAGTTTGAAATGAGCTCAATGGGTCCTATTAACTTTTTCCTTGGTTTAAACATAAGACTGGGACCCGAAGGCATCTTTATTAATCAGGAAGCTTACACAAAGACTCCCCTAGCGAAGTTTGGCATGATGGGAGACTCAAAAGTCAAAGTCCCAATGGCATTCGGCACCAAGCTTACCCCTTCACTAGATAAACCGGCTGTCGATATCACGCTCTATCGTCAAATGATAGGCTCACTGATGTATTTAACTGCTAGCAGGCCTGATATCATGTTTTCTGTATGTTATTGTGCTCGATTTCAGACTAACCCACGCGAACCTCACCTACTGGCTGTAAAGAACATCCTACGCTATCTCAAGCGAACCACCTCCTTAGGTCTATGGTATCCATCCAACTCAGGCTTCTTCGTTCAAGTCTATTCTGATGCTGACCTTGGAGGATGTGGACTCGACCGTAAAAGCACAACTGGTGGCTGTCAATTTCTTGATGGGAAGTTGGTCAGCTGGCAATCCAAGAAACAAACATGTGTGTCGCTGTCTACTGCCGAAGCGGAATACATTGCCGCTGCATCCTGCACATCACAAGTGATTTGGATCCAGAGTTAACTTCGAGACTATGGACTCAATATGAAGAAGATCCCACTGTATTGTGACTCTGAAAGTGCAATTAGGATCTGTCATAACCCAGTGCAACACTCTAAAATCAAACACATAGCACTGAGGTATCACTTCATCAAAGATCATGTGGAAGATGGAAATGTCGAAGGTCACTTTGTAAGAACCACTGATCAACTGGCTGACGTCTTTACCAAAGCTCTTCCTGAAGCATCATTCAATAAAATATTGCAAGGGCTAGGTATGATGGAATCAGAGTCAGTACCTCACACTACCTCTAAAACTCAAACGTAAGAAGCGAAACCAACCGAACGTTCGGGTTCGGTTCAACCATCTGACTCGCTCATTAATTCAAAGGTAGTTTTTCTGTATTGTATATTTCTTGTACAATTTGTTTTTCTTTGTGTAAAAAGTTTTTCCAAATTGCTCATCTAAACTCTTCGGTTTTTCAAGATTTTCCTGAACTGAAACCAACCGAAGGTTCGGGTTCGGTTTTTCAAAATTTTCCTGAACCGAAACCAACTGAAGGTTCGGGTTCGGTTTTTCAAAATTTTCCTAAACCGAAACCAACCGAACGCTCGGGTTCGGTTTTTCAACTTTTTCCCAACCGAAACCAACCGAACGTTCGGGTTCGGTTTTTCAACTATTTCCAAAGTTTTTTGTAAGATTTTTTTCTTTTAACTCTTTTTTATTTTTTTTAAGTCTTATTTTTTTTAATGTTATTTCTATATTTTTTATATTCAAAAACTCCAAAAATATTTTATTTAATTTTTTTTGAGTGCTCATTCGTTTATGGGGATATATTTGATGACTTACTTAAGTGTCCCTAGAAGCATGCTGATGTATGTGTCCCAAGCCTCATAAGATTTTGAATAATAGCCTTCATGACCTGGTATACACAAACCTTGTCTTCCCAATAAGGCTAACATATTTATTCTAATCGTGAGCTACCTCACTCTTTTCTCACATGAGTTAAGAGTTTCCTGCTTGGTCCTTATTTTCGCAGCAGAGGTACTATGTTTTCTTATACCATCCCCATTACACTTCTCCATTACATTTGTTTCATCACTGTAACCCTTGAGACTCTCAGAAACTACCACTGAGGTTTATGGTTACACAACATCTGTGTTTATGATCTTAGTTTTGTGCCACTACGAGCTGAGTGAAACCCAAAATTCAACACCAATGAATTGACGATGACCAATTAATTTGATCAAGTTTTCACCAATGAATTGACGAATGTACCTTCAAGGAATCTCACTTTTTCTTTTGCGTGATTCCAATGAAATTGTTACTCACCATAACATTTTTTCCCAAGGGATCCAGTTTTAAATTTTTATCTGAGATTTCCTATTAATCCAAGCCACTACAAAATCAACTCCTACCTACTTGTTCAACAGACTACTTATGGACGGTAAAAAGGAGGGCGCGTGAATTTGAAACGGCCGCGCTTTTTCTGACACTTATGGACGCGTGTGCGATATCGAAGAGTCATCACTCTGGCATTAAAGGCGCGTGTGGAAATGGAAACGGTTCCTCTCTCTGAACCGGCGCTTATTGGGCGGCGTAATCCTAGGAAACTGACACTCTCTCTCCTACGTGATCATCGCACGTCCCAACTGTCACCAATCAGTCACTCAAAAACCTGTTTCGTATTTCCATAAGAGATTTGAAACGATTTTTCTCTCTCTTATCACCCACTATAAAAGGCCGTCTACACCACCTTTTACCTCTTTACTGCCTCCATAATTTCCAAAGCAAAAATACTTCCAAACACTCTCCCGGTCATCTTCTTCTCCAAACCTGCAACAATGGCTGAATCTTCTTCTGTTCATGCAACTTCTCAGATTCTTCCCATCAGACCCCAACAATGCCTAGTCATTGATCTGAACCCACTGGCGTATGATTCCTATATGTCGCCGGTCATCGAATGCCTCAAGTACTCCCAGCTTGCTCCTGCATTGTCAAGAATTGAAACGGTGCCAATGGTGACCTTAGTACAGGTCTATGCGACGGCTTACTACGACAAGGCCGTCGATCGGGTATTCTTTGAAGTGGCAGAACACAAGACTTCGATTTCTCGCCCCCGTTTCTGCACTATGTTAGGGTTTGCTGCTGACCCATCGCGAGTTCAACCGGTGACGATTCCAGTTGGGATGTTGTACAACATGTTTTACAACATGGGCTACACAGAGGTTCTCACCTCCGTCGCCAAGTTTAAGAAGTCCTGCCTACCGCCCCAGTGGAATGGGTTATTTACTGTTCTCTTCAAGGGACTGTCAGAGAGGAGCTCAGGATCTGACGTTGCAAGTCATCTTTTCCTCTCGATATTGTATGGGGTGTACAACGGGATAAACCTAGACTATGGGTTTGTTCTATGGCAACAGCTGATTCAGAGCCTCTCTTCCTCATCCCGACACTCTGAGGTGTCGCTGGCCCGGTTCTGGATCTTGATCACAAGATGGGCCATGGACAAGTTCAATGTTCCAACAGCCGATGGTGCATCGATGTCTTCTATTGGTACATTTCATACCAAGAAGATCATCGTATCCGATGCATCAAAATTTTCATTCATTGGCTCTATCCCGGAGTCGATGTATGCCGATGTGCCCGCCGATAGCAGACTGATCAGGACGATCAAGGAGTTTAGGCCAACTGGTCCGAGGGAACTGACACCGGACATGCTGCGATCGATTCATGATGCCGATAAACCAGTGGCCAGGGGCAAAAAGACAGAGAAGGGGAAGCCAGTGTCCAAAGCTCCAAAGGGACCTTCTCCCAAAAAGCGAAAACAACCGAAGGCTGCTTCATCCCCACAACCGAAAAGGAGGAAGACCCAACAGAAGCAAAAGCTCCTTATTCGCTCCTCTTCTAGCAAATCCGAAGGTGGGAGTTCGGACTCTGAAGGATCACAAGGAGACGAATCTCCTCAACGAGGCAACACACCACCTCGGTCCCCAACCCCAGAGATGGAACTTCATCAATCCCCAGTTCCTTCACCTCCACCAACAATTCCTATTTCCATTCCCACCATAAACCCCTCTATTCCCCCAACCTCATTCCCTATACCACCACCCATTTTCACCACATCAACCGAAACACCACCAGTTACCGAAACCCCTCCTGTAACCGAACCACCACAAACCAAAACCCATACACAACCACCACCCGAAACTAACCCCCCACCCACTCAGCCTGAACGAACAAAACCAATACCACCCCTAGCCTCACCACCACCTCAATCTCCAGAAGACGCCTCCGATGGCGGTGATCAATACCTTGGTGGTGATCACATGAACTTCGATTCGGTCTACTATAGTCCATTTCAAGTTCAAAGTGACGAGGAGGATAATGCTCCAGTGACAAAGAAGCATCTTTGCGAGCTTAACGAGAAGGTTGATCAACTTCTCGCCTCCTCCTCCAACCAGCAGTCATCTTTGTCTGAAGTTGCCCTTCAGAAGATCGTTGACGCCTTCTCCAGGGCTCAACATGATCCCGTGGCCTCAGCAACTGCTGCTATCGATGCCTCCACCCGAGCCTGTGAGGCAGCGACCGAAAAAGTCGATAAACTATTCAATGACGCTTCTGTCCTGCTGCAGTCTTTGCAGGAGAACGCCGAAGCCACTAAGACAACTCTGGAACCGCTTGTTCAACAATTGGCCCAGTTTGTCTCGACGGAGCTGTCTTCGTTCGCTACTCTCAGACAACATATTAGCGACGACAACTCGGCACTCCGTGCCTCCATCGATGCCCGCCTGGCAAAGCTACAAGAGGATCTTGCCGCAGAGAATTCTCTGATGGACGTTTTGGCGAGTAAGACTACCGCCCTTAAGGTTAAGAGCACGCAGCTTTCCAACTCCCAGCAACAATTGGAAGCTCTTCGATCCGAGAGGGAAGTCATAAAGACGTGTGTTTCGGATGTCCACGCAGCTCTATCAAACATCCTGCAAGCACACGGCCCCATCCTTAACCATTTGGTGAGGCGCACCCTCGCATAAAAACTCTCTCCGGCGATGGACCTTTTAAGCAAAATTGAAGGCCTACCGAGTTTCGTGTCCATTCCGAAACAAGGGGGAGATGAGAAGAAAGGATCGAAACCACCTCCTTCCTCCAAAGCTACTCACACAACCGAACCACCCCCAACTGGTCATGCCTCGGGTTCGGGTGTGAAGAACAAGGGCAAAAACATAGCTGAGGGAGGAGATGAAGATGAAGATGAAGACAGGGAGACCATTGCAGACATGTTAAAAAGAAAGAACAGTCGCAATGCTGATGACGATGCCAGTCGTGTGGCGCGTGAGGCTGAAGAAGCCGAACGAAAGCAAAAAGAAGCCCACGATCTCCTTGAGAGCCGAAAGTTGCTCTTCCCTGCCTGGACCAGGGATCGTATGATAAAAGAGGCCATAGAAACTCCAAGCATATTATGGCTCGAGCCGGTTATCTCATTCGACTGCAACAACACTGTCGATTCGCAATTTGATATGCCGCTGACTCGAAAGGCGTTCATCTTCCACGCCTTCTCTAACATTTTTGAAGTCCCGCATCCGAACGATGAGCTTGACAGGGAGCTCATTGACTTCTATCTGGAGGCCGCTCGCCCACAATACCTCACCTGGAGCGCCCAGAAGATTGTTAATGTTCATGTGCTGAAGCCTTATGCCGTGGGGAGATTCACAAACGTTAAGTTCAAGCTCATCCGAGGATCTGCAAGAACTGCCCACATCATCTCCCTGGCGGATCTGCCGAATCTGAATCCTCATGACTGGATAGTCTTGTACAATATCCTGCTGACAGATGAAACCGAATATGGTCCCATCATAGACCATGTCAAAAGGATGTTGGCATGCTACATCATGGAGGTTGCCCAAATGCATCAGGAGGTCGCCATAGTTTTTAAGAAGAAACCGAAAGTCGCACATGTGGGATCGGCAAGTGATCTAAATCAAATGCATATGGGTAAGATTGATCCGAGGCGAAACTCAGTGATGTTCACTAGAGCCGAAGGACAGAAATGTCTCTTCGCTTTAGCTGACAAGCACCTTTACACCACAGCTTGCTTGGAACACGTCTTATCAATTATCAAGCGGTGTAAGGAGAATTCGGCTGATGACATCAAGTACTTCAATGATATGATCAATTGGTACATCCGGTTTAGACAGACCATCCTCTCAATAACCAAGTGTCTGTTTAGCACCGTGAAGAAGAAGGTACCAGCTTCAGCTGCCGGCCCAAGTAAGAAGTGAAGGTCTTGCTCCAAATTGACGCAAAGGGGGAGATTGTTGGGCTGTAGATAGTTTTGATGTTGCGTCTTTTGGGCTCGTTAGTTTAGCCTTGTATTCTCCGGTTTGGGCCTGTCCAACCGTGAGCCTTTTATGCATTGTATATAAGTTAAATGCTTGCATGCATTTTAGGTTAAGATTGCTGAGATTATCGATATAGCGATTCATACAGAGTACAATATTTTCTTTAATCGTTCTTGTAATCTTCTAATCCTCTACAGTTGATGTTCTTAATCGAGCTCTTCTGAGGATTTTATTTAATCATTCGACACGTTTGATTCAAGCTGTTTTGTTCTTATTATTGCGTTCTTGTTATTTTACATTCATATACTTGTTCAAGATCTAATCGATCTTCATAGATTAAAAGTTGTTTTAATCCCATCAATTTCTTTTCATGCTTTGTACAAACAAGGTTTTACCTTTTCGTTTGATAATGAATGTGGTGGTATTAATGCTTTCTATAATAATGTGTTTTATTTAAAGCGTTACCTTGTGATGGTGTGTATGAAACTGTGTCGATTGTAGACAACTTAGGAAATAATATGTTGTATATTGATTCTTCTACTAGCCTAGATAAAGCATCATTGTGGCATTGTCGTCTTGGACATGTAAACAAGAAACGCATAGGCCAACTCCAAAAGAGTGGAGTCTTGGGATCATTCGACCTTAAATCGGATGATAGTTGTGAATCTTGTCTACTTGGAAAGATGACAAAATCACCCTTCACTGGAACTTGTGAAAGGGGTGAGGGTTTGTTAGACCTGATACATACTGATGTATGTGGGCCATTCAAAACCACCAAAAGGGATGCTAATCGGCATTATGTGACTTTTATTGATGATTTTAGTAGATATGGGTATGTCTACTTAATCAAACATAAGTCAGAAACCTTTGAAAGGTTTAAGGAATTCAAACAGGAAGTAGAAAATCAATTGGGCAGGAACATTAAGATGCTTCGATCCGATCGAGGTGGTGAGTATCTTAGTACCGAGTTCCTTGACTATCTTAAGGAGTGTGGGATTGTCTCACAATTGACTCCTCCCAGGACACCACAGCTGAATGGTGTAGCTGAGAGGCGTAATCGAACCTTGTTGGACATGGTTCACTCTATGATGAGTCGAGTTTCGCTACTAATCTCTTTTTGGGGGTATGCCTTAGAGACTGCCGCCCATGTCCTTAATCTAGTCCCTACAAAGAAGGTTACCAAAACACCTCATGAGATGTGGACTGGGAAGGTTCCCAATTTGGACCACATCAAGATTTGGGGTTGCGAGGATTTCGTGAGACGTGAGACTCATGATAAGCTCGAACCCCGAAGTGAAAGGTGTATTTTCATCGGCTACCCACATAAATCCTTCAGTTACCTCTTCTACAGACCAAGTGAGAATGTGGTCTTTGTAGCAAGAAGAGGGGTCTTTCGTGAGAGAGAATTTATAAGCCAAGGAGGCAGTGGGAGCCAAATTGATCTTGAAGAAATTCAAGAAGCAATTGGTGAAGAAACCTCAGACACTAGCAATCAACCTGAGGAGGAAACTCCTGTTGAGCAAGCTGACATGTCTGTACCTCCGAGGCGTTCCACACGGGTTAGGAACACACCTTCGTTTTATTATGGATTTCATATTACTACGGAAGGTGATACGTTTATCAGTGATAGTACACTGGTAAATTTGGATGAACCTAGCAATGTTAAGGAAGCCATGGCAGGCCCGGAGTCTGCTAAATGGAAGGAGGCTATGGACAGCGAGATACATTCCATGTGTGACAATCAAGTTTGGAACTTGGTTGATACTGTACCAGGCCGTAAAACAGTCGGGTGCAAATGGATCTTCAAGAAGAAGACCGACATGGAAGGAAGAGTGCATACTTATAAGGCTCGACTGGTTGCGAAGGGTTTTACTCAGACTCAGGGTATTGATTATGATGAAACCTTCTTGCCGGTAGCAAAGATTAAGTCTATTAGGGTTATGCTAGCCATTGCAGCATTTCATGATTATGAAATATGGCAAATGGATGTCAAAACCGCTTTCCTTAACGGAAAGTTGGCTGAGGATGTGTACATGAATCAGCCAGAGGGTTTTGTCAGTGCAGAGTACCCCAATAGAGTATGCAAGCTTGAGAAATCCATTTATGGATTAAAAAAAGCATCTCGTAGCTGGAATCTTTGTTTTGATGAGAAGGTAAAAGAGTTTGGCTTCTCGAGAAGCGAAGATGAGTCTTGCGTGTATGTCAGAGCTAGTGGGAGTATAGTTAGCTTCTTGGTACTGTATGTGGATGACATACTACTTATAGGAAATGACATCCCAACCTTGCAGGAGGTTAAGTCCTAGCTTGGGAAGTGCTTTGCTATGAAGGACCTAGGGGAGGCTGCCTATATCCTAGGGATAAGGATATTAAGAGAAAGGAGTAAAAGACTAATTGGACTTAGTCAGAGTACGTACTTGGATAAGGTGTTGAAAAGGTTCAACATGGAGAATTCCAAGAAAGGAGATTTACCAATCCAAAGCAATGCCAAACTGAGTAAGACTCAGAGTCCGAGTACAGAGGCAGAGATAGCTGAGATGAGCCAACTACCGTATGCTTCCGTTGTTGGCTCGATCATGTATGTTATGACTTGTACCCGCCCTGATGTGGCATTTGCTTTGAGCATGGTCAGCAGGTATCAGGGGAACCCTGGCAAGGCTCATTGGACCGCGGTAAAGAACATTCTCAATTACCTGCGGAGGACTAAGGATTGGGTCCTTACCCTTGGTGGGAGTGATGACTTGAGAGTATTAGGGTATAGTGATGCTAGTTTTCAGATTGATAGGGATAATTTCCGCTCTCAGTCGGGCTGGATCTTTACCTTAAATGGAGGGGCAATTTCTTGGAAGAGTTCCAAGCAGGAGACGGTGGCTGATTCAACTTGTGAATCAGAGTATATAGCAGTGAGTGAAGCAGCGAAGGAGGCGATATGGCTGAAGAACTTCATCGGAGACCTTGGAGTTGTACCAGCTATTAAGGAACCTATGGAGATTTTCTGTGACAACAATAGTGTGGTTGCCTTATCCAAGGAACCAAGAGATCATGGCAGATCCCGACACATTGACAGAAAATATCACTTCATAAGACACAAGATTGAAGAAGGACTCCTCGTGGCAAGGAGGATATCGTCGGTTGAGAATCCTGCAGATCCCCTTACGAAGGGACTGACGAGAGTTAAGCATTTTCAGCATGTGTGGCGCATCGGGCTGAGGGACGATATTAGTTTTACAGATTAGATAGTTTTTCCTGAAACTTGTAAAATTTAATCGACGTTTGATGATGAATAAAATTTGTGATTTATTTATGAGTAAAGTGTTTCTATCATTGTAAATTATTTACTATTGTTTTAGTTTTGCATGTTTTGACTTCCAGAATAATTAATTTATTCAAACCTCCACAATCGATCATACGTCGGAAGTAGGTATGAATCAAGATTGTCATGAATTGGGTTTGTAGAAGGTTAAAGGTGTTTAGACATGGCAATGATCGCTTCAACATTCAAGAGTACTCATAAGTTATGAGTATTGGTATAAACCCACGCTCACTTGTATCACTTCATGGAATTTATCTCGAGTGATCGTGAGACGATAATATCATATAAATCTTCAAACCTAGAGATATGAGTTGTTTCCTATGAGTTGGTTGTGCATTGATTGCACGTAAACGCATCAGTAACTTGATGTTATAAAACGTGCCTTTGTGTACAATTCAACAAGTAGTAGAACAAGCATATGAGTCGAAGTTTATCTGTTCCTTCTAGAAATAGAAGCGATATCTGGGCCCCTCGATGATTTTGTGTTGACCCATGTACCGGGCCCAATCAGAACTAAACTGATGTGTTCAGCGAAGTTGTTTGTCAAACAAATCGGAAATCGAGGAACAACTGTCAGACAATAAGCAAGACATAGTTCCATGTGTTTGTCCGGCTGATATCATGAGAACAGAGGATTATATGATCACTTGTCTTAAAATGGCGCTTCATAGTTCGACGAAGTTTTCGAGAGCTACGATTGTTGGTTGGTTCCTGAAGTTATATAGGCAAATATAGTTATTAAGACTTATCCAAGTGGGAGTCTGTTTGATAAGGTGTCTAAGTCCATAACTTATTTGGTATATACTTGACCCGACCGACATGGTCCATTTGGGTTGCATCTCATCCAAACTATTTATGGATAATTTTACGAGAGTTATACACATATGTTTATTAATATATTATAAGTTATAATATATTAATATGAAATTATGTTATTTAATTAGTCTTAGTCTTAAATTAATTATGAATTAATTTAGAAGAAGACTAATTAGATAATGGGCTATTGATTTTATATGGTGTGGGGCTAATACTCATTTGTTAATGGGCTAGGCTTATATGGAAGTCCATGGATGATCCATGGAGCTTTTAACCCATGGATCCTTGGAAAGGAAAAGACATGGGTTATTAGGGTTTCACCCTAACCATGCATACAATATAAGCATGCTTATGGAGCATGAAATGGCAACTAGTGAACTAGTGTGTGTGAGCTTGTGTGTGGCCGAAATATACAAGTGTGTATACTCTCTCAAAGTTTTCTAAGAGTTTGTGGTGTTTTGTGATTCCATTTGAGGCATTCACACTATTGGTGCTTGGCCCTCAAACTCCTTAAGAACCAAACTCATCAAAAGGTATGTAATCTCTTCTAACTCTTTTATGTTGAAATGTTCCCCATGCCATGTTAGATAGGTTATAAACCTTGGAAAAATTATTATTTTGCATGTATTTAGACAAACATAGATCCAAGGTTTATTAGGGTTGCATGCACACTTAGGAAGTGTTAGATTGCTCAAAACCCAACAGTTTCAGGTACTTCAGGATCTAAGGGAAAGAGCCTGGCGTGATGGCGCGGCATGCACTCTCTGGCGTTTTATTCAGGACACTCAGATATTATGAATAATTTATCTGATGTTATGGATTTTGGATTTTGAAAACAAATGTGAATGGAATTTTATATCTTATGGAAATGATTTGGTTATTAAAAATGAAAAATTTTATTGGTAATTTTGGCTGTTACAAATTTGGACATAAGGACCCATGAGTCTTGCTTTATCTATTTCCCTAGAGATGTTCCAAATCTACCATATTTCAATTTACTATAAATGTCCTTTGATGTAGATTTTATTAAAAATAGTTTTTACTGGATTATGAAACATGACTAAAATAAAGAAAATATTTAATTTAGATGATATATGTACTTATTTAGTTGTATTTTTTATTTATATTTTTTAGTTGGTTTGTATTTTAGTTATTATTTTTTGTTTTTTTGTTATTTTTTATTTTTTATATTATTATTATTATAAACTTATTTATATAAATAGTCCTCATGGTTTATCGAAAAAAATATGCTTTTCTCTTTTTTGACGAATAATTTGTCCCTGTGATTTTAAAATTCTTTCGTGGTTGATCCTTGTGGGTTTTCTTGTTGCGAATTTTTCCCGAAATTATAATTTTACTTCTGTCACCTCAACATATGAGAAAGAAACATGTATTTTCTTGTGGTAAACCAAATCGGGGTTGATGGGTACTCTTCGATAAGAGCAATGTCTTAAGTGACAGAGGTAGCTAAGTCGATATAAATTTCACCAAACTTCTTGACTTCAACTTTGAGCTTTTCTCCTGAAACATTAATCTTTTTATTTGTTGAATAAACAGTTTGACCTTTAAATTCATTAATCGAATAAGCCATAGTAGTTTGTTGTGCTCCTCTTGCAATGTATTATCAAAAAACTTCTTGGAAATAAACACAACCACTTAACCAAATTTCTTAGAAAGATCAGATGATAAAGAATTAATCTTCATTTCATTATCAGCAAGAGATTTCAATAAATGGGTCATTGAGAAGTAGAAGTAGGAACAAATTCAATAGAAAAGAAATCATGAGTTTTACCACTAGTAGGATTACAAAATAAATCCAACAAAATATTTACGTTTTTATTAAGAACTCTATAATGTTTACCAAATATTAAAGCATTAAACATCATAAAAAAACAGAGGCAATATATGTTGTTGCCATAGTAGAAGTATGAACTATTGCGAAAGTATGTGGAATTTGTGTAGTTAACAAAGTTTCAGAAACAATATGTGTAAGATATGAAACAATATGTGTAACATATGAAACAATATGTGTAAAATATGCCGTTTTATTAACAGGTTGATCGACTACAACAAGAATTTTAGTAACCACATGAGTTGTTATTTCTGAAGTATGACCACCAAGATCAAAAGCAATAATAATACCATAAATAGTAGCTTGTGGTCAGGATCTGAATCAGTCTTTTCGAGATTCACAAGTTGTATTTTCTTTTTAGCTTAAATATGAAACATCCCTTTTTCGGTCAATGGCTTGTAAATCATTCAAAATAGTTTCAAAAATAAAACATCTCTTTATGGAATTTAGTTCCAAAATCTTTAAAATCTCAACAAAACACTTTTAGTTTCAAAGAGGTTTTAGAGTGTAATGTCCCAAAAATTCATAGTAAAATTTTCATTTTCAAAACAATATACCATACAAAGGAGTTGTTCCAAAATCATTCAAAGTGAATATATCGCAAAACATCAGAGTTAAAATCACAAATATCCAATGCGGAAAACTCTGGGGGATGTTGCGCAGTCACTTTGGGCCCTTCCATTTAGAACTGGAAGTACCTGAAACTATAAACACAAAAAACTGTAAGCATGAAGCTTAATGAGTTCCCCAAAATACCACATATAATACATACAAAAGAGATTGCTATGTGCCAACAATATTCTTACAAATGTCATTGTGCCATGAGTCGTACCATGGACTTTCCTTGTCAAGCCGGGGTCCAAAACTCAAGTCTTACAAACAAGTGTCAAGAGCCACCTCCTAGTCTTCCATGAAAGTATCACAAAGACAACTAACATACTACGTATAACTACCAAGCTCCAAACCCTAGTCTTGCATATAATTTTCAGGTGCCACCACCTGGTCGTCCTACATAACATAATCCTATGGGCTAGCGTTGGTGCCTTCCACCCCCAGGTATAGTGAGGAAACTCGCCTGAATTACAAGCCGACTAAATCCCAACTCAATGTCGCACCGACCACAACTAACAACTCTCACTGTCAAAAGATGGGTGTTACACACCTCCAATCGATCCACACAAGGCAAAACTAATCCTACCTTCTAAAAAGAAAAAATTGACCAAAAGTCAACCCATGTTAAAAGTAAATGGCCGAAGTTGACTTTAGCCAACCGCCATGTCGTAGCCTTCCTTGGGCACGTCGTGGCTCTCACCCAGCCAAACATATGGGAAATTCCTAGTCACCACGCCGTGGACACTAGGTTTCCAACAACTTAACGGATTAAGCTGTTTTCCTCGATTTTAAGAGATCCAAAGCTCAGATCTTGTCCATTTTATGGTCTAAATGGATAAAGTTTCCAACTTATTGTCACACCCCAAAACCGGACGGCGGAAACATTATGGGGTAGAGGACGTTATGTAATGTATCACAACAATGTAAAGTAGTAAACAAGCAACAACATCATCCATTGCATTAATAATATAATTTTACTTACAAGTGTATTCTTTCATGGTAATAACAACATAATGAATACTCAAAATAGAAGAGACTCTTGACTGCTCCGTCTTCTCTAAACCCTGCATCGGTACCTGTCTATTTGTGACCTGAGAATACAACTTGTTTTGGAAGCGAGTATTAGTTTTAAAGCTGGTGAATTCGTAGGTATTTAATGTCGTTATTTATATAAGTATTAATGAAAAGTCTTATAAGTAAAAGTGTAAACATTTGAATTTCCTAGAAAATCCCATATTTCCTACTAGTATAAAAAGGTAGTCTTCTACCAAAACTAGACTATTTTGAAAGTAAGCAAGTAAGTAGTCTTCTCACGAGACCCGCTGTAAGTAAGTAGTCTTCTCATGAGACCCGCTGTAAGTATGTAGTCTTCTCACGAGACCCGCTGTAAGTAAGTAATAATATGATTGGTAGTCCCTATTTTACATTTGGAACTAAAGGTGACTTCCACAACGAATCGCTAGGTCGAAATCCATATTTTTTACCAAATCATATATAAGCCCAAACTATACCTATAATAGCTTACTAGGGATATATGAACGTATACCTTTGCTACCCAAAGGTACATAACTAACTGATTAGAACTATTATGTCCGTATATGTACATATGATATATAACTAAATATCTAAACGACCTTCGGACGGATACCCGATACCTACCAGACCACATCCCAACGAGGAAAAGGAAATAAAGCGGGTTAGCCTTCCTAAGTCCTTTAAACAATTACTTATATAACTATACATATATAAGCATGCTTTTAACAAGGTATCTATGTAAAAGTATCCATGTAAGTGTATCCTTGTAAGTGTATCCCTTCATATAGCATTTAGTATAGACTCATGAATGAACTGACTCTGGTGTATTCCTTGTACATGGAATGGTAAGTAGTATCTCCTAACTATACTTATAATAGTTACTGGTAAGGTACAAGTATAATGAAGGTATACCTTTGCTAGCCAAAGGCACTGAACTGACTGAGGGTACTTTTATGTCTATATATGTATACATGATATATAACTAATAGTTGAACGACCTTTGGACGGATAACCGATACCCTAAAGCCACATCCCAATGAGGAAAAGGAAATAAGGCGAGCTAGCCTTCCTAAGTCCTGCAAGCCTTACTTATATAACTATACATATACAGGCATGCTTTTATCAATTTAAAAGTATAAATGAAGTTTTGTAAAACATTTAAAGGTTTTGAACAATACATAAATAATAATGACTTGATGTCATTTTATAAAGCATTTTGAAAGTAATTCTTTTGATAACAAGGTATAACTGAGTTTGAAAGAAAACATATAGAACATACTATAGTTTAATAAAGAGTTTTAAACAAGTAAAAACGTTTTAGAAAGCTATCTGAAGTAATCTGTTTGATAAAACAGCTAAAAGTGTACTAAATCCAGTGGTATGCTGGTTATTAATCACATGTGATTGATATAATAACTAGCATGACTTAACTTGTATTCCCCCATAAAAGCATTTAAAAACATTTAAAACATTGATTAAGGGGTATGAACTCACCTGTAGTTGATGGTTTGGATGTATTGACTGATGTAGGATGCTAAGTGTCAAGTGAAGAGTTGTACACACACAAGGATCCTCATAACATATGAAGACATATGTATATATATAATTAGTGATTATAATACTAGTTAAACATGTATAAACATCCTATTGCGAGGAAAACACTTTGGTCAAGTGCAAGGAGGCTATCAGGTTGCAACAAAGGAGTGCAAGGCCTCCTACGGGAGTTTATGGTCAATGGACCATGTTCGTTGGAGTTTACGGCCCAGGGGAGTTTACTCCTGGCCGTAAACTCTCAATTGGTCACCAAAAGAGGCTTAAAACTCTAAGGCTTAAGTGGTTAAGTGCTCCAAAGCTTTAAACAAGTGTTTGGGTGAGTTTAAGGTCCTAAAATGACCTTGTATGGTGTTTACGGCCCTGGGACCACTTCCCCATGAGTTTACAGCTATAAAATCATGGTAAGAAGTACCATTTCATGAATTGTGGTCCTTAGGTCAATGGTGTAAGGTTCTATGTCACTAACCAAGGTTTACTAAGGGGTTAGGGTGTCATTTGCACCCTTAAAAGGGGTTTACGACCCAAGAACATCTGTTGGCCGTAAACTCCTTGAATCCTATGATTTCTTATGTTTTCTAAGTTCCAAATATGATAGACCTAGTGTATAATGAGTTGGATCAAGATTACTTACAATCTAGGAGCTTGAATGGTCGGGTTTGGCCAAGAACACTAGTGTGTGTTCTCGGTGTTTCTTGAAGATTTAAGAAAACATGATTTTTGTGGATGAAATCATGAGAGAATGATAGATTAAGAGGTGTATCAACTAATAAAGGATGAATACCTACTAGTTTTGAAGATCTAGGGTGATTGTTGTTATGATAGTTGAGAGAGAATGAAAGAAAATTCGGCCAAGAACTGAAGAAATGAGAAGAAATGACCCAATGACCTATATATACTCTTGAGATTACGGCCACATGAGTTTAGGACCATAAACTCATGGTCTTGTGGCCATGAACTCATTTAGATGGGGTTAGGATTCGTTTTGCTACACTGTGGTTCTAGCGGGTACTTTCTAACACTTATTCCTTAAGTGTATTTGGCTCAAAACTCCTTAGAATGACTTGTAACTAGGCTAGAGGGAATTTCGTCCTGAAATTAGCTTTCTTAGCATTACTACTGGGGTTGCGCTCTTCTGCTTTGCAGAATACTCACTCGTAGACCTGGAAACTTTGCCCTGGTGTTCCTGATAGGATTCATACTTTTTCCATCTATCATCACCTCTTGTATACAGGCCGTATATAATTAGGATTAGTAAGACGTTCGGGTGTGACTCTGCTCCAGGTCCACAACCCAACGAGGAACAGGAGAAAGGGCGGAAACACACATACTAAGTCTGCGTAATCATAATCATATATCACCCATACGTATACACTAAATAGTAATAGGTGGGCTGTATTCATACATAGCCTCTGTGCTCGAACTTGGTCTGCTGGACAAGTGGCATTTCATGGAGGTTTAGTGAGGTTCCATCGGAAAGGATTAGAAACTTGAGGTATTCTACGCATGAGTACTTCAGAGTTCTGGAAAGACAACTTTAATAGAGTGACGGTTTCGGAGAGAGAGATTTACGCATGAAACTGGTATTGTGAGGATCGAATGGACTCTAGTCATATGATGAAATTCGAATCACTTGGAAATAAGGGCATTAGATTTGATCATAACGGCGTTACAGACAAAACACAATAGTGCAATTCTTAACAGAGTTACAATACTATAGATTTAATACAAGACTGTTGCTGCGAACTAGGTATACTACAAAAGACAAGTATACACAGCACGAGGGTCCCTTAACTAATGGGATCTCACAAAAGATGAGATTCGAGTTGCACTAGTTTTAAACAGTTTAGGAGTCTGCTACAACGAATGCTGTAGATACTTTAACGTGGGTCCGGAGTAGTCTCTCCTGCGGCGGTGATCGTTAGCATCCTTCCGTCTGTGCCAGCATTCGCTGCCTCTGGGCAGTTTCTTTTGTAGTGACCCACCTTGCCACAACCGTAGCAAACCTGGCTCATACCAGCGTTGGGTACTTGGTTGATCGACATTGCTGGACTCTTGCAGTAATGTATTGTGTGTCCCTTCTTGTTGCAGTTTAAGCACTGCATCTCCCGACAAGGTCCATGGTGGTGATAGTTTCATTTGTTGCACTTAGGGAGATTACCCGCATATGGCTTTGCTGGTAATGGGTTAGTAGAGACTATTGTAGGTACTGTAACAGCATTGACTGTAACTTGTTGTTGTTTCCTTGAGGATCCTTGTGAGGACTCGTCTTTCCTCTTGTTCTTGTTGTTGTTTCCTTCTTGTTGATCTCGTACATAATTTTTTTGCGTTTCGATGGTTTCCGTGGTCAATCAGAGATCGTGCTAGTTCTTTGG
Source organism: Lactuca sativa (assembly GCF_002870075.4). Taxonomy (NCBI): domain Eukaryota; kingdom Viridiplantae; phylum Streptophyta; class Magnoliopsida; order Asterales; family Asteraceae; genus Lactuca; species Lactuca sativa. The sequence goes on from NC_056631.2 coordinate 136,659,464, forward strand.
CACTATCGAAGTATCGGGCCTTGATGCTAACACACTTGACTGAATTTGGGGAGGTAGCCCCCAAGTATACCTCTCTAATTTCTTGCTCTCAGGAGCAACCATATCCGGGCACAGGTTTGCCAGATCACAAAATCTACCCGTATAGGTTGATATATCGGTACCAACCATCTCCAGACTCCAAAGTTCCTGTTCGAGCTTTTGAATTTCCCCTCGAGGATAGTACTCTCTCATCAGCATGATCTTCAAGTTTTCCTAACTTATCGAATTTGCCACTACTAGAGTCAGTACCTTAACATGGCCATTCCAACATGTTAAAGCTCTTTCTGAAAAGGTACAAGCAACAAACTTGACCTTGTTGTTCTCCAGGCAGGCGCATATCTGAAAGACTGCTTCTGTCTTTTCTATCCATTGTCTTAAAATCATAACCCCTCCAGTTCCATTAAAATCTAGGGGTTTGGTGTTCATAAAATCCTTGTAGGTGCATTCCCGGGGATGCCCATGGCTCTCGCCATGGTGAGAAGGAGGTGCACCCGTTCCCGATCCACTAGGGCCAGGAGTATTGATGGCTGACACGGCAGCTACTACTACGGCTGTGAAGGCTGCTTCGAACATGGTAGTGTCCAAAGGAGGAAGTGGTTGAGGTGGTGGTGGAGGAGGTGGTGGTATAGGCGTTTCGTTATTAGGGTTACGCCTTGGGTTCCTGAGGCGGCATCTTTTGACTATACGATTAAAAGATGACAACATGGTAAGAATAAATGAATAAGGAGAGTGACTCATGGACTAAATCTCCATAGTCCAACAACACAATTGAATAGTACGTTTGAATGTGGGTTTACTATTGAAAGGTAAAAGCATTTAGATAATAATTTCCATAAGATTAGGTATCTGTCAAAAATACTGGAATTATAGATGTAACATGTTCTGGAAAAGTGGCCTAGGAGTAGGCCTTACATCAACCACTGATGGGATAGTTTTGACAGGACTACGACCTAATCAAGACCTAATAGACCTAAGATTTATAAAGATAGGAAATTAGACCATAGTTTTACATAAACTAGGTTATATCCGAAGGATAGGTCAATGAGATTCTATCGGCGTCGAGAACTACTAGAAAACTCTTCAGTTGAACGATCATTCGAAGGGATTGGGTGATCATTCTCAGGCTCCTCTCTGAGCCATCCAGCCTTGCCGTGGTTAGGGTAGTATGGGTTGTCGTGCGGATGGAATCCAACCATGATATCTACGCGAGAAAAGGGATAATGAGAACTAACTAAATAGACGAACTAACTTAGATAATTATAAGATGATCTTTATTAGTTGCTTCAATACTTGTTTAGTGCATACCAGTTATATGTATTTAGGATAGGATAGACCTTCGAATAAGTGACCCTAACCCTAAGCCCCCAACCCAACGAGTACAAGACATAAAGAAAAGATTCACAGATTCTAAGTCTATGATATCCTAGTACATATAACCTTAGTGTATCCACTAAACAACTATTGACATACTAATAAAAATCTATTTAGTTCTCAGATAAGTAATTATTGTAACACTTAATACCCCTATGGTATTTCTTTGTGGTTGTGTTGGTAAGTTTTTAGGCTTGTTGCCACATCACGACCATTCTCGAGCACATGCTAATCACTCCTCGAACCAGCGTAGTTGATCAGGCTATGCCACTCCTAAGACTGACCATACATCCCCAAGCTTACTTGTGATATCCAACAATCGTAATACTTTTGTTCTTGTCATTATGACACTGATTTTAGTATGAATGCAGGCACGTATACTTACTTAAATATTTTATTATTTAAAAGTATAAACTCATGGTCAGAGTATTTTTAATCTCATTGTATTTATAGTTAGTATATCTTTTATGGGTTGATATACTTAATTCACTATAAACAATGCTCTGATACCAATCTGTCACACCCCAAAACTAGAACGGCGGAAACATTCTGCGGTGGAGGACGTCATGTAATGTATCACAACAATGTAAAGTAGTAAATAAGCAACAACATCATCCATTGCATTAATAGTATAATTTTACTTACAAGTGTATTCTTTCATGGTAATAACAACATAATGAATACTCAAAATAAAAGACGAGTCTTGATTGCTCCGTCTTCTCTAAACCTTGCATCGGTACATGTCTATTTGTGACCTGAGAATACAAGTTGTTTTGAAAGCGAGTATCACCTTTAAAGTTCGTGAATTCATAAGTATTTAATGTCGTTATTTATATAAGTATTAAAGAAAAGTCTTATAAGTAAAAGTTTAAACGTTTGAACTTCCTAGAAAATCCCATATTTGTCACACCCCCAAACCAGAACGACGGAAACGTTCGGGGGCGGAGGACGTCATATTCGGTATCATAACAGTTCATAGAAAGGAAAGTACACACCACCATATATATTAAAGTTTCCAAAATGTTAACATAATCATATTCGTTACATGTTCAAAAGATAAATACATAAACATCCTTCAAAAGAAGTAATTAACGTCAGCACGTTAATCCCCAAAAGTTGATTTTGCAAATCTGCTTAGCGGTTCCCTGAGAATACAAGTTATTTCAAAAAGAAAGTGTCAACAATTAAGTTGGTGAGTTCATGAGTAGTGTTTTGAGAAAATGTACGCCATTCGAAAGTTCATGTATGTTTTCCAGAAAACGCAGTATTTCAAATGTAAAGAGTTATGATTCGTTGTGTTGAAAATGAATGTATTAGATCCGGAAAATCCCATATTTTCCCTAATAGTTGAAATATGATTTGTTGTGTTTTCCAAGAAAATACCTTATTTTCTTATAAAAGTATGAAATGCATATGAATGTTCGTGTTATAAGTTGTAACTAATTGTACCGAGAAAATCCCTTATTTTCCAATTAGTTGTTTGGTTTGTATACAGGAAAAACCCTTATTTTCCTAACATAACTGGCAGTCTCTAAGACCGAAAATCCCAAGCAACCGACGTGCTTAAAAGTTGTGTCATAGTTTTATATAATAAAGCTATACGAAGATCGCACTTGTTAGATGAAGAATAGTTTTAATAGCTACTCGTTCATAAAAGCATAATACCATAATAATTGTATATCCGGTGAGTTTTATAACCATACTAAACATAATATGCATGTAGCGACGTTCTTCAGGCATCGTAGCGTTATGACAAACTGTCACCCCAAAGGACGGACTGTAGCTAACAGTCAGGGCACGGGATCATGACTTCCCGTATAGATCTATACACATTTGACACGTTCTCCGAACGGGAGACTCTGGTTATAGACAGGACTTGTAGCGATACCTTTTAGCAAAAGGTAGTATTTGAAGATGTACACGTCTCACGGATTCTCAACTAAGTCTGTATTAAAGTATTAGTTTTGTATGCAAAGTTTATCCTTTTTTCACAATGTTTGACAAAGCATAAATCATAAGTTCTTTGAATGCATAAAATGGTTTACCAAAGATGGTTACCCTTGATATCATGTATTTGTATGCATACGTATAAATAAAACATATTTCTCTTATTATAAACATATTGTATCCCAAGAGGGTAAAGTTGTGTTGTGAGGTGTTTTGCTTGATAATAACTTCATAAGATAGTTAAAACAACAGTAAGAAAAGTATAGCAAAAGATCGATGTTTCAAATGATTTTAGTCGTGTTGTTTACGTGTATTCCCCCCCCCCCCCTTAAAAGAGTATAAAAAGCATTTAATAACGTATTTAAAGTGTGTCTGTAGGGGTATGAACTCACTTGAAAATTTGAAGAAAGCGAGAAGAAAACCGGGCAGAGTTTCGTCTCGGGAAACAGATTGTTCTCGGGATTCTCGGGATTCTCGGGAATCTCGGGAGTAAAATCGACCTTCGGGACTTGAGCAAAATGACCAGGGCTTCGGGGTAGTGCGGGCACGGAAATCGAGGCAATATCATGAGAGAATGAGAGAAATGCGGTGAATTTCCCGGAACCCTCGCATCTCTATTTATAGTGGTCTGGGAAGCCTCGGTACGCGGGGCGTACGCACGTACGCGGGTCGTACTCGTGCGTCACCCGTGACCAAGTCCTGAACTGCTTCGCTTCGGATGGGACGGATAGGCTAGGCTCGCATAGGGGCGACGTGGACGAACCGAGACCAAGGCCTTCGCGTACGCGGGGCGTACGAGGCTACGCAACGCGTAACTCGGATGAGGACGCTGACTCCCCCTTCGGATATTACCAGATTTTTTATTTAAATTTATATATAATTTATTTAATAAACTTAAAAAAATCATATCTTCTTCATACAAACTCCGTTTTCGATGGTCTTTATATCCACGCGTAGGTGAGACTATGCTCTACAACTTTCGTTTAGACTTCGTTGGCAAATTATGAAATTATTTTTATTATTTATTTATAAAATGTCGTGATTAAGGAATTTCTTTAAAAATTCATAACTTCTTTATCTGACGTCGGTTTTTGCCAGACTTTTTACCGTTGAAATACCATTGTTGAGACCTTCGATTCTCGTTTACGTCATTCCGGCCAAAAGTCGCTCGATCTCCGATTCGAGTTTTTAGCTGACTGCTGCTATGCCGAACTTGGAAAAATCATAACTTTCATACGATGTCCGATTTGAGCGCTCTTTTGATGTACGTTTGTAGTTTAACGATATATATGACTTTCATTTAGACACCTAAGGTCAAAAAATATTTTATTGAAACTTCGCGTTTTTACGTAACTTCGTATTGCCGGTTTTTGTCGGAAAACTTAGAATGGTCATAACTTCTTCGTTATAACTCGGATTTTAGTGTTCTTTATATGTATGAAAACCTTGTTACAATAGCTACCACTTAGTATACTTAATTACGGTTTTATAAAAGTTTAAATTTTGACCTGAATTTTGTTGTTGTTACATTATCCCCCCGTTAGAGAGAATTTCGTCCGGAAATTTGCATTTTGACTGGGACTCCAATACTTGCGGGCAGGCGTGAGTGCTTATGGTCCATTTGTTCCTCTTGTTCCTTTATGAATCTAGATCCTAATGTGCGTGTTTCAGCGGAACTTCATTACTCCGCCTATCACTTCGACCGATCGGGATCGTGCGGTTTTGGGTTTATTTACTTATGTTCTTCTAAATGTTAGCATATTCACTCGATGAATTAGGGCAGCTATGTTTTGAAGTTCATGGTTGAATTCACTGCTAGTTTCTGAGCTTGGATTTGACTTGTTGTATGCGTGGTATTTCTAAATGATCTGTTAGGGGATACTACGGGAAGGTTGTAAAGATTCCTCACATGTGTACTTCGGGGTTTTGAAAGTAGAAACCAATTGGTGTTTGTGTGGGGTTTTTCATTATAAATCGATCGAGTTTCGTTAGTCAATAGTTAAAGTGAAAGGGTCCTTTATAACACATGGAACTGGGCTGGGTAGGGCCACACCAATCCACGTCGAATGCCAATGTCAATACTTCTCATTGTAAGACGTTCGTTAGTGGCATAGGGCATTCTACGTATGTGTTTTTAGTGCTTTTTAGTCTATCACTATTATTACTACTATGAAAGTTTTGTTTAACGACTAGGGTGTTTGTTCGAGTAGATTTTTAAACTTGTGACTCACGGAACTCTTCTGCATCCCTACTATCAAATGGAATGTATGCAAATAAGCTATCAAGGAGAAATGTACCCAGAATAACCGTGGGGTCTGCAATAGCCTCCTCTTGGCCCATTGAGAATACTTGGCCTTCTCCACCAGCATTCATGATGTTTGACTCCAGGCAGTCCCTTCGGAAGTGTCCCGTTTCTCCGCACTCATAACAAGCACGGTCTACTCCTACATTTGTGGCTAGAGCAGTTGGTTGGGCTAGTTCTCTTCAGTAGCGGACGGTGTGTCCCTTTCTATTACACCTAACACAATACATTTCACGGCAGGGTCTGTGATAATGAAAGTTGCATCGGTTGCACTTAGGTTGGTTGCCGTTGTATGACCTTTTGGGTGTAGGGGTATGGTTTGTTGATTGCTTTTTGGCGTTTCTTTGAGTTGATTGGCCTCCCCTCTTGCTCCAGGGTTTTCGTTTCATGTTCTTGTGTTCGCACCTTGCGGTATTCTTGTAGGTATCTATTGGTAGGTGGTTTCGATTGTTTCTTTCATTAGGATTTTTGATATCGTTTCCTTCCCTGCTCGAGTTGACAGAGCTATTGTATGCTATAATGGCTGCCACTGTGGCTATAACTGTAGCTTGCAAAGTGGCGGTGTCCAATCGTAGGAATGGGGTTGTGTTGGTAAGTTGATTATTTCTAGTCCTTGTTGCGCCGCTAAAGTTTGCTTGAGACAGTGCAGCTGTTACTGCCGCAGCGATAGCAGATTGCACTATGTTGGGGTCATATTGAGGAGGTGGTGGTGGGGTTGCGTTTCTACATGCTGATCTACGAGGAGACATTGTTCTGATAAGGAAATAACATGAAAAACTATAAGTTTTAACGAAAGTCGCACATTAGTGATTTGTTATATCAGAAGTTTGGTTTACCCCTGAATAAGGTTTTGAGTTCGACTCATGAGGAGAGTAGATAAACTCATGAATTTGAGGGGTATGCAAAGGGTTTAATAAAGGAAATACATCATATATTATAAAACATGGTGCGTTACATTTGTAGTTAGGAAAATTTGATCTATCTAAAGGTCTTCGATTACAAGGTTAAGAAAAGTAAGGACTTTATCCGAGGTCTTATGCTATGACAAAATTTTGGAAGTCAGACAGGTTTTATTTGTTACGTGAGCTGGCTACAGGGGCCTTAGATTCTGCCAACTGACGCTCCATCTCAAGCATACGTAGTTCATATCTTGCCTGGCGTGCCCGAAGTTCTATCACTTCGGTTTGAGTTGCCGTTAGCTCTCTCTGCAACGCTTCATTTTGATTTACGATTCTCCCGTGAGCTAATCCTAACTGTCGGATGCGAACTGTGTTGACTCTAGTGTTCGCATCATTTTCCTCAGTTCGATGGATGGTCGTCTGTCCTTGTTCACCAGTGCGAGAAATCCGACGAACCAATATAGGAAGGGCTCTGTCTGTTGAGCCTCCCTCGCTTAGGTTGTAGAAGCTTCGGTCTCCGTTGAATGGAAGGGGTTGATCCTTCTCGCGGCTCCACCTATTTAGGTTAGTTGCCCAAAGGGGCGTCGAGCCATGAAATTCCGGTCGAGGATTAGGATTTTGAATTGGAGCCGTTAAGGGTAGGTTATTGTTCTCGGGATCTGAGTCTGATTCTTCTTGCATTCCTTCTTCAGAATCATTCTCTATCCCTTCTTTATTACCTTGGTTGGGGTAGTAGGGGTCACCGGGGTGATGGAATCCAGCCATTTGAGTCTATACGAGAATAGGGTTAAGAATTGACTATAAGCTAAAGCACACGGAGTTTACTCTTAAGTTTAATGGTTGAAGGCACTTGAATACTCCCTTAGTATTCTTTAACGATATGCTTTTGGTAAGTTTTAAATTTGTTGTCCATCGCAGACACTCCTTGGCATACGTTAGTCGGCTCTTGGACAAATATAGTTGATCAGGCTACATTCTTCCCAGTTCCGATTACATGTCCCAAGGCATACCCGCACTGCACAACTTATTTATAATACTTCTATATTGTTTTAATTATGATACTGACCATGTTATTAATATGAAATGAATGCATGCCTACTTTACAAAAACTAAATAAATTTAATTTTAAAAGTATGACTCTTACTCAGAGTGTTTTTGCCGAGTTGTGTTTATAGTTGTATACCAAAAATGGTTTTGATATACTTAATTCACTATAAACAATGCTCTGATACCAATCTGTCACACACCCAAACCAGAACGGCGGAAACGTTCGGGGGCGGAGGACGTCATATTCAGCATCATAACAGTTCATAGAAAGGAAAGTACACACCACCATATATATTAAAGTTTCCAAGATGTTTACATAATCGTATTCGTTACATGTTCAAAAGATAAATACATAAACATCCTTCAAAAGAAGCAATTAACGTCAGCACGTTAATCCCCAAAAGTTGATTTCCAAACCTGCTTAGCGGTTCCCTGAGAATAGAAGTTATTTCAAAAAGAAAGTGTCAACAATTAAGTTGCTGAGTTCATGAGTAGTGTTTTGAGAAAATGTACGCCATTCGAAAGTTCGTGTATGTTTTCCAGAAAACGCAGTATTTCAAATGTAAAGAGTTATGATTCGTTGTGTTGAAAATGAATGTATTACATCAAGAAAATCCCATATTTTCCCTAATAGTTGAGATATGATTTGTTGTGTTCTCCAAGAAAAACCCTTATTTTCTTATAAAAGTATGAAATGCATATGAATGTTCGTGTTATAAGTTGTAACTAATTGTACCAAGAATATCCCTTATTTTCCTATTAGTTGTTTGGTTTGTATACAGGAAAAACCCTTTTTTTCGTAACATAACTGGCAGTCTCTAAGACCGAAAATCCCAAGCAACCGACGTGCTTAAAAGTTGTGTCATAGTTTTATATAATAAAGCTATACGAAGATCGCACATGTTAGATGAAGAATAGTTTTAATAGCTACTCGTTCATAAAAGCATAATACCTTAATAATTGTATATCCGGTGAGTTTTATAACCATACTAAACATAATATGCCTGTAGCGACGTTCTTCAGGCGTCGTAGCGTTATGACAAACTGTCACCCCAAAGGACGGACTGTAGCTAACAGTCAGGGCGCGGGATCATGACTTCCCGTATAGATCTATACACATTTGACACGTTCTCCGAACGGGAGACTCTGGTTATAGACAGGACTTGTTGCGATACCTTTTAGCAAAAGGTAGTATTTGAAGATGTACACGTCTCACGGATTCTCAACTAAGTCTGTATTAAAGTAATAGTTTTGTTTGCAAAGTTTATCCTTTTTTCACAATGTTTGACAAAGCATAAATCATAAGTTCTTTGAATGCATAAAATGGTTTACCAAAGATGGTTACCCTTGATATGATGTATTTGTATGTATACGTATAAATAAAACATATTTCTATTTATAAACATATTGTATCCCAAGAGGGTAAATTTGTGTTGTGAGGTGTTTTGCATGATAATAACTTCATAAGATAGTTAAAACAACAGTATGAAAAGTATAGCAAAAGATCAATGTTTCAAACGATTTTACTCGTGTTGTTTACTTGTATCCCCCCCCCACCTTAAAAGAGTATAAAAAGCATTTAATAACGTATTTAAAGTGTGTTTGTAGGGGTATGAACTCACTTGAAAGTTTGAAGAAAGCGAGAAGAAAACCGGGCAGAGTTTCGTCTCGGGAAACGGATTTTTCTCGGGATTCTCGGGAATCTCGGGAGTAAAATCGACCTTCGGGACTTAAGCAAAATGACGAGGGCTTTGGGGTAGTGCGGGCACGGAAATTGAGGCCATATCGTGAGAGAAATGAGGGAAATGGGGTGAATTTGCCGGAACCCTCGCACCTCTATTTATAGTGGTCTGGGAAGCCTCGGTACGCGGGGCATACTCGTGCGTTACCCGTGACCGAGTCCTCGACTACTTCGCTTCAGATGGGACGGATAGGCTAGGCTCGCATAGGGGCGACGTGGACGGACCGAGACCAAGGCCTTCGCGTAAGCGGGGCGTACGAGGCTACGCAGCGCGTAACTCGGATGAGGACGCTGACTCCCCCTTCGGATATTACCAGATTTTTTGTTTAAATTTATATATAATTTATTTAATAAACTTAAAAAAATCATATCTTCTTCATACGAACTCCGTTTTCAATGGTCTTTATATCCACACGTAGGTGAGACTATGCTCTACAACTTTCGTTTAGACTCCGTAGGCAAATTATGAAATTATTTTTATTATTTATTTATAAAATGTCGTGATTAAGGAATTTCTTTAAAAATTCATAACTTATTTATCTGACGTCGGTTTTTGCCAGACTTTTTACCGCTGAAATACCATTGTCGAGACCTTCGATTCTCGTTTAGGTCATTCCGGCCAAAAGTCGCTCGATCTCCGATTCAAGTTTTTAGCTGACTGCTGCTATGCCAAACTTGGAAAAATCATAACTTTCATACGACGTCCGATTTGAGCGCTCTTTTTATGTACTTTTGTAGTTTAACGATATCTATGACTTTCATTTAGACACCTAAGGTTAAAAAGTATTTTATTGAAACTTCGCATTTTTACGTAACTTCGTATTGCCGGTTTTTGTCGGAAAACTTAGAGTGGTCATAACTTCTTCGTTATAACTCGGATTTTAGTTTTCTTTATATGTATGAAAACCTTGTTACAATATCTACCACTTAGTATACTTAATTACGGTTTTATAAAAGTTTAAATTTTGACCTGAATTTTGCTGTTGTTACAATATTTCCTACTAGTATAAAAAGGTAGTCTTCTACCAAAAGTAGACTGTTTTGAAACTAAGCAAGTAAGTAGTCTTCTCACGAGACCCGCTGTAAGTAAGTAGTCTTCTCACGAGACCCGCTGTAAGTAAGTAGTCTTATCACGAGACCCGCTGTAAGTAAGTAGTCTTCTCACGAGATCCGTTGTAAGTAAGTAATAATATGATTGGTAGTCCCTATTTTACGTTTGGAACTAAATCTAACTTTCACATGGAATCGCTAGGTCGAAATCCATATTTATTACCAAATCATATATGAACGTATACATTTGCTACCCAAAGGTACAGAACTAACTGATTAGAACTATTATGTCCGTATATGTACACATGATATATAATTAAATATCTAAACGACCTTCGGATGGATACCCGATACCCACCAGACCACATCCCAACGAGGAAAAGGAAATAAAGCGGGTTAGCCTTCCTAAGTCCTTTAAACATTACTTATATAACTATACATATACATGCATGCTTTTAACAAGGTATCTATGTAAAAGTATCCACGTAAGTGTGTCCATGTATGTGTATCCATGTAAGTGTATCCATGTAAGTATATCCATGTAAGTGTATTCGTGTAAGTGTATCCCTTCATATAGCATTTAGTATAGACTCATGAATGAACTGACTCTGGTGTATTCCTTGTACTTGGAATGGTAAGTAGTATCTCCTAACTATACCTATAATAGTTACTGGTAAGGTACAAGTATAACGAAGGTATACCTTTGCTAGCCAAAGGTACTGAACTGACTGAGGGTACTTTTATGTCTATATATGTATACATGATATATAACTATTAGTTGAACGACCTTTGGACAGATAACCGATACCCTAAAGCCACATCCTAACGTGGAAAAGGAAATTAGACGAGCTAGCCTTCCTAAGTCCTTCAAGCATTACTTATATAACTATACATATAGAAGCATGCTTTTAACAATTTAAAAGTATAAAAGAAGTTTTGTAAAACAATTAAGTGTTTTGAACAATAAATAAATAATAATGACTTGATGTCATTTTATAAAGCATTTCGAAAGTAATTCTTTTGACAACAAGGTATAACTGAGTTTGAAAGGAAACATATAGAACATACTATAGTTTAATAAAGAGTTTTAAACAAGTAAAAACGTTTTAGAAAGCTATCTGAAGTAATCTGTTTGATAAAACAACTAAAAGTGTAGTAAATCCAGTGGTATGCTGGTTATTAATCACATGTGATTGACATAATAAATAGCATGACTTAACTTGTATTCCCCCCATAAAAGCATCTAAAAACATTTAAAACATTGATTAAGGGGTATGAACTCACCTGTAGTTGATGGTTTGGATGTATTGACTGATGTAGGATGCTAAGTGTCAAGTGAAGAGTTGTACACACACAAGGATCCTCATAACATATGAAGACATATGTATATATAGTTAGTGATTATAACGCTTGTAACATCCCGAAATTTCAAGAGTAGAGTTGAAGGGCTAAAAGACTAAATTGGGAAAGAGTGACTCGGCGAGTAGAGTCGCGATTTGGTCACGTGTTAAGTAGCCGACTCGGCGAGTCAATGAGGTGGACTCGGCGAGTAGGCGCTGAGTGGAGAAAACCCTAATTCCCGGGGTTGAGCCCTATATAAAGAACATTATGTTTCCTTCCCAGCCTCTTTATCACCCCCTTGAGTCCCAGAAACCCTAAAGTCGTGGAGAAACCCCATTTTTGAGCAAATTGGAGCTTGGAGAGGTGGTTGTTGAAGAGATCTTAGAGAAGGAGAGGCTTGGAGCAAGGGGCTTTTCTTGGATTCAAGTTTCATTACAGTTGGGGCGTTCTTTTGAGGTAATATCTCGTCTTTGAGCTGCTATTTCCTTGATGCATTGTAACGACCCAAAAATCACGACTAAAAATTTCTTTTAAAACATTACTAAAACTGGATTTATAAAACGTATCATAAATCAAACATAACTTTCGAGTATTAAATTCAAAAGATAGTATCATTATCAGAGTCAAACATTCCCAGGCTAACTGACTATGGTGGGTGCTCTGCAATCTTCCCGAGCTCCTCTTTTGAAAACCGAGTACCTGAAACCAAAACTGAAAACCGTAAGCACGAAGCTTAGTGAGCTCCCCCAATCTACCACATACCACATAAAAACATATAAAGCACATATTGGGCCTTGCCCACTGCATCGGACCGAAGTCCGGACTAACTGGGGGCTTGCCCCCTACATCGAACCGAAGTCTGAAGCTGACATCGGACCGAAGTCCGAAGCTAACTGACTGGGGCCTTGCCCCCTCCATCGGACCGAAGTCCGAAGCTGACATCGGACCGAAGTCCGAAGCTAACTGACTGGGGCCTTGCCCCCTCCATCGGACCGAAGTCTGAAGCTAACTGTCTGGGACCTTGTCCCCTCCATCGGACCGAAGTCCGAAGCTAACTGTCTGGGACCTTGTCCCCTCCATCGGACCGAAGTCCGAAGCTAACTGACTGGGGCTTTGCCCCCTCCATCGGACCGAAGTCCGAAGCTGACTGTCTGGGACCTTGTCCCCTCCATCAGACCGAAGTCCGAAGCTAACTGAACACAACATATCATAACATATCAACTGGCATAGACTCACATATACTGCATACTACATCGGGCCGTAGCCCGGAACACATAACACATAAATTCTGTCTGAGCCACGAAGGCATCAAATATACTAACTACTGTATCAGATCAACATCCGAAAACTACTACTAGCTAAAGAGGCCTCCATGGACTCGCCGAGTGTCTCCTTAAAATTGAGGTCTTCTTTCTTTTCTTGACTTTCCAAACTTTGGGGTGTTACAACTCTCCCCCACTTAAACTAAACTTCGTCCTCGAAGTTTGCTATGACCAACTGTCCTGCGAACTGCCTCCAACTCTCTATCTGGAAAACTAACACCCTTCTGTCCATCACTCCAGCCACTCACAGTGCTGGTCACTACTGTTGGTACATACTGAATTCTTCTCCTTTCCCTAATTTCCTCAATGTTACTTCCTCTGATTGAGAATTCTGTACCCCTCATCCGCCTACTGGATGCACTGAGACCACTCTGGTCCAACTAATCTACCGATATCTGAGTTACCGAACCCCCATCGGTCACTACACTCCATCGCAATCTCCTAGTCGCTCCCAGCGGCTCCTGAAGATACTTCGACTATCTATAACTGTTCTATCCACTCTGCCGCTCATACAGAAACGATGCTGCTGGAATCAGCTTGCTTATATCCCGTCTGATTACTCAACTACTACTAACTCGAGCCTTCCCTCCTGAAAGAAAAGCTACCTGCCTAGCTATCCTTACAGATCACTTACACTTGGCAGAAGGCTCAACTGATCCTAATGAGAGAGACTTGCCATTTCCATATCAACCAACTATACCGACAGCACTTGCATTCCAACACAAAATACTAATGTTGTCCCAAAACTCTGAGACCTTTCAAACACTGAACTGCCTGCAATACTGAACATGCATGAAACTCTAAACTGCCTGAAATGCTGAACCGATTGAAACGATGAACGGCCTGATACACTGAACTGAATGAAACACTGAGCTGCTTGAAACACTGAACTGGCTGAAATACTGAGCTGCCTGAAACACTGAACCGACTGAAACACTGAGCTGCCTGAAACACTGATCTGGCTGAAACACTAAACTGTCTGAAACACTGAACTCCAACCCAACTATGGAGTCAAGGGACTCCTCACTTAGTCGCTTCCACGACTTCTAAACGAAATCTTCCTCTAGGACTAGTTTCCACTAGTTATACTGTCACTACGGCTCTAGCAACCTTCCGATCCAACCAATCGGGTCCATACGTCACACCCTGACATCATCAGTTCCACGAATAACAACATGATGGCTCCCAGACTGACGGTAGCCCTTAACATACCCGAACCCCAACGGTCCACTGCTACTCTGATCTCATAATTGATGTGACGATCTATAGCCAAAATTGTTGACTTAGTCATAACTGAACCATTTGGGAAATCCGGAATCTAACCCGTGGATTCCCATATCCTCAATGCTGCACCCGAACTGGTGGGTACTACTGCCTTCCCGCGTCTAACACGCGCTCATGCTACCTACCAATCTGATAAAGGTTGCGACTACGCTCGCGGACTTACAACTCTCTAATACTATCTGGCTGCTAGTGAATGCTACGGCTACCCCCGCAGACTTACAACACCACTACTACTATCTGACTGCTAGTGGATGCTACGGCTACCCCCGCAGACTTACAACACTACTACTACTATCTGACTGCTAGTGGATGCTACGGCTACCCCCGCAGACTTACAACACTACTACTACAATCTGACTGCTAGTGGATGCTACGGCTACCCCCGCAGACTTACAACACTACTACTATCTCAAGAACATCCTGACTATCCCTAGTTCCGCTAGTGATTCCTCATCCCGGTTTCCCAAAAACAGCCTTTAGTCTTTGAATACTGCATCATTCTTGACATCTTATATCCTTGATATACTTAGCGCTTTGTCGAGGAACTCTTCGGTTGGGTTCCCAAACCAACCGTCTACTAATCTGGATACAAGAAGCTATTGCTGGGGAGTTTCCAACCTCCCAACTCCTGAATCTACGCAACCTGCATGCTGCCTCAGACACTGGCTACTAATACGAAAACATCTCTTGTTAATCGCTCTCAGGATCCTCATTCCGACTCTCATGCGTCCGACAGGTGGTCCTCCAATCCTGGATTCCCAACCAGCTTCTAACCATCTCGATTACATGAACTAACTGATGGGAAAAGTTCTCGAACTCCCAATTCTGAACTTCTCAATCCATCCATCACTGTGCTACTACCATTTCTTCTCAGAGGCCGCGCACTCATTCTGAGTCTACGTGACTCTTATCCATGTATACCCGGAGGGTTCTCCCCCACTTCGATCCTGCTTACCCCTTGCTGCTTCACACTCAAAAGAGATCCTGTTCTTCACTACCATTCCAGAACATCTACTATGGAACCCAAGCCCGCCAGGTAGGAATTTAACCAATCCATCCCAATCACTAACCACTCCGAACTAGCGAAACGAACCAAATCTCTCTCAACCATGCTACAGTTACTGCATCCTCCGAAACCTTCTCCATAAGAGCACATCCCCTAACTACCAACCAATTATCCGAGGTATGCAAATGGCATATAACATAATCACAAGCAAGCCACACTATAACACAACACTTATACCACAAATTAATGCAGAACCATAACAATATAATCATGACATAAGCTAACAGAAAAGTAAAAGTTACATACCTTCATTACTCAGTGCTGCTCGAATCGCTGCTGAAACCTACCGAAAAACTCGGCTCCGAGCCGTAGGCGCCCTTGCCCGGCCTCGACAACCACTATCGGTACTTGAAGTCCCAAGGGCAGGAGCTGGCGCCTGCCCTGCTGAATACAAACTCGGACAGTGGGCCTTCTTGTGGCCCCTCTGACTGCAATGGAAACATATCGGATCAAGTCCCTGGGTAATGGTAATAATGCAATCCCTGCTAAAATGGCCAATCTGGCCGCACTTGAAACATCCGGCATCGCCACCACTTCTACGCCTGCACACACCCATGTGCGTCCTTCCGCACTTCCCGCATTGATTGCGGCTCTGATAGTTCCTCGTCCTCAAATTCGAACCCTTGAGCCTCTTATCCGAACCTGTGGCTACCTGAGTCTCATCCATTTTCCTCTTCCTTTCTGACTCCCTGCCCGACTCTCGCTCCTGCGTTACCCCAACGGCAACGCCTGCCGACTGAACAACAGCTGTCTGATCCTGAAGCCTCGCTATCAATCTATCAGTGATCCTCACGACCATGTCTGGTAGATCCTCGCGAATGGCTCGTGAAACTTCCTCAACCATCCAATCATACAGAGGTCTCTCTTGGAAATAGGATGCCCCACTCACCCCTGCCCCCTGATGGCAGAAACTAGAAATGGGATCTCCCTCCCTGATGGATCCCTGATCTCTATAAGATTCGGGACCTAGACGACCCCCAATCTGTCCTGAAACTATCCCGGCCTTAAAGGCCTCAAGATGACTGTCCATGAGCTCCACAATGGCCTTTCTAACTTAACCGAAAATCACTGGAGTCTGATCGATGATATTGCGCATGATCTCTGTAGAAATGAAATCCCTCATCTGATCATCAAGCTGCCCGACTCCAAAACCTGAGCCAAATCCCTCCTCGACGCCTGAACTGCTAACTGGTAGCTCGCGCAATGTCACCATGCTGAAAATATAACAAAATCCTGATCAATTTACATACTACTGCTGAGGGATTTCTCACTCACTACACCATTCCCTGGTTTCGTCTTGGCCCCTCTTGAATCGAGTACGGATCCTCTGCTTTCAGTAGTATGGGCCCCTACTACCTTCCATATATATCCGCACTTTCCTTAAGAGTTACCTCAACTCCACCAAATCACTTCTACTGATCTCTGCTACTCCCGTCCTAGGCTTGTACTAGGGAACCTCTGACTTTACCCAAACCAGTCCTCAGCTGCTGAAGGCTTCCTTGTAATGCCAATTAGCCATCACCTGAATACCATCACATGTAACGAGGCTCAGATAATCCTTCGAGTAAAAGACTCGTCCCTACAACGGTTAGACTCAAACGAGAGCTGCGCAATAGGGCCAAATCCAACACTCTGAGATAATTCAACCCTGATCACATGTGACGTGACGTATCCACCTAACGGCTAACTCCCATCACTCAGAGTCCCACAAAGCACAAAGCAAGCAGCATTCGGATAAAGGAAACGTACTAAGGCAAAATTATTCTCATAACAAGGAACTGCACTAGCATATAATGTTAAGCTCGTACTATCAGGCATAACCTACACAGGCTATCCTACTACTGTCTACTCAATACTAGCATGCAATTCTCATCAAGCTGGAACACATAAAGCAGGCACATAAGGCATCATCCTAGATCCTTAGTCCTATTCTAGCATGCTGTTCTACTGAAGCTGGAACTGAAACTAAAACTGATACTGAAACTGATACTGAAACTGATACTGATAATAATAACATAACTTGTATGGGTAAATTGGGAGTACTTACTTGAGCTCGGCTGATTGCATGCACCACACCCTTTTCTCTTTTCAAAACTCTTTTTGCTTTTTCTAAAACTCTTTTCTTTACACTTTTTCTAAAATTGTTTTCTTTTCTCAAAATTCTTTTGTAACTATGATTTTTCTTTTGAAAACTCTATACCACTTCCTTAGTTTGAGTTCAAGCACACTCGGAAGTGCGCCCGAATCCCTGAAACCAAGGCTCTGATACCAACTTGTAACAACCCAAAAATCACGAATAAAAATTTCTTTTAAAACATTACTAAAACTGAATTTATAAAACGTATCATAAATCAAACATAACTTTCGAGTATTAAATTCAAAACATAATATCATTATCAGAGTCAAACATTCCCAGGCTAACTGACTATGGTGGGTGCTCTGCAATCTTCCCGAGCTCCTCTTTAGAAAACCGAGTACCTGAAACCAAAACTGAAAACCGTAAGCATGAAGCTTAGTGAGCTCCCCCAATCTACCATATACCACACAAAAACATATAAAGCACATATTGGGCCTTGCCCACTGCATCGGACCGAAGTCCGGACTAACTGGGGCCTTGCCCCCTACATCGAACCGAAGTCCGAAGCTGACATCGGACCAAAGTCCGAAGCTAACTGACTGGGGCCTTGCCCCCTCCATCGGACCGAAGTCCGAAGCTGACATCGGACCGAAGTCCGAAGCTAACTGACTGGGGCCTTGCCCCCTCCATCGGACCGAAGTCCGAAGCTGACTGTCTGGGACCTTGTCCCCTCCAACGGACCGAAGTCCGAAGCTAACTGTCCGGGACCTTGTCCCCTCTAACGGACCGAAGTCCGAAGCTAACTGACTGGGGCCTTGCCCCCTCCATCGGACCGAAGTCCGAAGCTGACTGTCTGGGACCTTGTCCCCTCCATCGGACCGAAGTCCGAAGCTAACTGAACACAACATATCATAACATATCAACTGGCATAGACTCACATATACTGCGTACTACATCGGGCCGTAGCCCGGAACACATAACACATAAATCCTGTCTGAGCCACGAAGGCATCAAACATACTAACTACTGTATCAGATCAACATCCGAAAACTACTGCTAGATAAAGAGGTCGGCATTGTGGCCTTAGACCCGTTCCTACTGGAAGGAAACTCACCTAATACTGTTGAACTGCTGCTGCTAATCCCTTCGACTGCTACCTAACCTCTGACTTCGAACTGCTGCTCCCTTTGCTCCTCGAGCTACCAATATCAAAATAACACTTAGTCTAACTGACCTCCAAAAGTCAACTAAGTCAACTCTGGTCAAAGTCAACCTTCCAGGTCAACCCTACTCGCCGAGTCTACCTACTGACTCGCCGAGCTCATATGCTCAAGGTCTTTCTTATTCACGACTCGACTCGCCGAGTCAGTCTATGACTCGCCGAGTCCAACAAGTTCCAAGTTCTCTCCTGTCGAACTCGCTGAGTCACCATCCGACTCACTGATTCGAGTCTCAGCTCGAAGGGTTTTAGGGTTTCGCGATCTCACTCGCCGAGTCCAAGACAATCTTCAACCAACTCGTCGAGTTACTCTTCCAACTCGCCGAGTCAATGCCTAACTTCATCCGACTCGACGAGCTGTTCATCCTACTCGTCGAGTTCCTCCTCATCTTCAAGCTACACGCCGAGTCCACTCGAAGGACTCGCCGAGTCTATCCAGTCCTCAATCCATGCAGTGGCTTTTCGAGCCAAGCAGAGCTTCCAACTCATAGATCCATACTTCTAGGGCCTATCCCCCACGTAAAGTGGCAAACTTTACGTGTAGATTAAGAGATCTATGCTCAAAACACACTAAACTAGGGTTTATGGCAAACATGCTTCTTCAACATACCAAGGGCTGATACTTTAGGGAATTCAAGACCAAAACCAACATGGATCTGAGGTAGCAACCTCAGATCTGAACCTCCAACTCGAATTGGTTACATATCATACCAACCATGACCAAAACTCACACATAAGAAAAGATCTAGGTGCAAAGGAAGTCCAAGCAACAACATATTACCTCCAATTGGTCTGAAATGTCTTCTCAATCTCGGATCTACAGTCCCTTCTTGCACCTCCAAGGCCTTTCTTCCTTCTCCAAGCTTTAGTGCACTCTTCAGGGCAAGATCTAGCTCAAAAACGGATATGGGGGCTAGGGTTTTGTGTTCTGGGGTAAAGAGGCAATAAAGGGACCCTAGGAAGGAGATTGAGACGCTTAAATAGGCTCCAAGTCCCGGATTTAGGGTTTTCCTCGCTCAGACCCAACTCGTCGAGTCTCCTTGGCCGACTCGCCGAGTCGGTCGCTTACACATCGACCCGGATCCCGCTCAGACTCGCCGAGTCCCTCCATGGACTCGTCGAGTCTCTCCTTAAAATTGAGGTCTTCTTTCTTTTCTTGACTTTCCAAAGTTTGGGGTGTTACATGCATCATTTTGGGGGTATTGGAGATTATATATTTGGATTGTGTTGGAGTTTAGAGGTTAGATCTGAGGTTGCTACCTCAGATCTGGAATGGAGAAGAGTTGGAATGCATGAAAGTCCCTATGTTGAGTGTTGGATGAAGCTATCATGTCCCAAACCTTAGCCCTAATGTGCAAAATGCATAGATCTCTTTGGATTAACGTAAAGTTTGCCACTTTACGTGATGGATGAGTTGTAGGAGGCTAGATCTATGTTTTGGAGCAATTGCATGGCCTGGAATGCTTTTGAATGGATTCAGACCGGTGGTACTCGGCGAGTCACATGGGTGTACTCGACGAGTTGCTTGAAGATGAGCGAGAACTCGACGAGTTGGAAGAACAACTCGGCGAGTTGGATGAAGATGACCTGGAACTCGGCGAGTTGTATGAACAACTCGGCGAGTAGGTTGAAGATAGCCTTAGACTCGGCGAGTCTTGTCGAAGAGTTCCAATATTTTCTGGTTGAGTCGAGAATCGGCGAGTCAAGGGATGACTCGGTGAGTTGTGGCGAGTGGACTCAGAGTTGTTGGACTCGGCGAGTCTCAGGGTGACTCGGCGAGTTAGGTCGCGGATTGAGGGAAGTTCTGAGTATGGGGACTCGGCGAGTCATCGGGTTGACTCGGCGAGTAGAGTCAGTCAGGGGTTGACTTTGACCTTGTCTTTGACTAAGGGTTGACCAGTGGTTTCCAGGGGCATTTTGGTAATTGTTGATTATTGTTTTGAGTTCAGTGCATTGGTGGTTGTCCAGTGGTGGATATCGTATCAGTGATCGGAGCAGCTTGGGTTATCGGTTCAGTCGGCAGTTTCGAGGTGAGTTATCCTCACTATATCAACAGGGTCTAAGGCACCAATGTCGGCCCTTATCAGATTGAGATCCGGGTAGTTATTGAGTCGGCAGTTGCTGGTTTGATATGTTTGCATCCTGTGAGTTAGGATGGTATATGTTAGAGACCTGATTGAGATTGGTATCCTGAGAGATAGGGAGATGCTTTGTTAGTGACCTGTTAAGTCGGAATCCTGGTTAGGATGGTGGTATGTTATGTGATCTGTTTGATCTACTTGTTGACTATGAATTTGCTATATTATTGTATGTATATGTGCACATGGTTGTTTGGACTGGAGTTGGGTTGAGGCGGGTCCTACTGTGTGCTGTAGGCTAAGATACCTAGGGCGGACCAGCTGTCCCGAAGGCCCAGCGAGTGGTCCGGATGGGCTGTAGGCCCCGAAAGGGTGGACCAGACGTGCCGAAGGCTCGAAGAGTGGACCAGATAAACTGAAGGCCCGGTGCGGGCGGACCAGTCATACTGTAGACTCAGAGAGTGTACCAGGTGGATTGAAGGCCCGGGAGCGGGCGGACCAATCACACTGCAGACTCGATGTATGTGCATAGACTCAGAGGGTGGACCAGGTGGACTGTAGGCCGGTGCGGCGGACCAGTCACACAGTAGACCCGAAGTGCATGGTTGTTCTGTGATCGGATATGTTATGGCATGTTATGCGTGTATGGTATTTGTGGTTGGTATTTTGGGGATATCTCACTAAGCTTTCGGGCTTACAATTGTGGTTTTATGTTTTTCAGGTTCTCTAGGGGATCGTGGCAAGGCGAAGGCGTGGTCGTACTGCTCCTCATGATTTTGTAGTATTGTGATTCTCGGAACACGTTAAATGTTTTGTATTGAAAACCTTTTTGTAAAGATTTAATGGAATCGAGATGTTTTTGAAAAATTTAAACTTGGTTGTATTTTTCGGTCGTTACAAGTTGGTATCAGAGCCTTGGTTTGAGTGAATTGGAGGAACATTCATGTGACTCCAGTCTCAAATCGAGGAGAGTTTTCAAAAAGAGTATTTAAAATGGTTTTCAAAATGAGTAAGGGAGGACGCGGAGGTACGATCAGCTGGAGCCAGTAAGTAACCCCAAAATACCATGCATGTTATTTGTTTTTGAGCTTTGATAGAACAGCATGCTAGTGATAGGCTAGGGATCTTCAGGATTTCATGATATGTTGCCTGATTTGTGATGCCTGTAGCCTAGGGTTCCTTATGGGATATTTTCAGTGTTCCTCTAGTGGTGATGGTTGAGCGTTGTTATGCATGTTTCTCTAGGGCGTTGTGGTAGTACTTCATACAAATATGGGTAGGTGTGGAAGGTAGTATGGGCTCGTACTACTAAAAGCACAGGACCCATACGCGTATCAGGGAAACCATGATCTCTAGGGTTGGGTTGAGAGAGTTGGATCCCAGGATGGTGGGAAGAGTCTAAGATTTTGTGTGGTGTTTTTCAGTATGGAGATTCCGAGGCATGATGAGAGTGGATCCGGATCAGGATCGGGAGCTGGAGAGAGAGTTCTGGGCGGATCGGTGCTGCCCGAGGTTATCGGTCAGACGAGCACGAGCGAGTTGGATGCGAGGATTCGTGAGATCCTGCATGATGAGATTGCTGAGTTGTTCCGGGCTGAGTTGTCGGAGTTGTTTGGGTCGATCAAGACCGCCATGGTTGAGTATTTTGATGAGCGCTATGCGGCTCTCGCAGAGACGACTGTCGCGGCGGCTACAGCGGCTGTAGCGGCAGCAGGGGGAGGAGCTGGTCGGGGTTTTCAGTATCGGGACTTCGCTAATACAAAGCCTCCCACTTTCGATGGAGTTCAGGACCCGATCGTCGCTATGAGATGGTTATCAGATGTGGAGGGGTGTTTCTTCACGTGTTTATTCCCTGCTGATCAGAGGGTGAGGTGTACTCTGAACCTATTGAGGCTCGGGGCGAAGGATTGGTGGAGATTGACCATGGGGTCATATTCAGATGCGCAGAGGGCTGCGGTATCATGGGATCAGTTCCGAGAGATGTTCATCACTCGTTATGTTTTGCAGGTTGAGAGGGAGAGATTGGCTCAAAAGTTCCTTGAGCTGAAACAGGATTCGGAGTCGGTGACTGAGATCACCAGAATGTTCACTGAGAGGGCAATGTTTTGCCCAGAGTTCGCTTTGGAGCAGGCTCAGATGTCTCGATATCTGAGCATGCTCAAGAGGGACATCAGGCAGTTTGTGTCTGCACAGAGGTGCGGGACATTGTTGGAGTTGCAGGAGGCCACCAGGCGGCGTGAGTTAGAGATTGAGTTGCAGTTGCGTGAGCTGAGGCAGGCTCCGGTGCAGTCGCAGCCGGCGCCGAAACGGTCCAAGACCGTTGATGTTAGAGTGGGGGATCTGAGCAGCCACACTTGTGGGAACTGTGGGAGGGGTCACACCGGAGTTTGTAGGTCCGGTGGTGCATGCCGCAAGTGCGGAAAGAAGGGGCACTATGCGAGGGAGTGTAGGCAGTCAGCGCCAGTTCGGGATTTGAGGATTTGTTATCATTGTCATCAGGTTGGACATTTGAGGGTCAACTGTCCACAGCTTGCTGCGGGACCGGTGCAGGCTCCAGCACCGGTCACTTTGAGGATCACTGGTGGAGGTGAGGGTGGAGCGGAGCCCCCAAGGGCTCAGGGTCGTGCTTATCAGCTTGCGGCAGAGGAGGTCAGAGCAGTGCCGGAAGCAGCTGTGGGTATGTTTCTTTCTTGATGTCTTGTTATCTTGTGATTATTGTGGTGTATTGTTTTGTGCTAGTATCTTTGTGTGGTTTTCGATGCGGTATTCGGCATTTTGCGGGTTGTGGTTTTGGTTATGGGTTATTGTTTTGGGAATTCCATTGGTTATCATTCATGAGGGTTATTAGTGGAAACCCGGCATTGGGTTGCAGCCCGGGTAGCATCTGCTTTCTGAGGAGTGGTTAGATGCAGATTGAGTTTCTTTCGAGCAGGTTGATCGGTGTTGATG
The DNA here is from genome assembly GCF_002870075.4 of Lactuca sativa. Taxonomy (NCBI): domain Eukaryota; kingdom Viridiplantae; phylum Streptophyta; class Magnoliopsida; order Asterales; family Asteraceae; genus Lactuca; species Lactuca sativa. The sequence continues at coordinate 136,683,196 of NC_056631.2, forward strand.
TGAGATCTCATTGAGGTTGTTTATGCTTGTGAGAAGTAGTCCGCGTGTAAGTGTTTTCTTTGTGAAAGATTTGTTCTCGGAGGTCGGTGATGGCGACCGGTGGTTGATAGTTAGTGCCCAAGTGGGGGAGAATTGGAGAATTCTTCGGGAGATTGATGAGTAATTGAAAGTGCTTAGCTATTGCGATTCAGCAAGTGTTCTGTCAGCCCAGAGTATAGGCTGATAGGAGTAAGTGTCGGGCATGCAGGGTGGGATACAAAGCTAGGGCATTTGATTGTGGAGGGCCTGGGAGCAGGCCGGGATCGAGTATGTATGATGGAGTTAGAGCTCGGAACCCCTAGAGGGCTAGAACGATATGCATGGGAGGATTTCCGGGGGGATAGCCCGAAATGTTGAATGCTAGTTGAGCGGTCCGGATAGACTGAAGGCCGGTAGGCGTACCAGTCAGGCCGAAGGCTCGAAGAACGGTCCAGCCAAACTGAAGGCACTGAGAGTGGTCCAGATTGGCTGAAGGTTCTGAGAGTGGTCCAGATGGGCTGAAGGCCTGGTGAGGCAGTCCAGTCATGCTGAAGACTCTGCAGGTATTGTTGGATCAGTTTGAGGATATGGATTATGTATGTTACAGTGTGATTGCATTAGAAGGTTTGGCCCCGGGTAGTGATCTTGATTAGTGGAGATAGTGCAGGGGCTTGAGAGTCCCTGTGATGAGAGTCAGAGTATGTGTGCTGGGTGGATAGCGGATACGCTAAAAAGGGTGGTGTAGCGTTGGGTGAGCACCGTGGCACTCGTCGGAGTGACAATATGGCCAAGTGGATTCCTTGGAAAAGGAAGTGAGAGAGGTGTGTAACTCCGTGAAGGAGTGCAAGTTCATGGAAGTGAAAGCGGCAGAGCAGAGTTATGAATAGAGTAATTCGAGTATGGTTATTGAGCAGCGTGTTTGCGGCAGTGGAATAAAAGCTCATCCGGTTTGGAATGTCTGCTGCGATCGTGGAGGGAATTCCGCAGATGTAGAACCAAGAGACTCGGAAGGGATGCAGGGAGAGAGTCTTGGGCTCTCAGTGTGATTCTGATCAGGGTATTGAATATGTATTAGTGGTTCACCCTGGGGGATGTTGGAGGATATCATCAGTGTATCAGGTTTTCCCAACCTGAGGGTGCTGGAGAAAGTTCAGCATGTGTATGTGATTGCAAGAGGAGAACTCGTGGGAGTTGCTCTGAGATTGAGAATGGGTCTTTCCGTCATCACGGAATGGATAGAGTGGGATTCGGATCGGGGATCCGATGGTTCATGGCTTTCTAGCCCTTATGGGTCGAGTGATTGTTGAGATTTGGGGCAGTGATGCTTCATGGGTAATTCTCGGTTATTGAGTGTGATTATCAGAGGGTACAGCCGGTGCCCGGCTCGAGACGGTGGTCAGGACACCGTAAGGAAAGAGAAAGTGTGTTTGAGTTTCGATGGGTATGCCTTGAGGGACTTGGTCTGGTTAAGGCCAGGTGGCGCATCGTGGGAGTATTTTGGGATTGAATTGTTGTAGGCTTCAACGACGAAGCCTAATTTAAGTGGGGGAGAATTGTAACATCCCGAAATATCAAGAGTAGAGTTGATGGACTAAAAGAGTAAATTGGGAAAGAGTGACTCGACGAGTCCATGGATGGACTCGGCGAGTAGAGTCACGATTTGGTTGCGTGTTAAGTAGCCGACTCGGCGAGTCAATGAGATGGACTCGGCGAGTAGGCGCTGAGTGGAGAAAACCCTAATTCTCGGGGTTGAGCCCTATATAAAGAACATTATGTTTCCTTCCCAGCCTCTTTATCACCCCCCTTGAGTCCCAGAAACCCTAAAGTCGTGGAGAAACCCCATTGTTGAGCAAATTGGAGCTTGGAGAGGTGGTTGTTGAAGAGATCTTAGAGAAGGAGAGGCTTAGAGCAAGGGGCTTTGCTTGTATTCAAGTTTCATTGCAGTTGGGGCGTTCTTTTGAGGTAATATCTTGTCTTTGAGCTGCTATTTCCTTGATGCATTATTTTGGGGGTATTAGAGATTATATATTTGGATGTGTTGGAGTTTAGAGGTAAGATCTAAGGTTGCTACCTCAGATCTGGAATGGAGAAGAGTTGGAATGCATGAAAGTCCCTGTGTTGAATGTTGGATGAAGCTATCATGTCCCAAACCTTAGCCCTAATGTGCAAAATGCATAGATCTCTTTGGATTCACGTAAAGTTTGCTACTTTACATGATGGATGAGTTGTAGGAGGCTAGATCTATGTTTTGGAGCAATTGCATGGCCTGGAATGCTTCTGAATGGATTCAGACCGGTGGTACTCGGCGAGTCACATGGGTGTACTCGACGAGTTGCTTGAAGATGAGCTGGAACTCGACGAGTTGGAAGAACAACTCGGCGAGTTGGATGAAGATGACCTGGAACTCGGCAAGTTGTATGAACAACTCGGCGAGTAGGTTGAAGATAGCCTTAGACTCTGCGAGTCTGTTCTTGGACTCGGCGAGTCTTGTCGAAGAGTTCCAATATTTTCTGGTTGAGTCGAGAATCGGCGAGTCAAGGGATGACTCGGTGAGTTGTGGCGAGTGGACTCAGAGTTGTTGGACTTTGCGAGTCTCGGGGCGAATCGGCGAGTTAGGTCGCGGATTGAGGGATGTTCTGAGTATGGGGACTCGGCGAGTCATCGGGTTGACTAGGCGAGCAGAGTCAGTCAGGGGTTGACTTTGACCTTGTCTTTGACCAAGGGTTGACCAGTGGTTTCCAGGGGCATTTTGGTAATTGTTGATTATTGTTTTGAGTTCAGTACATTGGTGGTTGTCTAGTGGTGGAGATCGTATCAGTGATCGGAGCAGCTTGGGTTATCTGTTCAGTCGACAGTTTCGAGGTGAGTTATCCTCACTATATCAACAGGGTCTAACGCACCAATGCCGGCCCTTATCGGATTGAGATCCGGGTAGTTGTTGTTATGTTGCTGCTTTGATATGTTTGCATCCTATGAGTTAGGATGGTATATGTTAGAGAACTGATTGAGATTGGTATCCTCGGAGATAGGGAGATGCTTTGTTAGTGACCTGTTAAGTCGAAATCCTGGTTAGGATGGTGGTATGTTATGTGATCTGTTTGATCTGCTTGTTGACTGTGAATTTGCTATATGATTGTATGTATATGTGCACATGGTTGTTTGGACTGGAGTTGGGTTGAGGCGGGTCCTGCTGTGTTGTGACAACCTGAAATTTCCATTTTGTACGAACAATATCTATTCAATAGAAGCTAGTCCAGTTTCAATGAATTTCATATTTTTCCGAATAAGTTTGTGTACATTAGGGTTTACGTTTAAGGAGATATCAGGAGAGTGGATGCTCATGGGTTTGTGAAACTTGAGCCTTTAAAAACTTCATAATGTTAGAGTCCAATTCCAGAATAAAATATTTTCTACCAAAATATTTCAGGACTATAAATAGAATTCTGAACTAAATTATTCATTATTCACATTTCCAACTAGAGAAAAGCCATTTTCTCTCTCACGGATCTTCGGGTTTTCATCCCAAATCGTGAGTCTACTTTCCTAGATGTGTTTTAATGCTTGTTATATGCTTAATAACATTGTTTACATGTCAAATATGTAAGATCCAGGAGTTTACCGCCCAAGAACGTTCTTGGGGAGTAAACTCCAAAACGAAGCCTAAGAGCTATCTAGTCCCATTTCCTTGTTAGGTAGCTAGTTAAGGACATTATGTGTGATCTTTTAAGGCTAGAACACAATCAAGAACACTTAGCTTTTGGAGTTTACGGCCCAAGAGTTTCTTGGACCGTAAACACCATTTTTCAAGGGCTTAAAGTGCCCTAAACACCCCTAAGGCTTTAGACTTTAACCCTCTATTACTTGTAGCTTGAATGGGGAGTAAAACACATCAAGATCATCCCTAAAAGGGAGTTTACGGCCAAGAAATACTCTTGGGCCATAAACTCCAAGTAAAGGCACCAAAGTGTGCCTAAAGTCCCCTTTAGCCTAAATCAAAAGTCTAGAAATTATCCTTTGTGTGCAAGAGGCTTAAATGAATTAAAACACCCACCCCATAGGAGTTTACAGCCGTAAACTCTAGGGGATGTGGTCTTTAGGCGGTAAACTCCTCAAAGGAGCATTCTAAGGCCCTAAACTACCTAAAGGATTAAACCACAAATGCTAGGCCTATTCTAGAAATCTTTTAGCACCTTAAAATACCTAAAACCACCAAGAGTGGAGTTCACGGCCGTAAAGTCAAGGGTTTATGACCTTAAACTCCAAGGGTGGGGTTTTTTGGGTTGTAAACACTTATTCAAGGTTCTTGGAAGCTTCAAACCCCTTTTGCCTTGTCCAGTAGCAACTTAGATGCAACCATTAGGACCTATAACACTTATACCAAGTGTTTACATGTTCCTGAGTGTCCCAACTTATTTCATTAAGTATTATTTGGCTAATTAGTTATATATATGCTCATTATATGATAACTAGGCTCGTGCGTGTGAACAAGTCTCCGTTTGCCACCTAGCACGGTATCCGATGCTACAATCCAAACCGCTCACCACAAGTGAGTTCATACCCCTTCAATTAACCCTTGAAATGATTTTAAATGTTTTAAATACTTTATGGGGGGGGAATACAAGTTAAATACTTATAGTTATTGCTTCAATCACATGTGATTGCATTAATCACATGTGATTAATAACTAGGAAACCAATGATTTTATCACTGTTCAAACTGTTTATCAAACTGTTTTACTTCAAAATGTTTTACAAACTCTTTTACTTATCAAATGCTATTATTTAAACTTTGTTTTACTTCTTATAAATTGCATGCCCATATATGTATAGATATATAAGAAATGTTTAAAGGGCTTAGGAAGGCCATCCACCCTATTTCCTTTTTCTCGATTTGGATGTGGTCTGGTGGGATTTCGGGTGACCATCCGAAGGTCATTTCAATATTAACTATATATCAAATATACATATATAGACATAAAAGTACTTCCATATTCATGCGTACTATATACACATCATTAGTAAGTTACCATCGGGGTAACACATGATCATACTACTATAACTTCTAGATCAATGAGTCAGTTCATTCATGAGTCTATACATTACATTACTATGAGAATATATACAACTATACTAGGAAGAGAACATATACAACTATACTAGGAAGAGAACATATACAACTATACTAGGAAGAGAACATATACAACTATACTAGGAGGAGAACATATACAACTATACTAGAACGAGAAACATTACATTACATATACAAGAATACATTAACAATTGTGATCCACTGGATCGAAGCATGCCTTAAATGTCATGTCCCGAGTTGTAGCCAGAATTCTCTTGGAGGGAGAGCGTGAGTTTGCATATAGATCTATACCGGATTGACTATCCTACACTTTGCTGCTAGCTACAGCCGGACCTGCAGGTCTGCGGGTGCCAAACATCATTCCGTTATTACGGCCATTCGTATGTCGTTGTTACCAGTCGATAGTATGGTGCAATTATCACATTATACCTTAATATAAATCCGGTTTAAGGTAGTTAGTACAGCAGTAGTTCCTATAATACAAAACTACAGTACTACAATGATTTACCCATTACATATTTTTAATGATAACCTCACTTAAACATTAATGTACAAACTATATTTGTTAAATGATAGTTAAACTTGGGAAATTACACACTTTTACAACAAACGAGCATACAAAACAGTTAAGCCTTGGTAGAAGGCTACTTTAACAGAAAATATAGGTTTTTCTCAGAGATTCAAACTTTTACAAACACTTACATACATTTTACAAACTTATACTTGAGACACGTTCAAATGTTTTTGATAACCAACACTGACACTAAAACACTTATGAACTCACCAGCTTAATGCTGACAAACTCTTTCAAAATAACTTGTATTCTCAGGTCATCAATAGACAGGTACCGATGCCAGCTTTTGAGAAGATGGAGCGCATTCAAGACTCATCATATTATTTTGATTTACATTGTATTTTTGGTGTCTAAAATTGTACAGAACACGCTTGTATTAAAATTATTTATTTAATGCAATGGATGATGTTGTTTGCTTATTTACATTTACTGTGTTGTGATACTGTACATGACGTCCTCCGCCCCAGAACGTTTCCGCCGTTCTTGGTTTTGGGGTGTGACATGTGTTCTGTAGGCCAAGATACCCAGGGCGAACCAGTTGTCCCGAAGGCCCAGCGAGCGGTCCGGATAGGCTGTAGGCCCCGAAAGGGCGGACCAGACGTGCCGAAGGCTCGGAGAATGGACCAAATTGACTGAAGGCTCAGTGCGGGCGGACTAGTCATACTGTAGACTCAGAGAGTGGACCAGGTGGATTGAAGGCCTGGGAGCGGGCGGACCAATCACACTGCATACTCAATGTATGTGGATAGACTCAGAGAGTGGACCAGGTGGACTGTAGGCCGGTGCGGTGGACCAGTCACACAGTTGACCCGAAGTGCATGGATGTTTTGTGATCGGATATGTTATGGCATGTTATGCGTGTATGGTATTTGTGGTTGGTATTTTGGGGATATCTCACTAAGCTTTAGGGCTTACAGTTGTGGTTTTATGTTTTTCAGCTTCTCCAGGGGATCATGGCAAGGCGAAGGCGTGATCGTACCGCTCCTCATGATTTTGTAGTATTGTGATTCTGGGAACACGTTAAATGTTTTGTATTGAAAACCTTTTTGTAAAGATTTAATGGAATCGAGATGTTTTTGAAAAATTTAAAATTGGTTGTATTTTTTGGTCGTTACAACACTAGGTAAACATGTACAAACATCCTATTGCGAGGAAAACACTTTGGTCAAGTGCTAGGAGGCTATCGGGTTGCAACAAAGGAGTGAAAGGCCTCCTATGGGATTTTATGGTCAATGGACCATCATTGTTGGAGTTTACGGCCCAGGGGATTTTACTCCTGGCTGTAAACTCTCAATTGGTCACCAAAAGAGGCTTAACACTCTAAGGACTTAAGTGGTTAAGTGCTCCAAAGCTTTAAACAAATGTTTGGGTGGGTTAAAGGTTCTAAAATGACTTTGTATGGTGTTTACAACCCTGGGACCACTTCCCCATGAGTTTACGACCATAAACTCATGGTGAGAAGTACCATTTCATGAATTGTGGTCCATAGGTCAATGGTGTAAGGTTCTATGTTACTAACCAAGGCTAACTAAGGTGTTAGGGTGTCATTTGCACCTTTAAAAGGGGTTTACGGCCCAATAACTTTTCTTGGACGTAACCTCCTTGAATCCTATAATTTATTATGTTTTATAAGTTCCAAATATGATAGACCTAGTGTACAATGAGTTGTATCAAGAGTACTTACAATCTATGAGCTTGAATGGTCGGTTTTCGCCAAGAACACTAGTGTGTGTTCTTGGTGTTTCTTGAAGATCTACGAAAACATGATTTTTGTGGATGAAATCATGAGAGAATGCTAGATTAAGAAGTGTATCAACTAATAGAGGAAGAATATTTACTAGTTTTGAAGATCTAGGGTGATTGTTGTTATGATAGTTAAGAGAGAATGAAAGAAAATCCGGCCAAGAACTGAAGAAATGAGAAGAAATAACCCAATGCCCTATATATACACTTGAGTTTACGGCCACATGAGTTTACGACCGTAAACTCATGGTCTTGTGGGCGTGAACTCATTTAGATGGGGTTAGGATTCGTTTTGCTACACTGTGGTTCTAGCGGGTACTTTCTAACACTTATTCCTTAAGTGTGTTTGGCTCAAAACTCCTTAGAATGACTTGTAACTAGGGTAGAACTCTGTACTAATGATTTCAACACTCAGTTGAGTTGACTGACTGAGCTTTAAATAATAAAAATTTTCGGGTTGTCACACTTATCCATTAAGACACCTAAGGAGATCAATATCTGCAACCTTACATCCAAATTAAAGCCAAATACCTCAATGTATTAACCATTAAGCCCTTAATCCGAAAAATCCCTTAACCCAAACACTCCAGAAGGGTTTCTAATACCAGATCTATCATAAAGGTGGAAGATATATGTACATGCATATCCAAAACATGTCTAGAATCCATTTAAGGTCATCATAAGCTAAAAATGCCCAAAAACTCATGTAATGACAAGAACTTCAACCAAAGACTAGATCTACAACATATGATGCTCTTGGGAGTCGGAGAGTCATAAAGTTGCCAACTTTATGAGCCCCTTCCTTCCAAACTTGCCCACATATGAAGAACATGGGACAATATTCCAGATCTAACCACTTTAAACCATAAAGCAAGGAACTTAGGTGCTGTTTGTTTTTCTGAAGCCAAAACGTCTGCAGTCTGCGGACCACATCTACAAGCCTCTGCAGCAGAAGAGGTGGACCAAACATTTGCAGTCTGCAATAAGAAGACTGTTTGTTTTTTAACGTCTGCAGGCTGCTGAAATAAACTGAATTTAAAATAAAATGAGTTTACAAACATAAAAATATTTCTCAACACCAAAATTTTAATAAAAAAAGTCATATAACATTGGAAATAAAATTCATGCAATAACAATTTCATTTAAAACAATAACAATTTCAATCTATATTGTGCATCAACTGATAACAATTTCATCTCGTAACCGTGTCATATATTCACGGTCTGCTGCAGTACCATTTGTTGGAATCTCATCTTCATCATCATTAAAGGTTCCATTGTTATTTCGAAACGAGACATTAGGTTCATCGTATCGTGCGAAATACACATCACTCAGTCCTTCTCTCCTTATAAAATTATGAAGCGCGAAACATGCCATGGCAATGTTACTTTGTGTCACAAACGGGAATGGTGTCATCCTCTTCAATATAGGGAAACGTGCTTTCAAAACACCAAAAGCATGCTCAATGACATTCCGAAGTTTTGCATGTCCATGGTTAAATTTTTCTTTATTGGTCAATCCACGTCTTTTACGAAAATCTCCAAGCCAATACCTCACATTACGATAAGGGGCCATAAATCCTCGAGTGTGTGCACACGTAGCATCACAAAGATAATATTTGTCTGTAAAAAATGCAAAACACTAATCAATTTTAAAACTAAGATTAAAAAAATTTATAAAAAAACAAAAAATTACCTGGTGGTGGAAATGGGAATGAAGCTTGTGGATCAGCTAATGCTTCTGATAAAATTCTAGAGTCATGCGCTACCCCTTCCCACCCGGCCACAACAAATGTAAAAATCATATTGAAATCACAAATTGCCAATACATTGTGGTAGCAATCTCCCTTTCCTCTGCTTCTATATAAGTCTTGTTTCTTGGCAGGAACAACAACATGTATCAAAGTGCCATCAAGTGCACCAACCGCTCCTTTGAAAATTCGTCGTAGCCTCCTATTATGTCCTAGAATGTTTGGATTTGGATTAAAAGAAGTTGGTACTATAATATATTGTGCGAAAAGCATCATTTTTTCCAACACTTCATAAAAAAATTTATGAATTGTTTGCTTCGAGTGTTGAAATCTCCGCTTGATAATCACGTAACATTGATTATGGTCGATCATCATCAAAAACATAGCCATCTTTTCCTCAACCGATACATGTTTGCTGTCCTTTATTGAGTAATGTGCTCTAAAATGAGCACATAGTCGTACAAATGAGTCGCGAGACATGCGTAACACTTCAACACATTGTAAACAATTACGATGTAATAACTCCAATGTTTATTCATGTCCCGTCATTTCTGAATCATTATCCCGCAATCATTTCACACCCCTCTTCCAAAAATAACAGATGTACAGGTACATAAGAATTACGAGAAGTAACTTTTGATCGTGATCCATTATGAACCTAAAATCAACAAAGTAGAACTTTAAAAAACATTACATAAATCATATTTCAAGTAGCAAAAACACATTACATAAAACATATTACATGTAGCAAAAACACAATAGATAAAACATATTCCAAGTAGCAAAAACACATTAGATAAAACATATTACATGTAGCAAGAACACATTAGATAAAACATATTCCAAGTAGCAAAAACACATTAGATAAAACATATTCCAAGTAGCAAAATAACAAAAAATAGTTTCAACAAAGGCAAAAAGACCTAACAAAATAGTTCAAATGGAAGCAAAAGGACCTAATATATAGTTTCAACATAATAAAAATCATCGTACAATCTTTCCGTCCTTCAAAACTCCTAAACTTGTACCCATCATCTCAAGCCATCCTCGTAATATCTCTGGAACATCGGGCAAATGCATCCACATCTCTCTCATGTTCATAGTCCTTCCAAAAATATGATATGCAACAAAGCATAAAGGATCTGTAGGGCCTAACTGAAGCACCTCTAATTTCTCTAAACATTGAGGAATTGTATACCCTTTAGTCAAACTTTGTAGAGCTTTTTTCATTTCAAATGCTAAATCGTTAGCAGTAACAGAAGTTCCATCAGGTGAAGAAGCAGACGGTGAGGTACTAGGAGCTTTATGAGTTGAGGGTTTAGCCCTTTTGTTGGGGTAACTGGATGGTGAAGCAGTAGAAGGTGAAGCAGCAAAAGGTGAAGCAGCAGAAGGTGAAGCATCAGAAGGTGAAGCGGCAGAAGGTGGTGGCTCATGAAAAGTCTCACTAGCATGATGAGAAGTGTCATCACCATCATCATCTAATGCAAGAAAAGGGGTGGCGGTAATCTGAAGTGGTGGAAGACGACAAGAGGACGCTCCAGCTACTGAAGATGAGTGGGTTGAGTAACTCCTAAAATTACCGGTGGCACTATTTACGTCAAAAAGACGAGCACAAAGATCTGGAAAAGGCAGTGGCATTGTTTTCAACGAAGCAGCCTTCGGATGCCCCTAAACCCAAATATAACAAAAAATAATGTAAGAATATTTGGAAACTTCAAACATAAATGTTTAAAAGTGTTTGTTTGAGATTGTACCTTCTTAAAATCATCCCACTCCTCGACTGTTAAGTTAAAAGTGTTTGTTTGGGAATTATATATATTACCAGTTTTGTTTTTTAAATATACCCATCCTGTGTATTTGGCTTTCAGATTGTCATATGCATTTTTCATTTGTTTTTGACTCAAGTCAACGCCAAATTTTTCCTTAAGAACTTTTCCAAGCCATATCCATGAATCTTTCTGCAAACTCAATCCTTTTCTACCAACACTCTCTACTTCTTTAATACAAGTATCCACTAAGCATTTTAATTGCTCATTGGTCCATTGATGTTTATCTCCCATTTCTAATAACCAATATAGCATTCACAATAAACAGTCAACAACTAACGATTTTCAACAACAATTTTTAGCACATTCAACAACAATTTGAAACAATAATAAGTATTTTTAGCCTCCTATTTCAACAAAAAAAATTTAGCCTCTTATTTCAACAATTTGAAACAATTTTTAGCATATTCAGCACAATCTAAAAACAATTTTAGCAAAAAAAAAAACAATCAAACAACAATTTCAACAAATAAGAATTTTGATCAAGAAAAAACTTGATTTCAACAACTAACATCATTATTTCAAGAAAAAACTTGATTTCAACACATTCTAGGCAAATTATATCATCCACAAATCAACAATCATATACATATACACTATCATATTCAGCAAATAATAATTTTCATCAAGACAAAACTTGATTTCAACAACTAACATCATTATTTCACACCATTATTTCAAGAAAAAACTTGATTTCAAAACATTCTAGGCAAATTATATCATCCACAAATCAACAATCATAAACATATACACTATCATATTTAGCAAATAAGAATTTTCATCAAGAAAAAGCTTGATTTCAACAACTAACATCATTATTTCATAACATTATTTCAAGAAAAAGCTTTGATTTCAACACATTCTAGGCAAATTATATCATCCACAAATCAACAATCTTATTCATATACACTATCATATATACATACACAATCAACAATCATATACATATACACAATCAACAATCATATACACATTCACAATCAACAAAAGAATATGTTGTTATCTTTTGCTTGGTAGTTCTGTTTATTGGCTTCCAATAAAAAAAATTATAGATCCAAGGTGTGAAAAAACAGGAAGACAGCTTGCAGGTAAGGTTTAACAAGAATGACAGCTTGCTGGGAATTGTTTACAGGTAGTATTTTCAAATTTAGCAAGAATATATGATAAATTATACACCTCCAAGATTCGAATATGAAGGAATACCCAACAAAATTAATATTTTCGGGGAAACAAGGATGCAAATCAAACAAGAAGTTGAATTGAAATTGAATTGAAAGAGAGAGGAGGGACGACGACGACATACCTGTTCGCTGCAATCGAGAAGTGGCGCTTGTTGTTCGGAGGCGACGACCGGAGAGGAGGGTAGCGACGGGCGGTGTGGCGACAGATCGGAGGTGACGGTCGGTCGGCGAAACTTGCTGGAGTGAAGATGGAGTTGTCGAGCTATCTGTGTACAAAGACGGGAGGCTTGGACGAATGGAGGCAGAAAAATAAAACACGTGTTTTTTTTAGGTCAAATGAACTTGGCAGACTTTAGAAGAGGTTGGCCCATATTTGTGTGGTGAAGACCTCGCGCAAACGTTTTTATGTCTGCGCACTTCAGAAAAACAAACGCACGTCAAACCTATAAGTTTGCGCGTGGTCTGCGCCACGCAGACAGAAGACCTCCCGCAGATCTGCAGAGAAAAAACAAACACCCTCTTAGACACTTACAAAGGTACAGAGATGCCCACAAGAAATTTTTACTTCAGCCATGAAGCACCACGATCCTTTCAAATGCATTTTTTTCTTCACAAACCACCAAAGTCACCAAAATGGGTTCACAACTCACAAGGAGGAATTAGGGTTAGGGTTTCTGAAACTTGAGGGTGATGGAGGTTGATAAGGAACCCTAAATATGACTTAGAGGGTTTAAATATGAAGGGAACCTTAAAAGAATCATGGACTTGGGCCAAAACAACTGCTACATCGCGACCTTCCATGGGCACGTCGTGACAGTCCAATAAATCACGTGATCATATTAAGTTTTACCACATCGTGGGCATGCTTTCCCCATGTTGTGGCACATAGTTTCCTCCAAAACTCCATCCTCAGTCCTTGATAAAAGTAAGCTTAACCAATCTGGAACACATGTGTTACATAAAGGAGGGTCGCAAATTCAAATATCACGAATCCTCTAAGTCTTAGTCACTACTTACACATGAATGCATGTCAATATAGTAGGTTAGGCATTGAGAATGCCTAGTGAGTAATATTAGGATTTTACCATGGTTATAATTAAAGAATATACCATTCCTTGTCCAAAAATGAATCCCCAAAATCTTTTAGAAAATCACTTTAACATCATATAACTCTTTGTTTAAATGGTTTATTCACTCTTTACTCTTTTGGAAACACTTTGAAACTTTATAACTCATTTAGTAAACTTTGTCTCAATTCTTAAATCATTTAACTAAAATCTTTTCATATTTCTCTTTAAAACAATTTGATATCTTAAAACTCTTTTGATAAACTCATTACTATTTTCTTTTTGAAACACTTAAAATGTGTAAAACTCTTTGGTTAAAATATTTACTCTTTTCTAATTGAAACACTTAACAATGAATAAAACATTCATATACAACATAAAATAGAAAGAATTCAATGCAATATGCAACTACACCTATCCATGTTCCTTTCTTTGGCCACTTATAGTTTCTTGTCTTGATAGCGATGAAGACTATGACATAGTTAGCATAAAGCACCCTACATCATGACTCCTCTCATTTCTTTTTAGTCTCTTTATGGGTATGGGTGGGTTACTAAGTCATTGGTCTTGTACATGAGGTAGATACCAAACATGTTGTCACACCCCAAAACCAAGAACGGCGGAAACGTTCTGGGGCGGAGGACGTCATGTAAGGTAATCACAACACAGTAAATGTAAATAGGCAAACAACATCATCCATTGCATTAAATATATAAATTTAATACATGCGTGTTTTGTACAGTTTTAGACACCAAAAATATAACGTAAATCAAAATAATAAAATGATGAGTCTTGAGTACGCTCCATCATCTCAAAAGCTGGCATCGGTACCTGTCTACTGATGACCTGAGAATACAAGTTATTTTGAAAGAGTTTATCAGCATTAAGCTGGTGAGTTCATAAGTATTTTTGTATCAATGTTCGTTGTCAAAAACGTTTGAACCTGTCTCAATGTATAAGTTTGTAAAAGTTTGAATCTCTCAGAAAATCCCATATTTTCTATAAAAGTAGCCTTCTACCAAGGCTTAACTGTTTTGTAAACTCGTCTGTTGTAAAAGTGTATAATTACCCAAGTATAACTATCATTTGTTAAAATATAGTTTGTACATTAATGCTTAAGTGAGATTATCACCAAAATATGTAATGGGTAAATCATTGTAGTACTGTAGTTTTGTATAATAAGAACTACTGTTGTACTAATTACTACTACCTTAAACCGGATTTATATTAAGGTATAATGTGATAATTGCACCATACTATCGACTGATAACAACGACATAAAGAACGGTCGTAATAACGGAATGACGTTTGGCACCCGTAGACCTGCAGGTCCGGCTGTAGCTAGCAGCAAGGTGTAGGATAGTCAATCCAGTATAGATCTATACGCAAACTCAACGCTCTCCCTCCAAGAGAATTCTGGCTACAACTCGGGCCATGACATTTAAGGCATGCTCCGATACAGTGGATCACATTTGCTATCGTGTTCTTGCATGTGTGATGAAATGTTTCTTGTTCTAGTATAGTTGTATATGTTCTCGTCCTAGTATAGACTCATGAATGAACTGACTCATTTATCTAGCAGTTGTAATAGTGTGATTCTGTGTTACCCCGATGGCAACTTGTTAACAGTGTGTTTAGTACGTATGATTATGGAAGTACTTTTATGTCTATATATGTATATTTGGTATATAATTAATATGGAAACGACCTTCGGATGGTCACCCAAAATCCTATCAGACCACATCCAAATCGAGGAAAAGGAAACAAGGTGGATAGCCTTCCTAAGCCCTTTAAACATTATTTATACGTCTATACATATACGGGCATGCAATTTGTAATTTAAAAACATAAATAAGTGTTTATAAGACATTTGAAACATAAGTATATTTTATTAAAGAAAGATTGACTTGATGTCAATCTATAAAACAATTTGAAGGCGTAGATTTGATTAAAACAGTTTAAGTATAAGGAACATTTGCTTAAATCACAGTTGCAGTGTAAATTTGAAAAGTAAATGGGTTTGGAAAACATTTAGAAGTAAAACAGTTTGATATATAGTTTGAATAGTGATAAAACCACTGATTTCCCTAGTTATTAATCACATGTGATTAGAGCAATCATATGTGATTGAAACAATAACTATAAGTATTTAACTTGTATTCCCCCCCTTTGAAAGCATATAAACGCATTTAGAATATTTAACAGGTTGATTAAGGGGTATGAAACTCACATGATTGATTGAAGAAAGCGAGATGGAAAACCGGGCAGAGTTTCGTCTCAGGAAACGGATTTTTCTCGGGATTCTCGGGAATCTCGGGAGTAAAATCGACCCTTGGGACTTGAGCAAAAAGACCAGAGCTTCGGGTTATAACGGGCACGGAAAACGAGACAAAGTTGTGAGAGAGAGGAGAGAAATGAGCAACATTTTCGGAAAGCCTCGCATCCTATTTATAGGAAGGCCGAACCGCCTCCGAACGCGGGGCGTACGCTCGTACGCAGCGCGTACGCGTACGTCATGCATGACCGAAGCCTCGACTGCCTCGGTTCGGATGGGACGGGTTGCTGGGTACGCGGGTCGGATGGGACGGCGGGTCGGATGGGACGTCGGGTCGGACGGGTCGGAGCTTCGGACGGGTCGGACGGGTTAGAACTCTTCGGATAGTGCGACGTGGACGATCCGAGACCCTCGATCTCAGTACGCGGGGCGTACGAAGGTACGCAGGGCGTACTTCAGTCCAATCCGATGACTCCCCTTCGGATATTACCGGGAATTTATATTTAAATTTATATTTATTATAAATAAACTTCAAAAATTCATATCTCCCTCATACGAACTCCGTTTTTGACGTTCTTTATATCCTCGCGAAGGTGAGACCATGATCTACAACTTTCGTTTAGATTCCGCTGGCAAATTCCGAAATTATTTTTATTATTTATTTATTAAAATGACGTGTTTAAGGAATTTCTTCAAAAATTCATAACTTCCTCATCCGAGGTCAGATTTGGACGTTCTTTTTACGTACGCAAACCTTGATATGATTCCTATTACTTTATTTAATCCGAATAAGTTTTTAGGAAGGTTACATTTTGACCTAAATTTGATCGGTTTTACATTACATTGACTCAAAATATCGGGTTGTCACACATGTACAAGTGAGACATGTCTAAAATACCGCCCTACTCTTTTTTCTCTTTAATCTCGTTTGTCATGGAATTTATACAAATACACAAGTCTTTTCCCAATCATACATGAAATCACATATATTCATGGTAAACTCTTTACAATCACTTTAACACTTTACTCTTCAATAAAAAAATTGTAAAAATATTTTTTATGAAATGTACACATAAGTAAACATATAGTAAAACACATAGCAAGTATTTGATAAATAATCTCAAACTTTTAACATTTTGAAACACAACTTAGTTTTTCTTTCTAGGACATATATTTGATAGCACCCACCTTAGTCTAAATTTATTCTCAATCACTTTCAGGGTATGTAGAAGTTTCCAACACAACCTTTCTCCTCAAGAATGAAGTAACTCAAGTGTCACCTAGTAGCATCAAAAATTGTATCAAAACCCAATTAAGTCACTTATTAATATATTAACACTAGATCTCAAATTTTTTTATTTCATCATCTTATTTTATAAATTAGATGTAAGAAAAACTCGTGTATGATTTTGAGTATGTATGCAACAGTTATGAATATTTTAATGATGACCAAAGACTTCTTACAGAACATCGGACATGACCTGAGTGTATATGACATGGCCCGTGTCATGTTGTGTATCCAAAAACGTCCCAAAATTGGCCCCAATGCATCCAAACCTTCCATAACTCGCTAAAATGTCTCTTATGGTTGCAATAAGTCTTAATAGCTTGTTTTACTACTTAAACACTTCTTAAAACATTTATAACTAGTACTATAGTCTTAATATTTCCCAAGTCCATTTAAGTACTTATGAGAACACTAACTTGTCATTTTCAAACATAACCCTCTAATTATTTCCCAAGTGGTTATTAAAACTTTGCAAGATATTGTTAGGAACAGTTTGAGGTCCAATAATCATGGAAAATGACATGTAGGATAAGTAAATAACATCAATATAAATGATATCAATATAAACAATAGTATAATAACATAATAAGCATGGAGATAGAGATCATGTATATTGAATATCAATGGAAAAGATTTATGTCTAACAAGACGATAAAAAATAACTTTTATAGGAAAACAAACTCTTACATTTACAATTACTTTTATAATCATGCATTCTTAGGCAATAAAAAATAATACAACGTATAATAGTACAAATGACTATACCTAACACAAATACGCCATAAATATAAAATACATAAAGGACTGAATAGTGGATAACAACTAACCTATTGTATGCTCGCTATATAGATAACAGACTGTGTATGGAAGGATGAATGCAGATTGCTGAAATACGCAACCTGCATATTGGTTACTTCTTTGTGTTTCAACAATCGCTCCCCAAGTGGCGAAAACCATAGATGACTCATTTAATATCAATGAAGTCCAATATTCTTTTTCCAAAACGGACCTACCAACCAATTTAACTTCAAAATGATTTGATTTTTGATTTCTGAGGAGCAAGTTTTGGATATTATGGAAGCATCAATGAAGCCAAGGATGAAGGAGTTTGCATTATAGATGTTTCTGACAGAGCTTGAAGAAGGATTTCTTATATCTTTGCTTTTGAAGATGACTCCAACTTCTAGTTTACCAGTAACTCCGTAGCTTCTATCTTTGATATCTTCCAAGGAGATATCTGGTTTGGTAATGGACCGTGTTGATGCCATTGTGAATTAAACTCACCATTGCTTCTACTAAATTCTACAACAATACATTCAACAGATTGTAATATATGGATCTATATATCTGTAATCTGTTACTCTCCGATTATCACACCATCTTCCAAGAATCAGCAGATCAAATGGGTTTATAAATGGGAAATCTTCTTGAATGATGGTATACTTTTTTTTGGATAAACTCTGTCGAAATAGAATTCATTATCCCATTCGAACATACTTTATTTGCACCTTGACTCCACTTATGACGATAAGCAATCAAGCGATTTCTCTCTTTCGTGAGCAACTTTGAGTGGGGAAAGTCAAAAGGAATATTGTCCATCATTCTCAAACAGATACCATTTAGGATATTAGGAATATCTTAGTTGTCATCTTGAGTGGTATGTGGTTGAGACGAGAATCTTTGAGTACATTCTTCATCCTATGACACCGAATATCTGAAAGCCATGTTTTGTGATCCAACATATGTTTAAGATAATTTATCCTTATTCAATTCCTCTTGATCATCGCCATCATCATTTCTAAACACACTAGCATTAGTAACATAAACATTCAATACTTTGTCATGATGCTCTCTCTCTCTCTCTCTCTCTCTCTCTTAAAGTTCTTGTGTAACTAATATATCTTCTTTTGTTTAGAGTTCCTAAGCTACTTTTACACTTAAATCTTCATAAATCTTCTGAATCTCATCCTTCATGGGATTAGACGTCTCCTCATATGATAAAGGAATAGCTTTGGTGTATTCAAATTGTAAAACCCCGATCTAGGTATCAATCTAAAACATTAGATTAGTTCGGAATCCTAATCAAGTGATAAACACAAAACAATAAATACGAATGAAGAACACAAACACAAATCTTCAATGCTCGCTATTATTGATTAATAGTCGGGTATAAGATCAAAACGATTTCTCTCTAACTGTTAATGCTCTCTAAATCTCTCTCTGATAAAACCGAATGACTAACTCTCTTCACGGCTAAAAATAACACATTATATACTAATACCTAATTACTAAATCCTAACCCAACCGAAACATCATTAAGCCCACCGAAATCACGTGGTGATTTCGGTCCAAGTACCACCGAGATCATAGTGATTTCGGTCCTAAACCGAGAACTCTAAAAGCCTTGAGAAGCAAAGTATTAACCACAAATTTATGTCCTAACAATCTCCCCCTTGGTTCATAGCTTTTTTTTTTCAATATTCCTTGATCTAGACTTTCATCTCTTTCCTCGATCTCTACATGACTTAACTACAAGATATACATATGAATCTTCTACATGAATAACTTCATCTTTAGTAGTTGGACTTCCTTTAAAATTTAACTTTTAATACACATTAGGCGTAGAGGATTCCTGTGTTAGTTCTTCAAGATCAGCACGTTCAACTTTAAATTTCTTCCTTGATAATTACATAGAGTTCGATGCTTCTTGATCACTTTAGCAGGTTCATAGATAGTAGCAAAATAATTAAGGAGGCTTCAATGCAATTCGTAACATAACTTCAAGTACAACATCACCTTGCTTCTGGGGTTGAAAGGTTGTGTGTTGAAAAATAATTTTCATTTCTTGTTCCTTTAAATGAATATTCTTCATCGATCACAGATGCGTCTTGAAAAGTAACCATGACTAAAAGTCCATGTGGATCACAGAGCCATAAATACCCTTCTCACCACAGTTGTTCAAGGACCCAACCTTGGCTTAGATGGAGACAAATTGCAGTATCAGTGTGAACACAGAGGAACGCACTGTGATTTGTTGAGTATCGGAGAACTACTCATGGCTATTTTTGATGTTAGCCCCTGCTTATCCTTGATCAAAGATCTCAATAAAGTTTTCAAGTTAACTTGGCCCCTGGTGAGACGCTAAATGGTTTCTGAATCTCAGCTGAGTGTACCATTCTAGTGCCAGTGAAGAGTTAATGAGGAATAACTCACAAAACCATTCCTACCACAAATGTATCTAAAGACATATTTCCACAGTTTATCATGATACAAAGTCAAGGCCCTCAGCGGGACATTCAACGATAATCGTGCCTTGCAAGGTGCATCGCCTTGGTTCCAATACCGTTCATTCCTTACCTGCGGAGAAGGTATCCGAGAATACATTTGAGTCTCCGCAGTTTTGCATGACAAAAAGAATGTCAAGACCCTGGACGGGATGTTCAACGATATCTATTTCCCAATTGGGTGAATCGCCCAAGTGCCATGACAGTTCTTAGGTTACACGTGTTGGATTAGTGTCTAAGCCCGTAAGGCCATAACTATATTTGGTATGTACTTGACCCGGTTGTGCATGGTCCTTTTGGGTTGCCTTCACCAAAGCAGCTTGATAGGATGATTTATGGAGAAAATGGATTAATTATGATCTATTAATATATTATATGAAAAATATATTAAAGGAGAAATCATATTGTTTAATGAATATTAGTCAAGAATTAATTGATAGTTTTGTGACTAAAAGACATTAATGAAACTTTGGGGAATGGAATTGTAATTATAAGATAGTTGCAATTGGGCTATGGATCACCTTGGAACATATGTTGGACGAATTCTATGGGAAGCCCATAAGGAATTCGTCCAATGGCTGTTCTAAAGGGAGTCCATGGGCTGCTTAGGGCCTAAGCAGTCAAATTAGGGTTTCCTAGCTGATAATCCTAATCTCCTCACTATATAAGGACCCCTATAGCCCCAATAAGGTGTGGAACTCTTTGGAAGAACCCTAGGACGGTTTTTGGTGCTTCTCATCCTTCTCTTTAGTCATCCTCTTTCTTGTGGTGTTTGTAAGCCATTAAAGGAGTGACACTTGTGACTCTAAGCTCCAAAGACAAGAAGATTTAGGCCACTGAAGAAGAGGTAATCATCTAGATCTGCTCTTATGTGATAATTTCGATATGCATATGCTAGATTAGGTTTTGTAAGTCTTGGATGAATTGCATGTACAATAGAGAAACCTAGATCCAAGCTTTAGGGTTTGCATGAGCACATAGGATGTTCTTTTTGCTAAAGCCCATCAGTAGTATCAAAGCCTTGATTAGTTTCTATTGTATTGATGCTTAGTATTTCATTCTTGACTGCAAAGTCGAGTTTTTGGCCATCTGCCTCACAAACTCATCGAGTCCCAATGTGGACTTGTCGAGTAGGATGAACTCGGCGAGTCCATATGGTGACTCGGCGAGTCTGGCTGTCAGACAGACAGATTTTCAGATTTTTTTGCCTCTTTTGACTTATGATAATTGCCATAATTGTTTCAAATTAATAAAATACAAATTTTATTAATTCCTTATGATTATCTTTATCAAAATAAAAGATTTTTGTCATCTAATTAGATAATTGTTACCTTGTTTTATAAATGTTAAATTATTTGAATTATTTGGTCAATTACTTGGATGAAATTGGATTAGGTCAAAAACTAGTTAATCACCAATAAATTGTTTAATTGCCTTATTTGTATTTTGATCTAGATAGTTTTGAAAAGTTTCAAAACATGCCCTTAAGTTTTGGAATTTAAATTTTTGATTAAAAAGTTTAATTTTGAAATATTTAAATTCTAAACCCTAATGATTTGAAATGTTTCAAAACTTGCCCTCAAGTTTTGGAATTTAAATTTTAATTAAAAGTTTAATTTTAAAATGTTAAATTCTAAAACCCTAATTTTTGAAAAAATTCATACTTCACTTCCTCTACCTCCTCCTATTATTCTACTTGACCTACAAGTTCAAAGGCTTGAAAAATTCAAGCTCGCTCAAGCCCTGTTGGCGATGAAACATGAAGATGGAAAGTCAGTGTGTGCACATGTCTTAGAGATGAAGTTACACATTGATAGGTTAAGAATGTTGGGAGTCGTTGTCTGTGAGGAGCTGGCTGTTGACTGGGTTCTTCAGTCGCTTCCTGACTCACATAGTGTGTTCATAAGAGAGTACTATATGATGGACGACGACGTGACCCTCATCGAAAGGCATGCGATGGTCGAAAAGTTTGATCATAAGAGAAAGGAAAAGTCTGAAGTAGTTCCGTGAACTGTTCCAAAAGAGTCAATTTGCTTTTATTGCCAATACAAGGGGCATTGGAGACGAAGCTGCCCAATCTACCTGAGAGATCTAAGAGATGGGAGAGTCAAGATGTTTGGCTCTACTTCAGGTAATATCTACTATCTAACTCCATTAAGTTCCTATTCATTGATTCTTAATACATAATGTGATAAGATTACATTTGAATGTTTTACAGGATTTGACAAAAAGAGAGGAAGCTTGATGGAAGAGCAAGATGAGTCTGATCACGAAGAAATGGATCACGATCGCATGGATTCGATGATCAGATCTTGAGCTTAGAAAGTTCTGATAGATTTGTTAGGAATATTTGATTACATAGTTTTTCAGTTGATTTTGCATTGTATGGACATGTTGTCCACTGCTTTTATGAATAAAATGAAATTTTGTCTTATATATATATATATATATATATATATATATATATATATATATATATATATATATATATATATATATATATATATATATATATATATATATATATCCTTTCAATGAAATCGATGTGAAAAATTGATGCTTGTGTATTTCTATAAATGGATGTGATTCTTAGTTATGTTATTTATGGAAGTGTCAAATTTCTCTAAGTAAGGAAAGATTCTCATTGCCCAAGTTTCAATTGGACAGAAACTTTGAATCATACAACTTGTATTGTGTGATGTATGGAAATCTTGGTACTTAGGAAATTTAGACTAATTCCTTGATCACACAAGTATGTGAGTCAAGTGAAGGACTAAAGGACTAGAACACAATGTTGTGCACTAGTCAAGTCTACCACAAATAACAATAAGACTATTTGTCATAATTTACTAAAAGTCTAGTAAATGTGGTTATACTTACAAGATTGAGTGTAATTCTGAATCATAAAAAAGTTTCAATGAATGGCAAAACGAATAAGAAGAATCATTTAGGGAGAAAGATAAAAGTTTATCCAATCTAAGAAGAAGGGAGAGTACTTTTATATCTGTTTTTCTGATCGTCTTAATGATTAAGAGCCATATCACAATTGATCTTCTAAGGACATCTTAGTGCACTAGTATGGCTAAGAAGAGGAATCAGAAATTGTTGAAATGGTTAAATAAAAAAGGATGAGTCATGTTTCGTTCCAAAAAATCAAGTCTTAGATTCGTACTCCAAGATTGTGAATTGAGCGTCACATTTTAAGAAATTCTAACAAACTCATCAAATGTGAAGTAGAAAATTGTTTTTCCTACTCTTGCACGTTTGAAATTGGTAAATTGTGATGTCTTGGATAAGACAAAGACAACCTAACACCAATTGTGTAAAGTAGTATGTCTTGATAAGAATCTGCACTAACTCTTGAATATTTTTTTATCAAGAAATGTTTCTTGATAAGAGAATCTAATATTGTTGGATTAATGTCTAAGTCCATAACTATAATTGGTAAGACTTGACCCGACCCGACATGGTCCATTTGGGTTGCATGGCATCATGCATTTGGATATACTATAATGAGAGAAATAACACTTAAGGTTTATTAGTATATTATAAGCTCTAATATATTAATAAGGTTATTTAATTAGTATTGATCAAGAATTAATTTGGAATTAATTAAGTGATCAAAAGGAGACTAATTAAATATATGGGTTGATTGTGTAAATTATTCATTCTTATATGTGTGGGCTTGTGATCCAAGATTCCTTATGTTGGACTAAATCCATGGGGTGACCCATGGATACTCCATGGAAGTTAAAATCCATGGAGCATAAGGAATGGGTAAAGTTATGAGTTACATGGAGTAACTCTAATAGCCACCATATAAAAGAATCCCATGGCTCAATAAATCATGCACTAGTGTGTGTATGAGGGCTAAACGATTTCAAGGAGTGTTTCTTTTTCTCTCAAGTCATTCCATGTGCACTTGATGTCGTGTGAACCATTTGAGGTGTCACACTTGGCGCACTAGGCACTCAAGCTTCATGAATACAAGCTACATCAAACAAAGGTATGTATTCTATCCATTTGATTATACAAGTATCAAGTATTGCATGCTGGATAGGGTAATACCTTGGAAAGTTCATATTTGCATGTATAATAGAGAACACATAGATCCAAGGTATTTAGGGTTGCATGTACACTTAGGAGTGTTAGAATGCTCAAAACCCATCAGTGGTGTCAGAGCCTAGGCTTGCCTTCTCTTATACTTGATGCAAATGTGTTTTTTCAAAGTTGAATCTGTCCAGAACATAAAACTCGACGAGTTTATGCCAAAAACTCGACGAGTTCTTCATGTTGGGCATGAACTCGATGATTTTCTCAAGGAACTCGACGAGTTTTGAGTGCTGACAGCTTGTTGTTTACTGTTTTGGTTGGAATTGGACTAGGAACATTACCCTAAGCTGTTTTTAAACTTATAAACTTGTTTTTGATGTGGTAATGTTCATGATAATCCAATTTCAAAGATAATTGTCAATAGATTCATGTTTTGTATTAGTTTAAAAGATTGGGCTAATTACATGAAAAAGTTTGATTTGAATTATCTTGTTCTTATGAGTTGCTTAGATTAATAGGAAGTTATGTGAAATTGTTGTTTTCAATCCAAATTAATCTAAGAGTTGATTCTAAAATGTGATTTTGTAACTTGTCCTCAATTTATATGAAAAGTCACATTTAAGTTTCATAAAACTCATAAAAGTTGGCAATGGTTACAAAAAATGAAGAGTCTTGTCCTCAAGTTATGGAGGTTCAAGAGTCACTTCATTAAATCATTAAAATGTGTAACCTTAATTAATTCCATAAGTTACAAAATAAAGAAAAGTTACATTCTTTTATTAGTTTAAAGTCTTCCATAACTTGTCCTCAAGTTATGGAACTTGAAGAGTTTTTGGATTAAAACTACTTTAAACACATAAGTTATGGGAATTAATTAGTTTTGAATAGTTTCAAAAATTGCCCTCAAGTTTTGGAATTTGAAAAGTTTTCACTTATAAATACTTTAATTCCAAGTTAGCCTTTAGAATTTTAAAAGTTAAAATTCAACCCTTATACTTTATAATATTATAAGTTAATAATATTAATATATATGTATAAGAGTAAAGCCAGTCTTACCGTTAGTAGGCCTCATTCAAGAAGCCGGTCTATAAGGGGGGGTATAAGGTTACTGCCTAAAAAATAGCAGTTTAATGGGTGTCCACTCTCACCCACCGCTTCCTTAACCGGTGGAGGGTCGTTAGCCGAACGGGTAGGACAAGGACTAGAATTCTCCCTTCATTAAAAGTATTAATGATAAATACTAAGTAACTAAACACTTATTAATACCCAATCTTAGTTACTTAGGAAAACTGTGAATTTGGTGTTAACCCATGAAATTACACTTTGCACTTTTCTTAAGTCGTTAGTGGAGCATGTGTGGTTAATCGGCACACTAACCTGAACTTAACAAGGTAGGCAAAGGGTAACTTAATATTTATCATAGTATCGGTGGAGCATGTGTGGTTAACCGGCACATCGATTAAGGGGTATATAATTAAGGGTACCAAGTATATTTGCATGGTTATTCACACCTTGTTTTCTGATCCTCAGCATCCCGGTCACAAAACCTGAAGGGCACACTCGAGATTGAAACATGCCATTGAACAATTTAATGAATCTCAAAAGAATCTAGGAGTTTCAAAAACCAATTAAAACCTAATAATACATTTCGTTTATCTTGGTGGAAATTGGTGAATCGTCATTCGCCTACCTTCAAATATTTTATAGCTTGGATTACGGCATCCCTCTTCCGAGTTATAAAATAGTTTGTAGGGTCGTAGCCTTAATATTTCATATTGGGTGTTATATTAAGGATTTTTAATCAACTATCTTGAATGTCTCCCAAAAGATGTCTAGTTCAGACATCTATGATCCTCCCAAATCTCTTGGAACTTCACTTCCTCCACCTCCTCCAGTTATTCTCCCTAACCCACAAAGTTCAAGGTCACTCAAGACCTATTGGCAAGGCAAGGTCTAGGTGTGATCACATCTTGCAGATGAAGTCACATATTAACAACCCGGGAGAGTCGGGTGTAAAAGTCTTGAGAAAGTTGGATGCTCAATCACTTTCTAAGTCACATAGTGAGTTCCTTTGGGACCCCTATGAAACAGACTATGACAAGACCCTTTATGATCTTATCTATATGCTAAGATCAACTTCCTAAAACTTTATGGACATTGACAATGATGACACTGGAAATCCAGAAAAAGCATTCTCTTCCCAATGGAAACGGATCGGCCATAGTCAACTCAGTTGACCAAATGGTAAAGAGAAAAGCTAAGTCTGTGATAGTCCCGTGTACCATTACCAAAGGGTCCATATGTTTATATTGCCAAAGGAAGGGGCATTAGTTTTGAAGCTACCAATGTACCTAAGGATGTTAAAGTCAATAACTTTGACCCTACTTCAGGTAAAATCCACTATCTAACTCTGCTAAGTTTCTATTCTGAGATTCTTGATACATGATGTGACTGGGTCACATGTTGATGTTTTAAGAATCAAAGAAAAGGGAAGAAACTTAAAGAAAGAATATGTTGAATCTGATCGCATAGATGGATTTCTATCGCATAGTTTGAAGATCGGATTCTTGAGCTACTTCTTAGCAGTTATGATATATTGCTTAGGAATAGATAACAACAAAGTTTTCATGTGCTTTTGCACTGTAAGGATAGTTTTCCCATAAAGTTTTTAAAATTAAAGGAAAATTTTTGATTTTATTTATTTTAAAATATCCTTAGAATGGCGTTTCTGAAAATCTTTGTTGCTTATAAGATTCCATTAATAGCAAGAGTGGAAATGTGAATTTGATTCTTTCATTTGTGGTAGTGTCTAAATTACCAAATAAGGAAAGATTCTCATCACCCAAGTTTCAGTTGGATAGAAACTTGGAAGCATGCAAGTTGTATATCACGATGAATGAGAACTTTCAAGCATTGGAAAATTAAGACTAATTACTTGTTCACATGGATTTGTGAGTCAAGTAAAGGACCAAGGGATCAGGTACACATTCTTGTGCACTGGTCAGAGTCCACCACAAAAGATCAATAAGACTATTCGTCATAATTTAATAAGGTTTAGTAAATATGGTTATACTTACAAGCTTAAGTATAGTTCTGAAACATTGGAAAAGATCCAATGTATGGCAGAGCGAATAAGAAGAATCAAATTAGGCAGAAGGATAAAAGTTTCTCGAATCTAAAAAAGTTGGGAGAATACTTTAGTATCATGATATATGATCATCTTAATGATTAAGAGACCTTATAACAATTCATCCTCTAAGTGCATTCTGATAGCTAAAAAGAGGAGTTATGAATTGTTGAAGTGGTTAAATCAAGAAGATGATTCATACTTCGTTCCAAAAAACAATTCTTAGAGTCATACTCCAAGATTGTAACTTGAGTGACACATCTTAAAGAAGGTTTAGTAACACTAGTCAAATGTAAGAGTAAAAGGTTTTCTACTCTTGTACATTTGAAATTGGAAAGTTATGATGTTTTGGATTAAACAGAGACCAACTTAGGCCAATTGTGTGAAGTGTTAGTCTTGATTAAAAAATCCGCACCATTTCTTGAATATTTGACAAGAGAGTCTTCTATGTCAATGTCACACCCCAAAACCGAGAACGGCGGAAAACGTTCTGGGGTGGAAGACGTCATGTACAGTATCATAACAATTGCATAATAGTAAAAACAAGCGACAACAACCATTGCATTTACATAGTAAGTTTAATTACAACGTGTTCTATAAAGTTTAATAGACACCAAAAGTATAACAAAATAAAAGATGGGTCTTGTATGTGCTCCATCTTCTCCAAAAGCTGCACCAGTACCTATCTATGTTTGACCTGAGGATACAAGTTATTTTGAAAACGAGTATCAGCATAAAGTTGGTGAGTTCATAAGAATTTAGTGTCGTTGTTGTAGAAAAGTGTTTTCAAACTTATAGTATAAAAACTGAAATTTATGTTTATAAGTAGTAGAAATCCCTAGAAAATCCTATATTTTCCAGAAAGTACATTGTAAGTGAAATCCCTTGAGTTGCATGTAAGTATTATCATCGAAAACCTTCAGTTGTAAAAGTACAGTAATAAATTGTTGCATAAGGTGTCTAAGTCCATAACTATTTTTGGTCAGTACTTGACCCGAACCGGCATGGTCCATTTGGGTTGCATGGCACCATGCAATTGGATAGACTAAATGAGAGGAATAACACGTGGAGATTATTAATATATTATAAGTTCTAATATATTAATAATATTATTTGATTAGTTTGATCAAAGAATTAATTTAGAATTAATTAAGTGATCAAAAGATAACTAATTAAATATATGGATTGATTATGTAAATCATTCATATCTTGTATAGTGGGCTAAGTGGCTCCATGGATTATCAAGTTGGGTTCCACCCATAGGATGCTCCATGGGAGTTACAAACCCATGGGTCATGGAAATGAAGAGTCATGACACATTAGGGTTTACATGGTGTAACCCTAGATGTGTCAACACTATATAAGAATCCCATTCTCAACCAAAATCAGCTACACATATGAAACAAGAGGGCTAGGCCGATTTCAAGAAGTGTGTATTCTCTCAAAAGTCTTTCCAAGAGAATTTGGTGTTGTGTGAAGCATTTGAGGCATCACACTTGGGGTGCTAGGCTCACAAGGTTTCAAGGAACATAAGAAACAACAAGGTAAGTTATTCTATCTCTCATTCAAGTTAAAAATTGTTCCCTATGTATGCTAGATAGGAATATAACCTTGGAATTCAACTTTGCATGATAATTAGACAAACATACATCCAAGGTTATTAGGGTTGCATGTACACTTAGGAAGTGTTAGAATGCTCAAAACCCATCAGTGGTATCAGAGCCTAGGCTTGTTTGTTTGTTATTTGTGCTTAAAAGTTGAAGAAAAGTCGAAAAGCTTGTTGTCTGCCTGATGAACTCGCCGAGTCCATGGGGGGACTCACCGAG
This sequence comes from Lactuca sativa, assembly GCF_002870075.4. Taxonomy (NCBI): domain Eukaryota; kingdom Viridiplantae; phylum Streptophyta; class Magnoliopsida; order Asterales; family Asteraceae; genus Lactuca; species Lactuca sativa. Next base: position 136,712,296 of record NC_056631.2, read on the forward strand.
TTCACTTGTATCTTCAACCTACTCGCCGAGTAGGTTCATGCACTCGGCGAGTAGGAGCCACAGAGTGAAGATTTTCGACTTTAGTTGCTGGAAATGGACTAGAAACATTACTCTAAACTGTTTTGGTACTTGAAAACTTGTTTTAGATGGTGTAATGTCTTTGCTAATCCATTTACAACAACTAGTTATCAAAATTACATAGTTTTAAGTGTAATTTTGATTCATGATAGTGTTCATGTTCATGTTCTTGATCTTATGATGTTTAGATGATCATAGGAATTATTTGTAACCTATGTGGTAGTTTAATTCTTGATCATAATGTGTTTTAATGGAGTCCATAACTTGTCCTCAAGTTATGGAAAACCAAAAGTCACTTCAATTAAAACCATTAAAAGAGCACAAGAGTTAGAAAAATGAAGAGTCTTCATTTTTATTACTCTATTAAACTCATAAGTTACAAGAAATGAAAAGTTTTGAAAGTTTACAAAACTTGCCCTCGAGTTTTGGAACAATTAAAGTCATGCTAAAACTTTAGTTCCAACCCTTAAAATTTTAAAAGTTAAAGTTCTACCCTTATACTTATAATATTATAAGTTAATATATATATATATATATATGTATATATTTGTCGTCTTACCGCTAGTACGCCTCATTCACGAAGCCGGTCTATAAGGTGGGTATAAGGTTGTTGCCTATAAAATGGCAACTTAATGGGTGTCCACTCTCAGCCACCGCTTGCTTGACTGGTGGAGGGTCGTTAGCCGAACGGGTAGGACAAGGACTTAGAAATTCTCATTAAAAGTATGATGAATATTATAAAGTAACTAAATGTTTTATTAAATTCCCAATCTTAGTTACTTTAGGAAAAATGTGAATAAGGTGCTAATCCATGAAATTACACTTTACACTTTGTTTAAGTCGTTGGTGGAGCGTGTGTGGTTAACCGACACACTAACTTGGATTTAACAAGGTAGGTAAAGGGTGACTTAAGGTTTATCATAGTATCGGTGGAGCGTGTGTGGTTTACCGGCACATCGATTGAGTGATAAACTTTAAAGGGTACCAAGTGATTTGCATGGTTACTTCACACCTCGTTTTATGATCCTCGGTATCCCAGTCACAAACCTTGGAGGGCACACTCGAGATTGAAACATGCCTTTAAAAAATTCATTGAATCTCAAAGAATCTAGGAATTTCTAAGAACCAATCAAAAACCTAATATTTAATATTTCGGTTTTCGTGGTGGAAATTGGTGAATCGTCATTCACCTACCTTTCAAATATGTTATAGCTTGGATTACGGCATACCTCTTCTAAGTTATAATATATTGTGATTGGATCCTAGCCTTAATATTACATTTGGGTGTTTTATTAAGGACTCTTTTAATATCTAAACTAATCTTGTCCTCTTCCTTCAGATGTCTTCAAACAATGCTGCTTCTGGCTCTAATCCTAAGGGCTCCTTTACCCTTATGAACTTGTGTGGGAAAGTCACTTTTGATGGATCCAACTTCAATGAGTGGATCAGAAAAATCAGGATGATTACTCGCTACGAGGACAAAGAATATGTCCTTGATAAGGAGCTTAAGGAGATTGATGAGACCACTGCAACTCCCCAGGAGATCGCTGACTTTCATGCACATGAAAGGGATGCTACCAAAGTGGCATGCATCATGATGGCCACGATGATAGCAGAACTCCAAAAGTCTTATGAGGATTTCTACCCTTATGAAATGTGACAACCGTCAAAATTCGAGTCGGTTCTAGATTTGACTAGACTTAGTTGCACATATAGGCACTACACGTACTAGACTTAGTAACTAGAAGCGAAGTTATAACCTACTAGAAACTTGGAAACAGATAGAGACAATGGATAATGTGCTTGGATTTCACATTGGTATGTGAATTCTACAACTACTTAACTGTAGTGACTATCCATATTCGGGTTACTCTTTGACTCGGACAACATTTTATGAATCATATACACACATCATGTACTTGACCTAGAAGTAAAAGTTAGGTCAGAGTCTCATAGAAACTTAAGTCAAAGTTGAAGAGTAGGACTAGTATACTTGATTCCTCAATTTCGCTTGAATCTCGGAATCACTACATAGAATGCCAATAAACCGATAAAAATAAATTACAAACATTATTTATAACTATAAAAGAGATATAATACCATAAGATAATTTAAAGTCTCAAATATTCTATTTATTTTGATATTCAAAGTTTATTAAACTCCAAAACCCTAAAAGCCATAAAAATTCATATTTATAAACTTTAACCTTAAAAATTTCTATAAAAATAATTATGAAACTTATAATATGATCTTGTAATAATAAAAATTATGAGAATGCATTTAAGAAAAATAAAATTTAAGTCATTAGTATTTAACCTTATTTTCTATGCAAAAAAAAAAAATCAAGGTTTTGTGAATGAAAATTTAAATAAGGTGCATATTTTATAAAAACTTGATATTTTTATAAAAAAAGTTATATTTTATAAAATTTAAGAGACGGAGACCCTCTCTCCACTCCAAAGTCGGACTCCCTCCTCCCAAGATGCCTCTCCTCTTCCCAACACAAAATGATTCTTCTTCTCTCTCACACTCCATCTTCCCTCATTTTCTCTCATTTCTCTCTCACACTCTCACACACATTTTCTCTCTTCCTCCCACTATGAACCACGAAATTTTACAGCCAACATGTCCAAGAACACTCAAGATACTCAAAATATTCATCATCTAATGGTGTTCATTAAGGTAGAACACAATTTCCTTTCATTTTCCTTTAAGTTTTCATGGTTTTTCTTGCATTTCCTTGTTCTTCTACACCATTCTCTTAGAAAATTTTTGTGAATGTTCATTCACTTCAGTTTTGATGATGATGGTGGTAGATTTTCACCAAAAGCATCTTGCATGTTACAAAATGGTGAAGATCCATGACCTAAACCTAAGTCAAAACCATGAAAATGCACTTTTCTACACCTTTTGGTGGAAAATCACCACATGCATCCAAAGTTTTCTATCAAAAAAGATTTTTGAACATTTCAAACTCATGAATGATCTTCAAAACAACATGCATGTGATGATTTTCAAGCTTAGATGCTTGATGATGAAAGTTGTTGTTAAAAAGCTTTCAAATATGTTAATGAACGATTTATTTCGAAATAAATATCTAAAAATCATTTTCTGACCAAATCCGATTTTTCCCAGATTCTCATCAACAAAATAAGATTATCTGTAAATTTCCAGAAGATTATTCATTTTTCTCGAATTAATATAATTAATGCAATAAAATAAGGCAATAAATCACATAAAATACTTCCAGAGGTCTATAAATCCGGAATAAATTTTTGGATGACCTCTATGGTGAATTATGACTTCTCATTAAATTTCATCGATTTATGTTTCTGTTTAGTATGATTTTCGATTTTCTTTTTGTTTGGGTAAAATAAATCACAAAACCACTATAGAGAATGTGAAAATTTGTATCTAACAACTTTCGCAGCTCTTACCTGTGGTGGTAGACTTAGAAAAATAATTTAGGAAGTTTTCATCATGCCTTTCTATTTTTCCCAAGTTTTCGTAATTATAATGGCCTAAAAATAGGAAAAATAGTTCGGTTTATCCAAAATTCATTAAAGTTTACCAGAAAATCATGTTGTACCTTAGGAGGTTACCTAAATATTTTGAGGATTCTTCACTACTGTATACTATTTTTCACCTATTTTCTAAGGTTAAATACACTTAAATACACTTAAATACACATAAATACTGAAAACCGGATTATATAATATGAAAACTACTTTTGATATTTTTCCCAGATTACTTACGCTGTAAATGATGTTAAAAAAAACTTTGGTAATTTATTTTAACTGTTTATTATTTATTCTTCAATTAATGATTATTTAAGGGGATAAAACAAGGAAAAATAGAAATACCCACTGAAAAATATCTTTTGTATTTTTTCCCAGCCTAGTTATGCATAATAACAGTTACATAAAAATTTTGGATAATTTTGGAAACTGTTTTCTATTTATTTCAATTTTTATTATAATAAATGCTCAAAAATCATAAAATTGGGTTAAACAGTTTAGAAATCGATTTTTGTATTTTTCCCAGCTTAATAATGTTTAATAACAATAATACAAAAAGTTTGGGTATTTTGGAAACTGTTTTCTATTTATTTCAATTTTTATTAGAATAAAATCTCAAAAATCATAAAACTTGGTTAAACAGTTTAGAAACCCATTTTTATATTTGTCACAGATTAAGTATGTGTAATGACATTACTATAAAAATTTTGGGGCATTTTCTTAACAGATTTCTATTTTGCATGAATTTCTATCTATTAAGAGAATTAAATATATGAAAAACGGTTATACATATCCATAATTTATGAAAATTTATCTGGTAGTCTTTTAACACATTTAGAAACAAAATCTGAAGTTTGGTATATATTATTAACTGTTTAGTATTTTTCATGATTTTATGGTTATTCAAGAAACTAAAATGGTGAAAAATAGTTAGACAAATCAAAAGTTCAAAAAAATTTATCTTGAGGTCTTTGACTTCAATTAAAACTGAAATGAAAAGTTTGAAAAATTTTAGAACTAAATTGATTTAGTTTTTAAATATTAAAACATTGGAACACCTCTTAAAATGTTAAATATTAGCATTTCAATAATGTGAATTTTTCCAATTAAATTGTTATTTAACAATTGATTCATTGAAATTAGAGTTTCACATAAAAATGTTTATAACTTATCAATATTAAATTTTGACATACTATTGGCATAATTCTATTGTAGTAGTAAGTATAATAGTGTTAGATTTCGATTAGAGACTCACTAGCGAATACCATCATTGTAGGAATCACTACTAGAAAAAAGACCTTTAATAACGCGCTTTTTATGACACACACTGATTAATGATACGCAAAAGGATGTGCCCTTAAAATAGTGTTATCTCTCCAAAAAATTTAAGGATTTACGTCACGCATTATTGCGTGCCCTTAATTTAGTGTCTCAAGAAAAAAAAATAAAAACACGGAGGGCACTTTATCTTAAACGCGCGTCGTCTGTACCTGTCGCTTTATAATTTTAATGAAACGCGCATTTAGTAGATGAGGGGGGAAACAAAATCCCCAAAATTTTGAAAACCCGCCTCGTTTTTTCTATCTTCTATCTATCTTTCATCCTTGCAATCTACTCTCCCATCTCTGATACTCTCTCCTCTACATCTCCCTTCATTCTCTACCTCTCGTCTCTCTGTAAACCCTAAGCCATCGCCACTTCCCTTCTCTCTAGCATGTGTTAGGGTTTTATTTTCTTTCAAGCTTCCGCCTCTCTCGTTTTCTCGCAACCCAGTACGTGTGAGGGTTCGGAATAACTGGGCGAATTCAAACAATCAATCTTCCATTTCAACTTCTTTCAAGTCTGGATCATCGGGTATTTTTTCAGATTCCTTTTCCGGTTTTGTTCACTTTCAAAATTGGAATCGGACCCGTTCTTTTCTACTTCAATACTCTCGATCTCAACCGGCTTTTCTTCTTCCACTTCGCCTTCTTCTACTTCTTCTAACAATGGTGGCTCCTGCTCAGGGGTAACCTCGGCAATGTGCAATTTAAAAACCCCAAATAAGTCAAATTTTTAGGTATAGGGTTCTTTATCTGGAAGCACAAGGCCATCTGCAATCGATTCAGCTAATCTGAGCTCACAAGTATAGGGTTCTCTATCAATCATCTGTCTTTTTTTTCCCTTTACATTAATTACATGAAATTCCACATTTACTAAATTACACGTCAGGTTTTTACAGCGAGTGCAACCTTCTCCGTTCCTAATGACGTATTTCGTCTCCTTAAAATTGAAGTTGCAGGTTTGTGTGATCTTCTACATCCTGTCTTCGCACTGTAACAACGGAAATTTTAAAACAAAATTTTCATTTCTTAAAAATATATTTCCATCCAAAATAAGTCATAAAGATCCAATGTATCATGTCATAATACAAATCATATAAATCCCAAGATCATAAATCCCCCATCAGTGTGTACAGATCACGTCGGCGCCTTCCCACGGTCCTCGCTGGTACCTGAAACACATATCACAACAACTATAAGCATAAATGCTTAGTGAGTTCCCCAAAATACAACCTACGCAAATACGCCTTTCCAGGCCCTGACCTTCCGGTCCATGTGTCTCAGGGGACTTCTGTCCCGACTAGGTAAACCTTCCGGTCCTACCCACGCCAACCTTACGGTCCACATTACAACGCCTTCCGGCCCATAACATATTCGCCTTCCGGCCCATAACATAATGCCTTCCGGCCCATATCAAGCATATCATACATAGCACATATAACGATTAACTTATCACACATAACACATATATCTCATACCAAATCCGACCTTCCGGTCACACAGTCAAACCCTTCCGGGTATAGTATAGTGAGAAGACTCACCTCGTGGAAAGTCTATGATCTCGAGTCCTTGCTAACACCGACCCTGAACGACGGCTCAACCTCGCCTAAACATAAAAATATCATTTATTACACAAGGACTTCCACCACTTAGAACTTTAATCCTTATCATCATTCCTCAGAGGGTAAAAGACCATTTTACCCTTCCTTGACCTAAAGTCCTCAAGCTGACCAAAACCCTAAAAGTCAACAGAAGTCAAACCCTGAGAGTACGCAGGGCGTACTCTAGACGTACGCGGGGCGTAAGTCGCCAACCCCTCCCTGATCGGGGTCTCCACCCAGTACGCTGCGCGTACTGGAAGTTACGCCCAGCGTAACCCCCAGAATCAGCCACTCTCCATTTCTGGTCTTAATCGGTTAAGCCATTGCTTCCACTTCTAGATCCGACTCTTCTAATGTGTCTAAACCCATAAAGTCGAGACCTTTAAGCCTTGGCACAGCTGTAAAGGCTCCAACATCACAATACAACCTTTTATTCAAACTCAAGGACCTAGATCTCATGCATGGTGAAATCCCCACGTCCAAGATGCCATTTTTATGAGTCTACAACTCCAATAGATCAGAAATATGAAGTATCTAAGCTTATGGAGGCCATTTGCACAAAAGTCTCCACCTTTGGGACTTAAACGCTAGAAAATAACCTTTTAAGCATACAACATGAACCAAGTGACAAGATCCGAACTTTATACCTAGAAATGAAGCTTTAGCCCTTGCAAAGTTCAGATCTACACTTGAGCACCACTTCTAGCCTCTCCAACAAGCTCTTCTTCTATGCAACCTTGAAATGGCACCATCAAGCTTAGAATACACAGACAATGGCCTAAGAACGAGGGTACACTCTTTTTAGGGTTTCACTCTGAGGGATGGTGGTTGAGAAGACCAGCCACATGTTCCTTTTATAGCCCCATCAAAGGAATTTAGGGTTTGGGTTTGTATAAGTTACGCCGGGCGTAACCTTGGGTACGCCCCGCGTACCTGAGGGGAAAGGCGTCCAAAATGAGGCGCGCGAGTACGTGCAACGTACACCTTGTACGCCCAGGGTACTCGCCTACCATGAAAACCCTAAATCACTAACTTAACCAAGATGGAAAGCCAAAAGAAGAATACCTGGATTTCGGGCTGTTACAATTCTCCCCCACTAGAATCAGACTTCGCCCCCGAAGTCTCATACCGAAAACAACTCTGGATACTGATCCCGCATCTCAGACTCGGTCTCCCATGTCAGCTCGGACACTTTCTGATGTTGCCACCGCACTTGCACCAGGGGTATTTCCTTGTTCTTCAAAACCTTAACTTTCCGATCCCTGATCGCTACTGGTCTCTCCATATATTTCAGGCCTGCATCCACCTGAATATCATCCAATGGCACCACTGCCGACTCGTCGGCAATACATTTCCTCAACTGCGAGACATGAAAGGTATCATGAATCTACCCCAACTCAGCAGGTAGCTCCAACCGGTAGGCTACCCGGCCCACCCTAGCAATTACCCTGAAGGGTCCAATATACCGGGGTCCCAACTTGCCCCTTTTCCGGAATCGTATCACCCCTTTCCAAGGAGAGACCTTTAGGAGCACAAGGTCGCCAACCTGAAACTCGAGGTCGGACCGCCGCCTGTCCACATAACTCTTCTGGCGACTCTGCGCAGTCAACAACCTCTGCCTGACCTGCTGAATCTACTCGGTCGTCTGGAGTACAATCTCTGTGCTACCGATCACCCTCTGCCCCACTTCTCCCCAACAGATGGGGGTGCGACCCCTCCGACCATACAACAACTCAAATGGTGGCATACCAATGCTCGAATGATGGCTGTTGTTGTACGAAAACTCTGCTAAAGGCAGATAGGTGTCCCAGCTCCCTCCAAAATCCAAAACACATGCACGGAGCATATCCTCAAGTGTCTGAATCGTTCGCTCGCTCTGTCCGTCTGTCTGCGGGTGGTATGCGGTACTGAAATGTAGTCTCGTACCCAACTCCTCATGAAACTTCTTCCAAAACCTAGAAGTAAAACACACATCTCTATCTGAAACAATCGACATTGGAACCCCATGCCGCGATACCACCTCCCTCACGTATAGTTCCGCCAACTTCTCTGCAGAAGAGCTCTCGCTGATGGCTAGACTATGAGCGCTCTTCGTCAATCTATCCACGATCACCCAAATCGCGTAGACTCCCCTCGCAGTCCGCGGAAATTTGGTGATAAAATCCATGGTAATATGTTCCCACTTCCATTCGTGAATCTCTAGAGGCTGCAACTTACCGTGCGGACGCTTGTGCTCGGCCTTAACCTGCCGACAAGTCAGGCATCTCCCAACAAACCATGCAACATCCCTTTTCATACAAGGCCACCAATACTCCTTCCTTAGGTCCAAATACATTTTTGTAGCCCCGAGATGAATCGAGAATTTCGATCGATGCGCTTCCTCCATCAAAATAGTACGCGTACCGCCCACAAACGGTACCCAAATCCGACCCTGAAAAGTCATAAGTCCTCGACCATCCGTAACGAATCCTGATACCTGACCTACAACCCGCTCTCTCTTCTGGTTTTCTGGTTTCGCAGCCTCAGCCTGAGCTCCTCGAATGGTATCTAAAATCGGGGTCATCACCATCAACCTCATACAAATATCTCGGATCGGGGCGCTTTCCGCCCTACAGCTCAACGCGTCGGCTACCACATTAGCCCTACCCGGGTGGTACAGGATCTCACAATCGTAATCCTTCACCACATCCTACCATCTCCTCTGTCGCATATTCAGGTTTGGCTGATCCATCAAGTACTTCAGACTCTTGTGGTCCGTGTAGATGGTACATCGAACCCCATAAAGATAATGCCGCCAGATGTTGAGGGCAAACACCACAGCCCCCAATTCCAGGTCGTGGGTGGGATATCTCGACTCATGAGGCTTCAACTGCCTCGAAGCATACGCTATCACATGCCCCCTCTGCATAAGCACCTCCCCTAAACCCGATATAGATGCATCACAGTACACCACAAAATCCTCCATCCCTTCCGGGAGTGCAAGCACCGGGGCCTCGCACAATTTCTGATGAAGGGTCTCGAATGAGGACTGCTGCTCCAGTCCCCACGAAAATGCAACAACCTTCCGGGTCATCCTAGTAAGTGGCATGTCGATCTTGGAGAAATCCTTGATAAACCTGCGATAATATCCAGCCAAACCCAGAAAGCTCCTGATCTCGGTGAGCGATCTCGACACTTCCCATCTCATCACCGCCTCTATCTTGGCCGGATCGACCAAAATCCCTTTTTTGGTTAACGAGGTGCCCTAGGAACCGGACCTCTCGTAACTAGAAATCACACTTGGAGAATTTGGCATACAGCCTCTCCGATCTCAGAACTCCAAGAATCTCCCTCAAATGCTCCTCGTGCTGCTCCCTAGACCTCGAATATACCAGAATATCATCAATGAATACGATCACCGACCGATCCAGCATCGGCCTGCACACCCTGTTCATGAGATCCATGAACGCAGTTGGGGCATTGGTGAGCCCAAAAGGCATCACCACAAACTCATAATGTCCATAACGAGTTCTGAAAGCAGTCTTCTGAATATCTTCATCCCGAACCCTCATCTGATGATAACCCGACCTCAAGTCTATCTTGGAAAACCAAGATGCCCCCTGCAACTGATCGAACAGATCGTTGATCCTAGGTAACGGATACCGGTTCTTAACCGTCAACTTGTTCAATTCCCGGTAATCGATACACATCCGGTGTGAACCATCCTTTTTTTTGACGAACAAAATCGGCGCTCCCCAAGGTGAGCTACTCGGCCGGATAAACCCCTTCCCCAACAGCTCCTGAAGCTGCGAGGATAACTCCTGCATTTCCGGTGGAGCGAGACGATAAGGCGCCTTGGCGATGGGCGCCGCTCCCGGAACCAAATCGATACGGAACTCCACTTGCCTTTCCGGAGGCACACCTGGTAACTCTTCGGGGAACACATCCGAAAACTCGCATACAACAGGAACGTCATCAACCGAATCGGGCCTCCCCACGGCCACTCGAGTATCCGTCGCGTAGGCTATGAATCCGTTGCAGCCCTGCTGCAAACTCTGCCTCACCTTAGCAGCCGAACAAAACGCCGACCCACACCGGGTCCCCTCGCCATACACCGAAAGCACTCCCCCACTACGGTCTCGAATCGTCACCAGTTGTCTCTCGCAGTCAATAACTGCTCCAAACTTACTCAAACAGTCCATGCCCACGATAACGCAGACATCCCCCATCACTATAGGAACCAAGTCTATAGGGAATTTGACACCAAAAATCTCGAGCACACATCCTCGAATCACGTCTGCGGCATATATCACTTTCTCATCAGCTATGGAAACCCTCAGAGGTCGACTCATCACTTCCCGATTAGTATCGAGGTGCTGACTAAAAGCCAGAGATACGAAAGACCGACTCGCACCCGAGACAAATAATACTAAAGCAGGTACATAATTCACAAGGAAAGTACCTACGCATATCATGAAATAAGCATAACATCTCATAAAAGAATAATAAATACATGAAGGAATACATACCAGCCACAACATCAGGCGCCGCGCGCACCTCCTCCGCAGTCAACTGGAAAGCTCTCCCATGAGCCCTCGGGGCCTCGGCCTTCACTGGTCGAGTCTTAGTAGCCCTAGCAGCTGGTGCAGATCCCTGGAGAAGCTGAGGGCACTCGGACTTCCGATGGCCGGTCTGGTTGCAATGAAAGCAGACCATAAACCCCTTGGGGCAATCCCTATCAATGTGCCCCTCCTTGCCACACTTGTAGCAAGCACCTGATCGACGTGTCCCCTCGTGACCCTTGCCGCACTTTCCGTAAGTGCGGCCCTTCTGACCTCCCATCCTCGAATCGGTGGACTTAGTCCGCTTGGCTGCCGGCTGAGACTGAGTCGGCCGCCGATCCACCCGTTGAGACTCGGCCTCCTCCCTGGCCTGGGTCTCCAACTCGATCTCGCGCTTCCTGGCATTCGCCTGAAGCTCATCAAAATTATGATATGTCGAGTTCGATACGAACTCCCGGATATCCTTCCTCAACACACCCAAATACCGGCTCATCCGAGCCTGCTCCGTGGACACCTGCTCGGGGCAGAACATCGCCCTCTCATGAAACTTTCGCGTGATCACCGTGACAGAATCATTACCCTGCTTGAGGGTCAAGAACTCCTGAACTAACCGTTCCCTCTCCACCGGCGGAACGTACTCATCTCTGAACATGGTGGTAAATCTCTCCCATGTCACAGCTGAAACCTCTGTCAGAGTGAAGTTCGCCATCACAAACTTCCACCAACCCTTTGCTCTCAGGCAGAGCTGGTTCAAGGCGAACCGTACCCTCAGATGCTCCGGACATGAACAAGTGTAGAAGCATCCCTCGATATCATCAATCCATCTCATCGCAGTGATCGGATCCTGCGTCCCGTCAAACTCAGGTGGCTTCGTGTTGCTGAACTCCCGGAACAGCAACGAGTCACCTCCCTGTGGTCTGGCAGCGGCCACAGCTGCGGTAGCTGCAGCGGCTGCAGCCACAGTCAACGCGGCGTACCGCTCATCAAATGTCTCCATTAGAGTGGTCTTAATAGACCCAAACATCTCCGTAATCTCAGCCCGGATCGCTGCATCCACCTCCTCATGAATCATCTGACGAATCTCCTCGTCACTCACTCTGCTCGAACTAGGTCTGTGGCGTGGTCCAACCATGATGCCTCTGAAATACAACATAGAATTATCAGAGACTCTATCGAGCATAATCGCACTCGATAACGCAACCCTACTCAGTCTCCGATACCCAGGGATTCTTACTTGGGTTGCCCACTGACCCGATGTCTTCGGTAGTACGGGCCCAATACTACCGACTACACCGCATCAGCATTCACCCCAAGTCCTCCTCCCCAAACCCCGGATTCTGAGTACTCTATTCTTGCCATGCACTAGCTACCCGCTCACTCTCAAAGCATCTCATAGCAACAGATTTCCCTAGACTAAGGCATCACAAATCAGGCCACTCTAGTCCTAATATGAATACCTAGTCTTCTAGCTTGCATTTCATATCATATCATATCATATCATATCATATCATATCATATCATATCTCATAACACATATTGTATGGGTATTTTGGGGATTTTTACCGTTCGGCCTCTGGCTGATCGTACACACTGCTTCATCCTTGGTTACCACAAAATCCTTTATAAAAAATTTTATGCTTTTGTTTTTGAAACATTTTCTCAAATCCTCGGTTTGAGTTCAGTTACGCCCGAAGGTGTACCCGAATCCCTCAAACCAAGGCTCTGATACCAACTTGTAACAACGGAAATTTTAAAACAAATTTTTCATTTCTTAAAAATATATTTCCATGCAAAATAAGTCATAAAGATCCAATGTATCATGTCATAATACAAATCATATAAATCCCAAGATCATAAATCCCCCATCAGTGTGTACAGATCACGCCGGCGCCTTCCCACGGTCCTCGTTGGTACCTGAAACACATATCACAACAACTGTAAGCATAAATGCTTAGTGAGTTCCCCAAAATACAACCTACGCACATACCCCTTTCCATGCCCAGACCTTCTGGTCCATGTGTCTCAGGGGACTTCCGTCCCGACTAGGTAAACCTTCCGGTCCTACCCACGCCAACCTTACGGTCCACATTACAACGCCTTTCGGCCCATAACATATTCGGCTTCCGGCCCATAACATAATGCCTTCCAGCCCATATCAAGCATATCATACATAGCACATATAACGATTAACTTATCACACATAACACATATATCTCATACCAAATCCGACCTTCCGGTCACACAGTCAAACCCTTCCGGGTATAGTATAGTGAGAAGACTCACCTCGTGGAAAGTCTAAGATCTCGAGTCCTTGCTAACACCGACCCCGAACGACGGCTCAACCTCGGCTAAACATAAAAATATCATTTATTACACAAGGACTTCCACCACTTAGAACTTTACTCCTTATCATCATTCCTCAGAGGGTAAAAGACCATTTTACCCTTCCTTGACCTAAAGTCCTCAAGTTGACCAAAACCCTAAAAGTCAACAGAAGTCAAACCCTGAGAGTACGCGGGGCGTACTCTAGATGTACGCGGGGCGTACGTCGGCAACCCCTCCCTGATCGGGGTCTCCACCCAGTACGCTGCGCGTACTAGAAGTTACGCCTAGCGTAACCCCCAGAATCAGCCACTCTCCATTTCTGGTCTTAATCGGTTAATCCATTACTTCCACTTCTAGATCTGACTCTTCTAATGTGTCTAAACCCATAAAGTCGAGACCTTTAAGCCTTGGCACGGATGTAAAGGCTCCAACATCACAATACAACCTTTTATTCAAACTCAAGGACCTAGATCTCATGCATGGTGAAATCCCCACGTCCAAGATGCCATTTTTATGAGTCTACAACTCCAATAGATCAGAAATATGAAGTATCTAAGCTTATGGAGGCCATTTGCACAAAAGTCTCTACCTTTGGGACTTAAACCCTAGAAAATAACCTTTTAAGCATACAACATGAACCAAGTGACAAGATCCGAACTTTATACCTGGAAATGAAGCTTTAGCCCTTGCAAAGTTCAGATCTACACTTGAGCACCACTTCTAACCTCTCCAACAAGCTCTTCTTCTATGCAACCTTGAAATGGCACCACCAAGCTTAGAATACACACACAATGGCCTAAGAACGAGGGTACACTCTTTTTAGGGTTTCACTCTGAGGGATGGTGGCTGAGAAGACCAGCCACATGTTCCTTTTATAGCCCCATCAAAGGAATTTAGGGTTTGGGTCTGAATAAGTTACGCCGGGCGTAACCTTTGGTACGCCCCGCGTACCTGAGGGGAAACGCGTCCAAAATGAGGCACGCGAGTACGCGTAGTGTACACCTTGTACGCCCAGCGTACTCGCCTACCATGAAAACCCTAAATCACTAACTTAACCAAGATGTAAAACCAAAAGAAGAATACCTGGATTTCGGGCTGTTACACACACGATCTATGAATAGTTTGCCATTGTATTTCATCTTCATCTTCTCTATCATTGCATCATGTCTACTCTGCTTGCAATCCTTATTCTCTTTGATTGGCTAGGGTTACGAGCTCTTGGACTATGGAATTTGGGGTTACCTAATTTCAGCTTAATTGTTTGATATTTTGTATTTTTTATGTAAGGTAAATGGTAACATCATGGGTAGCTTCAAAATTTCGATTGAGAAATAAAGAAATTGAAGAGGAGTGATGGTTGCATCTTATTGAAACTCATTTGCAACTAAGGTATTAGTGGAAGTTGAATCGATGGATTACTAAAATGATTTCTCAACTTGGAAACAAGACAAAATAATAGGAATATGTTACTGCCTTGGGTTTATCTTGGTATCTTAATAAGTATGTGGGCTTATGCTTGTGGTGTTGATTTCTACGAGTATCTTGTTGCAGGGGCGATAATGGTTTGCTGTTGCTAGTTTTGCCATTTTTAAGCATATTCCTTCCAGATTCTGCTTGGTGGGTGGGGGTTTAATTCTTTTGTTTTCTTTTTGTTTATCCTTGTATTGTCCCTGTATTGCCTTTCACTCTGAGCTCATGGCTAGGGGTATGTTTTTTTTTAATGAAATTGTCCCCATGTCGCTCAAAAGAAAGTTGGTTTCTGCATCTTACAGTGTTAAAAATTTAGTCTTTGCAAATGAGTTTTAAGCAATGAACATTTTCAAACTCATGTGCATCTCTTTCTTGTGTCATCTACGTGTATATGAGTAGGGTAACTCCATTTTTCTTTTCAAACTTTTGACAACTTTCTCATCTATTGTTTGTTCCAAATTAATTAGTACCCTCATCTGATCCATGTTCAGCTGGAAAAAATATTTTGATTGAGAATAAGATGAGGTCAATAACAATAACAGGGAACTCAGTGGTCTATCTAAATTGAAACAATAAAAAATAATGGATATGGAAAAATTACCTTCAACAACTTTGAACTATAATGGATATGGAAAAATTACCTTCAATCAAACTTCTAGAAGTAAGTTTGATTCTCTGTAGACTTCATTTTAGTGATTTAACCGTGGATATTATGTATGATTAGCTTATAATGAATTCATATTTAGTTGTTTCTGAATATTTATTACGAGAACTTGTTGGCAACATGGTTTAAGTTCTTTTTCGCATCGATGATCAGGGTTACATTAGTTGATGAAACTTGAAAGAAAGAAGCTTTAACAAATTGGCCAGTTGAAGTTAGGTTGATAGTTTTCACATGTTTTCCTGTTCTAGATCAAGTGTTAATAGAAGGAGAAATGGTTTTTTGATTGAATGTACTTTGATCTTTTTTCATCTTTATTTTTATGGGGTTATGTTTATATAGCGATTAATTTGTTGATAAACTTGTGGCTTCCAAATTCACAGGTCGATTTAAATAATTTGGAAGAGTACATTTCACTGGTGGTTGATGCTACTGTCAAGACTGGTATCACAAGGCAATTAAAAGCATTTAGAGCTGGCTTTAATCAGGTCATCATCTTTTTCCAACATTCTAATATGCTAAATTGTTTATGGAATTAGAAAACATACAAAATAATTTTTCTAAGCTAATATTTTATCTTATTACTATCAGGTTTTTGATGTTTCAAGTTTACAAATATTTTCTCCAAGTGGGTTGGATTATTTACTCTGTGGGCGTAGAGAAATGTGGGAGGTAATTTGCTCATCTTTTTTCTACTTAAACATAACATGTATTCTTTGTGAAAATGATATGATGTAGAGAATTCATGTTTCTTTTAAATGCAGGTTGATACACTAGAAGAATTGCATGGTAATATAATTAATGATAGGAGTCTAGTGATATGCAAACTCCAATAAGTCAGGGGAATGCGTAGCTATTCAAGGATTTAACTACTTTTGGTGCTTTTAAAGCTGAATATGCCACATTTTACTTCACAGATATTTTCTTTCTACAATTTCCTGCTGTAATCCGGGATTATAATGAGTGCATAAATAGATTTAGACGCTCTTGATTTCTTGTTTCTGTTCCTTTATGCTTCTGAATATTGGCTACGAGAAGAATGTCAATCTGATTTTTAAAATGTGTTGATCAGATGGTGAACATAGAATGAGATGAAAAGTCTAATGCAGAATATCATACTTTTCTCACAGTTCAAATTTAGAGTCAATGCCAACATCAACTGGCAACACAAAGGAAACTTCTAAAACAATGGATGATCCATTTGTGGTTCTAGAATCTGCATCAACAACTGTCAAAGCACCACCGCCTCTATTTGTGGTTCTAGAATACAAAGGAAACTGTCAAAGCAATGGATATATATGGCTTACCGTATTAGAGATACCTCTACTCCCACAACCTACCAAAGCACCACCCTTCAAGACCTCCCCCCTCCAATACCAACTCATACTTCAAAATCCAAATGAGGGTATTCTGGTAAATACTCTCAAAGACATAACCCATTCCAAGCATCTCCATTAGATGAGTTTGAGACTTTTGCCATGGGTGGAAGTGGAACACAAGATAATGGTGTGGACCATGTTAATGGCGAAGAGATGGATTCAAACTCAGCTGCTGCTGCAATGAAAGATGTCATAGACAGAGCCGAAGCTAAATTCAAGCACGCAAAGGAAGTAAGGGAAAGAGAACATGCAAAAGCTTCTAGAAACAAAGAATCTGTAACTGTAAAACTACTAGGAGACGACATGAGTAATGAAGATGATTTATCAAAGAGGGAAGAACAAGAGAGAGAGAAAAGTAGACTTGAAAAAAATCCGAATGAGGGAAATTGAAAGGGAAAAGGCTAGACAAGTTGTGGAAAGGGTAAGAAGGGAAGCCCGTGAAAGAGCAGCAAATGAAGCACATGACCGAGCAGCTGCTGAAGCTCGTTTGAGGTCTGAAAGGGCTGTTGTTCAAAGAGCACAAGCTGATGCACGTGAGCGGGCAACTATTGATGCAAAGGGAAGGGCAGAATGGGCAGCTGGGGCATGTCAACGATATGAGGTCATTCCTTTGTCTCCAAATAGTGGGTTAATTGAGTGGGTCCCTAATTGTGACACCCTTCACCAACTCATCTGGGAGTACAGGGATACCCTCCACCATCCACTTCAACGATATGAGGTCATTCCTCTGTAACATTCTAACTCATTTCCTACATTTTTTAATCCTGATTCCATTTTTTTAATATAGGTTATTTACATGTGTTTTATTTTTTAAATGAACGACTGATATGCGGTGGAAAAAGGTACTATGGTGTCGTTCTATGTTGTGCCTGGAGGTAATAAAATTACAAAAGTCATTCTTACATAATCTGTTATCAAGTGAAAAAAAATCTTGATTTAATTTAATTAATCAGTTCGGATGGGAAATACATTTTGTCTGGTGGAGAAGATGTTCTACATTTCCAGTAGGTAAATCCATAGAATAATGATGTTTAATTAAATTACTCAGGTTTGGCTGCATCTCTCTCCCTTTTGCGAGCATTTTGATGACCCCCAAGTGCTTGTGGGCTGTAGAACTTCCTCTTAAAGTTGTCAACAGTGAACATTTCAATCTGTGTTGTGTTGACTTGAAGAGTGATCTGTTAAGAAAACAAACTATTTTTAGGAAGCCTTGAAATGCATTCTGGTTTGACAAAAGTAGTTGTTGGTAAGTTTACACAATTACACCATTTATAATATTTTTCAATTTTGGTTAACTTCTGAATGAAGACTTTGACACAGGTCAACTATAGGACCTGGTGATCCCAGTTACAAACTTTCAGAAAGAAGACAAAGGATTGATGGTGTTAGCATGTGATGTTTTTGATCTTCCCATTCGGAAGGATATTATCCACCGTGTTGTAAGATGGCAGCTTGCAAAAAGACAACAAGTATTTTTTTCATGAATTTAGAAACTTACTTATTCTAGAATTTTATATCTTCCTCATTTGTCTTAACCAAAAAGGTTACAATCTCTCGTTTGTGGAAAAGAAACGAATGCCCTCATCCTCACCGAATTGTTGTAGAAATACTCTTCAGTTTTATATAATATTGAGTTTTTGTTTTTGGGCATTTTTGTAATTTGCTTTTTTTTATTTGATTTCAGCTCCCAAAAGTATTGGGACATAACATAGCAGACAAGGTTTTGTTGGATGCTCCTTGTAGTGGTATTAGGATAAGCATAAAAGCTTTATATGGTTTTTAGTTTAATAAGAAGATTTATTTATTTATAATGATTTTTACAGGTTATATCTAAAGATGAATCTGTCAAAACCTCTAAAACTGCTATTGATGTACAAAACTTCTCACGTCTACAAAAGGTACCCAAACGCTTTCTATCAATTAATTTAATCAGATCACTTATGTATGGTTTTCAGTTTTACATCACTTATGCAATTATTCTTGTAAAATTTTATTAACTATTTTAAGCAACTTATGTTAAAATTTTAAATATGTTGATTTGCAGGAATTAATACTTGCAACAATTGACATAGTGGATGCAAATTCAAAAACAGGGGGTTATTTGACGACTGAATATTTATTTTCAAACATCTTTCATCTGAGTCCTTCTGATATTGCAGAATGAAGATGTTATAGACTATGCACTAAAGAAGAGGGATGTGAAACTCGTGCCATGTGGACTAGATTTTGGACGCCCAAGGTATCTATTTATTATTATTTTTTTTTTTAAAATTTGATGAATATATTTGTGTCTAAAAGAATTTGTATTATTTTTTTGAAGGTTTGTTCGATTTAGAGAACGTAGATTTCATCGATCTTTGGAAAAGACAAGACGTTTCTATCCTCATGTCCATAACATGGATGGTTTTTTTGTTGCAAAGGTATCACATTACTTTTATTGATTTCTTTTATTATTGCATCATTGAAAGTATGATAAACTCTAATTGGATTATTTGATATTGTAGTCGGAGAAAATGAGTAATTCAAAGGGAGTTTCTGCAGCTTTTGAAGTAGAACAAGAGAAGGAGGTGGAAGAAGACGTTTCTGAGATGGAAGATGATGGTAATATGTTAAATCTGTATTTAAATTATTTAAAACTTAATTTTTTTTTATTATTTATTTATTTATTTTTAAGGGTTGACGGATGCATCTTTATCAGAGGAAACAATCAAAAACACCAATTAAGGGGCATTGGGCATGGCATTGCAGCTGCACGAATGGATGCAAAGTTAAACAGTGCAGGGTGGATTTGTGAACAAATGGGTGGTGTCAGGTTGGATTAAATGTATCATTTTAAATAAAATAAGTGGGAAAAATGAGTAATATTTATATTCTTTATACTTGCAGTTACTTGGAATATTTGAAAGATCTTGAAGAGAAAGTTAGTTAGAAGGCGTCATCATAAGAAACAAACATAATTTATTTATGGAATCCAACATTGGTTTTTCTTTGCTCTCTGTATTCACTATCATTAGTAACTTTTTTACATTTCAATTGATAACAGTAATCAGTTTGTCAAAAAATATAATCAAATAGTGATGTTGATGATGGCACATGAATCAGTTTATCAACATAGTTTATTTATGGAATCTAAACATAGTTTACTGTGGGTGCTGGAGTTGGTGGTGGGAGCCCTGGAAACAAGATGCCAACTCTAGACGAATATAGTACCACTTCGACAAAGCTAGCAGAAGTGGTGCTTCTTTCAATGTATTAACAACAGTGGTAAGTAAAATCATACTATTATGAAACTCTTTTGCTTAAACCTACCTTATTGAACTGTAGTTGATTAAACATTAATCTAATTATGCAGGTTTTGAAGTTTTTGATGGAAAAGAATAGTGTTAATGCTCTTGATATAAAAGTATGTTGGTATTTTAGGAAATTTGGCTAATAATTTAGTTAATTATATAAAAAATGTTGAAATGTTACATTTGTCTACTATTAGAATGATTATTTGATGTATTACATGTCTACTATTGGAATGATTATTTGTATGACATTAACTTTTGAGTAATGTATTGTATTTTTTGTATATGGTATTTTATTTTCTATTATGAGACATTAAACGCAAATTTAATTTGAAAATCAGTAAATCTATAAATAATTTTTAAAAAATAAAATAAAATTACGATATGCAAAAATGTGTGTCGTCTTCATTTATGACATGGCCTTTCTTGATAGGGGCTTCCTTGATACGCATTGTGTGTCATAAACACGCGTGTCGTAAGGTTACAACACGCAAATGCGTGTCGTCTTCCTTTATGACAGGGTCTTCCTTGACACGCATAGCGTGTTATAACCGCGCGTCGTAAATGCACGTCATAAATGCGCATCGTAAATGCGCGTCGTCTCTCTTTATGACAGGGCCTTCCTTGACGCGCATTTGCGTGTCGTCTGAGTGTTTTACGACGCGCAATGAGTGTCGTAAAAGGTTGTTTTTCTAGTAGTGAATCGATAGTGGTACGAGTGGAGCGTACTCAAGGCACAATTTGCATCATCTCAATACATATTGTGAGTATTCACCAATCCCCTATTTTCGATTTTTAAATGTTTTGGGGTGGAAAAGCATGTCCTAATCTATTTATATCCGTCGTATTTATTTAACTCGTATAAACTTGGTTGCTATATTTAGCATATTGTGAGTATTCACCAATCCCCTATTTTCGATTTTTAATTGTTTTGGGGTGGAAAAGCATGTCCTAAACTATTTTTATGTTCGTTGTATTTATTTTGACTTGTATGAAACTTGGTTGCTATATTTCGTATATATGTGTATGTTACTTTAATTCATGAGGACTGTATCGCGGTTAAGTCCCTGGAATCTTTAGACACAACTCATTAACTCTCTTGAGCCTATGGTTATTATGGATAGCGCTATCAGGAGGTAGACAACTCCTCACTCGCACGATTCGCTTGAGTTCATTTTACCATTTCATACACTATGTTTGCGATACACATAGTAGTCAATAGGGCACGATTCGGTCATTAGGCATGGGTTGTGAACTCATGAATGGAAACTTGAGGCACATACGAATCTTTATGCACACATGAAACTTGTACTCTCATGTTAGCAATGACACTTGTATACTTATTTTAGCAATGAAACTTGTATACTTATTTTAGCAATGAAACTTTTATGCTTATTATAGCAACGAACTTTGTTTTTCATTATAGCAACGAACTTTTATTACTGAAAACTTATATACTTGTTTTAGCAATGAAATTGTTTGCTCCTTGTAGAAATGAAATTGATTGCTCATTTTAGCATTGAAACTTGTTTACTCGTTTGAGTAATGAACTTTATCTTCCATGAGAATATGAATGTTGCATCTTATTTGGGCAACATACTTTATCTCTCATGATGACAAAGAACTTTGTTTTTACAAACTTATTTACTCATTTTAACAATATACTTTTATTATTGGAAACTTTTATCAAAACTTTGATTTCAATTCATGGAACCAATTTTATTTTGTTTATCTGTGAGCACTCACCAACTATTTTTATAGTTGACGCTCGTTTTACATGCTTTTTCAGGAATCATCGAGTAAGTGGCACTTAGGGACACTTCACTTTAGGAGCATTCGCATGTGTTGTATTTCAATTTACATTGTAATTTCTTTTAAAAGTTGTTAAAACCCATTGTAAAATTGTAATGATTTTTAATACTATGGTTGGTGTTGTCTTTTAACTTTTGTTATGAAACCCTTTATACTGCCACGCCTCGTGTTTCCGCTTTAGCAGGGTGTGACATGAAATGCACCAAGATCTGATGGAAATATACCATCAAAGTGCACGAAAAGAGAGGTATGAAATCATCTGCTCCATGATAACAACCATGATGAAGGACAGGGAATCCGTTACGAGCCACATGCAAAAAATGCAAAGGTATGTGGATCGATTGCTGAAGCTTAATGTGAACTTCCCTGAGGAGCTTGCAATAGATATCATTTTGCACTCCTTACCATCATGCTATGATCAATTCCACATGACATATCACATGAATAAGGAAGAGGTCACACTCAGCAAACTTCAGGGACTTCTCAAGACCGCTGAAACAAGTCTTAAGGGGAAGTCAGTTGTTAACACTCCTATTCCAAACTCCACTCCGGTTTTGGCAATCAGGAAAAGTCGAGGGAAGAAGAGAAAGAGCTCTTCAAAGGGTACCAAGGCTCGGACCCTTGATGGCTCTTCTTCAAGTGGAACCAAGAAAGGTTTCGTCACTCCTTCTTCTGACCCAAAAGAGGCTGAATGCTTCTATTGCCATGAAAAATCACATTGGAAGCGGAACTGCCCAAAATACCAGCAAGATGTGAAGGATAGGAAAGTTAAACCCAACCATGCAGGTATTTACACTATCATTTCTAATAACTTACCTCATTCTAAATCTTGAGTCCTTGATACCGATTTTGGTATTCATATTTGTTGTTACTTGCAGGGACTAAGAAGAAGTGAGAATGTGGAGCAAGGAAGAATAAACTTAATCATGGGGAATAGGAAAGCTTTACCTGTCACCAAGATTGGAGTTTATACTTTATCGCTAAGTAGTGGGTTTACCTTTGATTTGAATAATTGTTGTTATTCGCCAGAAATGGCAAGAAATATTATTTCTTTTCATGCATTGTATAAACAAGGTTTCACCTTTTCATTTGATAATGAAGTTGGTTCGATTAATGATTTCTTTAATAATGTTCTTTATTTTAAAGCATTACCTTGTGATGGCGTGTATGAAACAGTATCTGTGGTTGATAACTTAGGAAACAATGTATTGTGTATTGATTCTTTTAATAATAACTTGGATAAAGCATGATTATGGCATTGTCGTCTTGGACATATAAGCAAGAAACGCATTGGCCAACTCCAAAAGGATGGAGTCTTGGAGTCATTTGACCTAAAGTCAGATGATAGTTGCAAATCATGCTTACTTGGAAAAATGACAAAGTCACCCTTCACAGGCTCTTGTGAGAGGGGTGAACGTTTGTTGGACCTTGTACACACGGATGTGTGTGGACCATTCAAACATGCCACAAAGGATGCTAATCGTTATTATTTGACTTTTACTGATGATTACAGTAGATATGGATATGTCTACTTGATCAAGCATAAGTCAGAGACTTTCGAAAGGTTCAAGGAATTTACACAGGAAGTCGAGAATCAATTGGGTGGGAACATAAAGATGCTTTGATCCGATCGAGGTGGTGAGTATCTTGGTTAAGAGTTCCTCGACTATCTAAGGGAATGTGGGATTGTCTCACAATTGACACCTCCCAGGAGACCATAGTTGAATGGTGTGGCTGAGAGGCGTAATCGAACCTTGTTGGATATGGTTCATTCCATGATGAGTTGAGCTTCGCTACCAATCTCATTTTGGGGGTATGGCTTAGAGACTGCCGCCCATATCCTTAATCTAGTCCAAACAAAGAAAGTTTCCAAAACTCCTCACGAGATGTGGACTGGTAAAGTACCTAAAGTAGACCACATCAAGATTTGGGGTTACGAGGCTTTCGTGAGACGCGGGACTCATGATAAGCTTGAACCTCGAAGCGAGAGGTGTATTTTCATCGGCTACCCACAACAATCCTTTGGTTACCTCTTCTACAGACCTAGTGAAAATGTGGTCTTTGTAGCTAGGAGGGCTTTCTTTAGAGAGAGAGAGAGAGAGAGAGAGAGAGAGAGAGAGTTCATAAGCCAAGTAAACAATGGGAGGCAAGTTGATCTTGAAGAAATTCAAGAGTCAAGCGGTGAAGGAACTTCAAACCTTAGCACTTAACTTGAAGAGGAAACTCCTGTTGAGCAAATTGACAAGTCTGTACCTCTAAGGCGGTCCACAAGGGTTAGGAATGCTCCTGAGCATTACTATGGATTCCATATTACTGCAGAAGGTGATACACTTATCAGTGATGAGACACTGATAGGTCTGGATGAACCTAATAGTTACGCGGAAGCCATGGCAGGCCCCGAGTCAGCCAAGTGGAAAGAGGCAATGGACAACGAAATACAGTCCATGTATGTCAATCAAGTTTGGAACTTGGTTGAGAATGTACTAGGTCGAAAGACAGTAGGGTGCAAAAGGATCTTCAAGAAGAAGACCGACATGGATGGTAAAGTACGCACTTATAAGGCTCGACTGGTTGCAAAGGGCTTCTCTCAAATTCCTGGAGTGGACTATGATGAGACCTTTTCTCCAGTAGCCAAGATTAAGTCTATTAGGGTTCTGTTAGCCATAGCTGCATTTCATGACTATGAAATATGGCAAATGGATGTCAAAACCGCTTTCCTTAATGGAAAGTTGGCTGAAGATATTTACATGACTCAGCCAGAAGGTTTTGTTAGCAACGAGTACCCTAATAGAGTGTGTAAGCTTGAGAAATCCATTTATGGATTAAAGCAAGCACCTCGCAGATGGAATCTTTGCTTTGATGAAAAGGTCAAGGAATTTGGCTTTTCTAGGAGTAAAGATGAGTCCTGCGTGTATGTCAAGGCTAGTGGGAGTATAGTTAGCTTTTTGGTATTGTATGTGGATGACATACTACTCATAG
Organism: Lactuca sativa; assembly: GCF_002870075.4. Classification (NCBI taxonomy): domain Eukaryota; kingdom Viridiplantae; phylum Streptophyta; class Magnoliopsida; order Asterales; family Asteraceae; genus Lactuca; species Lactuca sativa. The sequence goes on from NC_056631.2 coordinate 136,737,272, forward strand.
GAAATGACATCCCAACTCTGCAGGAAGTCAAGTCCTGGCTTGGGAATTGTTTCTCTATGAAAGACCTAGGAGAAGCTGCCTATATTCTAGGGATAAGGATCTTGAGAGATCGGAGTAAAAGACTAATTGGACTTAGTCAGAGTACCTACTTGGATAAGGTGCTGAAAATATTCAGCATGCAGGACACCAGGAAAGGAGAGTTACCCAGCCAGAGTAACGCCAGATTGAGTAAGACACGAAGCCTTAGCACTGAGGCTGAGATAGCAGAAATGAGTCGAATACCTTATGCTTCGGCTATAGGATCGATCATGTATGCTATGACGTGTACTCGACCTGATGTAGCCTTTGCCCTGAGCATGGTTAGCAGGTATCAGGGGAACCCTGGCAAGGCACACTGGACTGCGGTAAAGAATATCCTCAAGTACCTACGGAGGACTAAGGACTGGGTCCTTACCCTTAGTGGGAGTGATGACTTGAGAGTTGTAGGGTATAGTGATGCTAGCTTCCAGACTGATAGGGATAATTTCCACTCTCAGTCGGGCTGGTCTTTACCCTAAACGGAGGAGCAATTTCTTGGAAGAGTTCCAAGCAAGAGACAGTGGCTGATTCAACTTGTGAATCAGAGTATATTGCAACTAGCGAGGCAGCAAAGGAGGCGATATGGCTGAAGAACTTCATTGGAGACCTTGGAGTTGTACCAGCTATTAAAGAACCAATGGAAATTTTCTGTGATGGTGAAAGTGTTGTTGCCTTACCTAAGGAACCAAGGGATCACGGGAGATCTAGACACATTGACAGAAAATACCATTTTATCAGACATCGGATAGAAGAAGGACTCCTCGTGGAAAAGAGGGTATCATTGGATGAGAACCCAGCATATCCCCTCACGAAGGGACTGACTCGGGTTAAGCATCTCCAACATGCTCGGAGCATAGGGCTGAAGGATGATATTAGATTTAGTAGTTAGATAACCTCGAAATTTGTAAAGTGTAATTGACATTAGATGATGAATAAAAGGTGTTTTATTTATGAGTAAAGTGTTGCTATCTCTTGTCGATCGTTTACTATATTTCTTTTGCATGTTTTGACTTCCAGAATAATTTTGTTTGGTATAACATATTTTTCAAACCTCCACAGTCGGTCATATATCGGAAGTAGGTATGAATCAAGACTGTCATGATTGATTGCAGAGGTCTACGGTGTTGGACAAGGCTACAACAATCAAGTTGGGTTCCACCCATAGGATGCTCCATGGATGCTCCATGGGAGTTACAAACCCATGGGTCATGGAAATGAAGAGTCATGACACATTAGGGTTTACATGGTGTAACCCTAGATGTGTCAACACTATATAAGAATCCCATTCTCCACCAAAATCGGCTACACATATGAAACAAGAGGGCTAAGCCGATTTCAAGAAGTGTGTAGTCTCTCAAAAGTCTGTCCAAGAGCATTTGGTGTTGTGTGAAGCATTTGAGGCATCACACTTGGGGTGCTAGGCTCACAAGGTTTCAAGGAACATAAGCAACAACAAGGTAAGTTATTCTATCTCTCATTCAAGTTAAAAATTGTTCCCCATGTATGCTAGATAGGAAAATAACCTTGGAATTCAACTTTGCATGATAATTAGACAAACATAGATCCAAGTTTATTAGGGTTGCATGTACACTTAGGAAGTGTTAAAATGCTCAAAATCCATCATAAATCTCATGTGAGTAATATAGATGTGGAAAAGTTATGCCTGTTGACAGTAGTAGTGGTGCAAACTTCCATTAGTAATAGATACTTACTTACTTCGGGATGTTAGCTTAGACTTTAGTCTTAGTGAATTAATTTGGATATAGGTGTAACCCTTCATGTTACCAACTGTTATGAAAATAGAGAGCCCGATGACCTTCTCGGTCATACGTAGTGTAGTGATGTAGTGCCACCCCTGGGCCTGGTCGGCTCGGACTGTAGCTAACAGTCGGGGTGTAATAGTGTCTGCCTCGTAGAGATCTATACACGTAGTGTTGCCTTCCTTCCGGAAAGCCCTAGTCACATGGTATTAGCGCGGTAGGGTGTCTTATAGCGAGATAGTGTGTTATACTCTAGATTAATGTATTCTCTTTTATTATAGTATATTAGTCTTTTGTATAGTTCATAGAGTGTTCTCTCATATGTGTATTAACTTGTAATAATAGCAGTTATAGTGGGTGTAGTAGTAGTAGAGGTAACGAGCAGTAGTCTTAACTATACCTATTATAGTTAACTAGAGTGTATGATTTCCGGCCTTTGTATAACAAAGGTATTGAATAAGATGAATACTTTCATATCTAACACCAATACATATATGATATATAACTAAGAAATCAACGACAGTTGGACGGATAACAGATACCCTAAGACCACATCAAACAAGAACATGAAGTAAGGCGAGCTATCGGTCCTAAGTCCTTCAAGTCTTACATATATAAATATATTAATGTAGATATATTTTAAAAAAGGAAAGTAGTTTAAACATAGTTTGAAAATAGTTTAACAACAATTTATCTTTAAAAATGCATTTAATAATTAATCAAAAACCGTTATATTGACAAGTATCTAAAAGTATAGAAAAATTCCTTTTTGATGGTAAGTTATCAATCACATATGATTTGGTAATAAAACTTGTAGCATTATACTTGTATCCCCCCCCCCTAAAACGTGTAAAAACATTCGAAAATGTTCATGAAGGGGTATGAACTCACCTGGAATGAGTAGATCGGGTGGAAGTGTCGGATGAGCGTTTAATGTCAAGTAAGGACTTGTACATCCTTTATGACCCTAGTAACATATGAAGACATATGTTTACAAGTAATTAGTGATTTAAACTCTAATTAAACACATATAGGCATCCTAATGTGATTAAAGGTATTATGGTTGAGTGCTAAAAGGCTAATGGGTTGCAAGGAAAGAGCATAAGACCTCACCATGGAGTTTACTCTTCTAAAACTCTCCTTAAGTGAGTTTACGGTTGGGAGACCACATCCCCCATGATTTTACGGCCGTAAACTCATGGGAGGAGTGTAAGTGAGTGATTTCAAGCCTCTTGTGGTCCTAGTAATGATTCTAAGGCAATATACAAGGCTATAGGGGTGTTTAAAGTTAAAGGAGGGTACTCCCTTGGATTTTACGATCCAAGGGCCACTCCTTGGGAGTTTACGGCCGTAAACCCATGGTTACAGTAGTAAACTCTTATGCACTCTCCAATCTTCGACTTTGAGGCCCTTGGTCCATTCCTAACAAGTTCTAGTGAGGGTATAAGGCTTCTTAAGGGATTAAAACTTCATTTGGCATGTTTAAGGGGAGTTTACGGTCTATGCATATGCTTGGGCCGTAAGCTCTTGTTTGCCCTTCAAATGACAAGTTTTAGGTGTTCCAAGTCCGAAATAGCAAGTCCCTAAGGATTGGGTGTTGTACCCAGTATACGACTACCCGATACTAATGTTTAACGATGTTTAAATAAGTTTTTCTGATTAAATGGAAATGTAAATTACGTGTTTTTATTTATTTTATCACGACGATAATAACATAAAATATAAATAAATAATACATTTATTTATTTGTCGACCCCAAATTAACGGAACTTTCATAAAATAGAATATTCCATTAACGGAAACGGGTTATAATAACAGAATAAACTTTGGGTTGTCATAGTTAAGAGGACAGTGGGAGTATTAAAGGTCTTGAAAGTCTCAAGAACTAATCAAGAAGAAAACCTTAAGGTCTTCACTAGCACATGACTTGAGGTTTATAACCTATCGTGTTGACATATTATATGCCCATTCCAGTTGAAGTTGGCTATACATTTGAAGTTCTGCATGTTCTCAATTGTTTTCATAACTACTTGGAAGCAATGGCAGGCCCTTGTGCTGTCAGGTGGCAAGAATTTAAGATTGCACAAGTTCAGTCCATAGGAATTTGGAATTGTCACTAATCTTGTCTTGTGATTATGGTTTTGACAAAAATTCACATGGAAAGGAACACATATACCATAAAATCTAAGGGTCATAAGGTTTCTATCCGATTCATGAAAATGATGGTGAGCAAACACTTCCACCAAGTAGATTTTAAGTAGATAGCAATCTTTGCATTCTCAAAGTCGTTAGTGGGGCTTGCGTGGTTAACCGGCACACTAACATTGACTTATGAGAAATGGCAAAAAGTCTAAACAATTGAGACTATGATTACAGCATCCCTTTTCATAGTTTTGGATTTGTTTAGATACACCTGTAATATATCTGAGATAAGGTGTATGATTTTGATAAAGTCTTATCAAAGCAATCTAGTATCAGAAATCTGAACTTTGGTAAGAAAGTCAATAAAGTATTGATTTCTAGAAGTCCAGCTAATTTCTGAGTACATGTCAAAGCTAGTGGGAGCATGCGTGTAATGCTAATAATCATCATGTTAGTGGAGCGTGATAATTATGATAAGTATTCCAAGTTAGCAATGTTAATTATAGAAAACAAAAGTTTCAATTCGTGAGGTTGCAGGGGTTGAAAAAGTTGTTTTGCTATAATTAAAGGACAAGAAATTATACTTCATTTCAATTCTAAAAGCTTAGATTGAGATTTTAATCAAATTTAGTCAAGATATATATATATATATATATATATATATATATATATATATATATATATATATATATATATATATATATATATATATGAATTTCATGTTGGAATGGCTCAACATAAGGAAATTCTATATATTGGTTCATTATTTGCGTTCTAAAATTCGATTATGATTACGACATCCCTTTTCATAATCCGAATTATGAGAACATGGAAAATAGAAATGAAAATATTATAGCAAAAGACTGGTTTAGTCTTTATGTGAGACATCATGAATCGTGTTCCATATGCTTCGGATATAGGATCGATTACATGTGCTATATTCATCCTTTCTAAAATTTTCCGAATGCCTGGGGCATTAAGAAGGTAAAAGGTCTAGAACTGGATATGACTAAAACGATTAAGCAATTATCGAGGACAATATAAGGTTTACCAAAGATTGGTTGCTCAGGGACAGTTTGAAGTATAGTGTTAATTGTTGGAAGGACCGTATTGACATATTCTGAAAAGAGGCAACTCTTGTTCAGAAGTGATAGTCAAAAAGGGAATGTGGAAATGATCCCATTGGTGGAAGTTGTTCAATAAATTTGTGTAAGATTAGGAAACTTAATGCAAGAAGGATGTTTCCAAGGAGTCGATCTCCTTTGGAATGCTCTGTAGTGTTTGTTGTCAAGTCTTTATGACTTTGTGCATAATCATTAGAAGAGAAACATTGCATATAGGTTGAGAATCTAACAAATTTTAGTAAAATGGCATGAATTTGGAATTCCTGCATTTGCCATAAGAATTCGGGACTGTGAAATTAGAATCATTGAATGTTTGGTCAATTGCTTTATTTCACAAAGTAAGGATCACAGACAAACATAGAGTGAATACTTGGTGTATGGCAAAGCTATTATTTAGAAAAACATAGTGTACATGCTTGGAGCATGGGACTACTATTGTTTTAAGTTCAAGGAAAAAGTTGATAGCTGAAACAGTATGCAACGAATAATATGTAATCATATGGTGATAAATAAAAGGTGTTTTATTTATGTTCATAGGTTTTGATACCATATTAGATTCAATTATTCTTGTGTATCATTTTGCATGTTTTGACTTCCAGAATAAACTAGGTTATTCTTCCGAAATGACTAAGTTATTCAAACCATCCACAGTCGGTCATATGTTGGAAGTAGATATGAATCAAGACTGTCATGGGTTGGTTTGTAGAGGTCCAAGTTAGTGGACAAAGTTGTGCTACAACACTCATGAGTACTCATAAGTTCTGAGTATTGTATTCAACCCGCGCCCATTGGAATCACTTCATGGATTTTATCATGAGTGATCATGAGATGATAATATTTTATATTCTTCAAACCTAGAGATATGAGTTGTTACTATGAGTTGGTTGTACATTGATTGCATGAAAACACATTCGGTAACTCGATGTTATAAAACATGCCTTTGTGTATGATTCAACAAGTAGTAGAACAAGCCATATGAGTCGAAGTTTATCCATTCCTTTTACCTTCGGGATAAAAGCGATATTTGTGGGCCCCTCGATGATTTAATGATGATACATGTGAGTGCTTGGCCAAGCCAGGACTGATTTGATTTGTTCAATCAGTCAGTCATCATGAATCGAAAATCGGGAAACAACAAATGGACATAGAGAATGATTTTAATCCATGTCTCAGTCCATATGATATCTATAATGGAGGAATATATGATCCCTTATCTAATGGACAAGTCATTGACAAAGGTCAGAGTTCATCGACAAGGTCAGAGTTCGATAGAAGCTTTTGAGAGCTACGATTGCTAGTCAGTTCGTGAAGTCATGTGCAATAATAGTTTTAGACTTATCCAAGTGGGAGACTATTGGATTAATGTCTAAGTCCATAACTATAATTGGTAAGACTTGACCCGACCCGGCATGGTCCATTTGGGTTGCATGACATCATGCATTTGGATAGACTATAATGAGAGAAACAACACTTAGGGTGTGACAACCGTCAATTTTCGGTGAAGTCAAAGTCAACTAAAGTCAACAAGTCAAACCGGTCAACTCAATTTACCGTGAGTATTAGAGTTTACGTTATGTAATTTCTAAACAACTCTCTATTCTAATGAGAAATCATAAATTGAAAAGTGCTTACATCTAGAACTGCTTAACCTAAAACTGTGGTATGTGGCGAGCCAAACCGATAAAACAATGTTGCATACTCATCGGGAGTATGCAAGATCCTTAAACAAGGCTTAACGGGGCTTACGGACCCTGCATTGCGAAGCCGAACACTCAAAAAGGTCACCAATGAAACCTCTCTCAATCATGTTCACTCCATCTCTTCTTATCAGAAATCTCTCCCAAATCTCTCTAAGTATGTGAAATCTCTCCCAAATCTCTCTTTGTATGAGAAATCTCTCCAAGAATGTCAAATCTCTCCCAAATCTCTCTAAGTATGTGAAATCTCTCCCAAATCTCTCTTTGTATGAGAAATCTCTCCAAGAATGTCAAATCTCTCCCAAATCTCTCTAAGTATGTGAAATCTCTCCCAAATCTCTCTCTGAATGAGAAATCTCTCCAAGAATGTCAAATCTCTCCCAAATCTCTCCTTGTATGAGAAATCTCTCCAAAAATGTCAAATCTCTCCCAAATCTCTCTAAGTATGTGAAATCTCTCCCAAATCTCTCTCTGAATGAGAAATCTCTCCAAGAATGTCAAATCTCTCCCAAATCTCTCTAAGAATGTGAAATCTCTCCCAAATATCTCTTTGTATGTGAAATCTCCCCAAGTATGTCAAATCTCTCCCAAATCTCTCTGAGTATGTGGAATCTCTCTCAAATCTCTCTCGAAATCTCTCCCAACTCTCTATAATCACTTGGGGCATCCCGACCCTCGAATTTGGCGAGAACAGCTCAAAAACGGAAGTGTACACGAAAAACGGGCATGAGGAACCGAAACCCCTCTTAGGACCCGAAAGTCCTCTTAGGAACCGAAAGTCCCCTTAGGAACCGAACCCTCCTGATGAAGAAGGCTGCTGAACCGAACCGAACCTCACTCTAAGAACCGAACCCTTCTGAGCCGAAGGCTGCTCAACCGAACCCGAACGTTCGGCACCTTTCGGTTCTGACCATTTCCTCTTCTGATGACTAACCGAACCCTCCCTTCTGATGGCTTGCCGAACCTTCCCTTCTGAGGACCGAGGACTGAGCCCTCGCTTCTGACTTCGGACCGAGCTCCCCGCCCCTTCGTTTCCCTCTGTTCGTTTCCGGCTACAATCCTCAGCATGGACCGAGCCTCAGCTTAGGGACCGAACCTCGGCCTAGGACCGAGAGGTCTCGCTGGGAACTCATTTTCTCCCGGTTTTCGCGTAGTTTTGCGTTTAAGGCCCGTTTTTAATTATTTTAACGCGGGATTTTCACCCAAAATCATATTTTAAAATAATAAACCTAAATATTCACAATTTAATCATAATTTCATAAAAATCTTTATTTAAATAATAAAAGCAAGTGGGTAAAGTACAAAGAGGTGGAGTGTTGACTTTTCTTTACCTTATGACACAAGCAACCACTCCCACACCCACTCTATGACCAGCCACACCTCCCCACCTTACCTAGGTCACATCAATGTCCTTTCCACTCAATCATCACTCTTTCCCACGTTTTTGAGAGCTGAATATTCATCCTCTCTCCTCACTTCTCTCATTTGCTCTCATTTCACAAGAAGATCAAACTCTTTTCTCTCTCACTTTCTCTCTCTAGAAATTCGAGATTTCCAGGGCTGATCTTGAGTTTTTCCTCCACATTTGGTAAGCATAATCCATTCTCTTTATGATTATCTCAATTATTTCCACTCAAATCATGGATATCTTACACAAACTCCATTATATTTGTGTTAGAGCTACGAATCTTCAAGGGATTCTTCAAGTGTTCTTGGGTTGAACACTTCTCTTCTTCAACACTTATCTACTGAAATCACTCAAGGTGAGTTCATACCCCTACATTTTCTTGTTTTCTCAAGTTTTTAGGGGGGGAATACAAGTTAAAACACCAAGAACATAACTAAACTTTTCTAACAGCCTTCATCAGAAAAGTTCAACTTCATTCACGGACTGTTTTGGACAACTTAAACATTTTAATTTTCAAAACTGTTTTAGGTGCATGTAGTTCCACTTCTTAGATTTAAAATGACTACTTGCACATCTCCATACGATTTTTCTACAATTTATGGTGATTTTTACAAAACTGCCTATCATTTCAAAAATCAATCCGGACCAGTTTGTGATTATGGACTTTTTCACACAAGTAAGAGGTCATTAAAAATTATAATAAAAATTATGAACAAACTAGACTCATTTTTCAAACTCTCAGAAGTTACAGAACTTGATTTGGACCTTTTATGATTTTTCTACAAATTTACCAATAACAGTTACAGAAAATGTTATTAACAGAAAAACACTATAAATTTCATTTCACCTTGTAACATGTTGAGCAAGGTATACATCATTATGTGATTATGTGTTGTTGCAATATGTGACAATTTTGTATTCTTATATAGACATACATCAAAAAACAAATGGATTTATACCTCCACAAGTATGGTAAATATATAAATGATATTACAAGGCTATATCCATTAAAATATAAACATTGGTAAATTATGACAAGTAAGGCTTATGCTCACTACCCACACAAATAATTAATAAACTATAATAGGTATAGTTTAGGGTTATTTTACATAACAAACACATGATTAAAGGTTTTACACATACAAAAGAGTTATTACCACTATGGATAATTATGATAAACTATAATAAGTATAGTTAAGCCATTATACCCCCACAAACGAACACGCTAGTTATAATCGGTATAGTTATGGCATATATATATATATTACAAACAAAGTGATAAACTATAATAGGTATAGTTTATGTTTCATCTACACTATGAACTTAATTACAAGAAAGAAATTCACCATCACCACCACTTTTGATAAGCTATAATATGCATAGTTCATGTTCACTACCACTATCACTATTTGATGAACTATGATATGTATAGGTTATATTCCCCATCACCACTGTAACACCAAGAATTTAAAAACAATTTTTTGCATTTTATAAAGGGAAAATTCATTTAATATTCATAAAAACATCATTGTTTGTAATTCATTTCATAACATATAAAAACCCCAAGATCACATAATATAAAATCCCGCGTGTGTGCACTGATCAGGCCGGCGCCTTCCCGCGATCCTCACTAGTACCTGAAACAAATAACACCAACACTGTAAGCATAAAGCTTAGTGAGTTCCCCAAAATACCACATCAAACATATTAGCCACTCGAGGCTACAACTCTGTGGGTCCGTGCACCCACACTTTGTGAACCCTCAGGTTCTAACTCTGTAAACAAGCATAGCATAAATCACATAGAAGAATGCAGTGCAACACATAACATAGATAGCATACAAATACTCTATCATATTACCTACTCAAGGTAAAGTATAGTGAGAAGACTCACCTCGCGTGTCTCGATATCTCACAACCCTGGGAATCCCTCGTGCCCGATTCTCCGAGCTCTAATCCTCCTATAACATTATATGTCCCTAGTTAACACTTTATATCTCTAATGTTGACTATCCCTAAGAAGTCAACACAGGTCCACTTTGGTCAACGGTCAACGGTCAACTTTGACCGGACTCGGCGAGTCTAGACGTCCTCACCAATTCTCTAAGATTCCCTTTCTACACGTCGAGTATCTCCCCTGACTCGATGAGTTCCTCCTGGAAGAATCGCGGGGCCACCCCGACTCAACTCGCCGAGTCTGAAGAACAACTCGGCGAGTCCCAGTTCGACTCAGACCACCTGTTAACCCTCTCTAACTCGCCCTGACTTGTAACACCGTGATTTCCAAAAACAAAATTTTTATTTAATTAATCAATTTAGTATTAAAACACTTGTTTAAAATCTTATTCATATTCGAATTACAAAACATAGTTTCATTTTCAAAATAATAAAAGACCAGGATCCTCCAAAACACAACTCTTTCTTCGGTGTGTACAATCGAACCGTTGCCATCCCGCGTTACTGTAAGAACCTGAAACAACATAACATAAACAACGTAAGCACGAAGCTTAGTGAGTTCCCCAATATACCTTACGCACATACGCCTTCCGGCCCGGACCTTTCGGTCCACATAACATTGCCTTCCGGCCCGGATCTTTCGATCCACATATCATTGCCTTCCGGCCCGGATCTTTCGATCCACATAACATTGCCTTCCGGCCCGGATCTTTCGATCCACATAACATCGCCTTCCGGCCCGGACCTTTCGGTCCATAAGATAATTGCTTTCCGGCCCATACACATATATAACACATAATACAAATACTTTAACACATAAAGCACATATATCATATATCAACCTGCCTTTCTGTCACATAATACCTTGCCTTCCGGCCCACATATAAGCATGTATATCCCGCGTAGCAGCTAACCTTCCATTTATAGCATATAAACATAACACATAACATACTTGACCTTCCGGTCACACAATCAAACCCTTCCGGGTGAGGTATAGTGAGAAGACTCACCTCGCGGACACTAGAAGATAGCAACTCCTAAAATCCCTTGCACTTGATCCTCCGAGCTACCAGCTCCCTGTAACATCATATATCCCTTATTTAATACTTCTATCTTCCACATTAACTGACCCTAAGAAAACACACCAGTCAACTCTGGTCAACAGTCCAATGTCAGCTCGACTGGACTCGGCGAGTTCCCTGGCGACTCGGCGAGTCTGGTCGTCCTTCAATCCTCTGAGATTCCCCTTCTACTCGTCGAGTATCCTCTTTAACTCGCCGAGTCACTCCTGGAAGAATCGTGGGGCCACCCCGACTCCACTCGCCGAGTCTGAAGAACAACTCGGCGAGTCCCAGTGAATCTTCAAGCTACTCGCCGAGTCTGATCATCCGACTCGGCGAGTCCACGCCATGCAGTCGATCCAACTGCTTCCTGGGATACGTTTTTCCCGAGATACACACTCATGGGACTTCTGTACCTCTAATCATCCTATTACTAGGGTAGAAACCTTTGTATAACAACATAATTATCCATCAAATCTCCAAATGGGTTTCATAAACCCTAAATTCGTGTACACATCAAAATAACAGGAATGATCCGAAACCTTACCTGAAAACATACTCTCTGTGCCCCCAAACCTCAGAACTCGATCCCCTTGCTCTTCCTTTGGCCAAAATCCTTCCTCTTCTTGCACCACAATTCCTTCAAAGTCAATAATGGCCTTCAAGCTTGCTCTAGATGCCACAGTCGTTTAGGGTTCTCCACAATCGGCCAAAAGACGTGAAATGACGACATAACAACCCTTATATACGACCCAATACTGAACGGCTAGGGTTTCTGCTGAACAGCGTCGACTCGCCGAGTCCATACCTGGACTCGTCGAGTCCAGTCGCGAACCCGCGACCAAATCTGCGACCCTACTCGGCGAGTCTGACTCCAACTCGCCGAGTCTCCCCTTTAAAACACCCCAAAATGCAATTTAACAATACTTGAGATTTTGGGCTGTTACATGACTCACCGATCCAACCCATAACCCGGACAGGACCATTCTAAGGCAATCTTCAAGCTACTCGCCGAGTCTGTTCATCAGACTCGGCGAGTCCATGCCATGCAACCGCTCAAACTGCTTTCTAAGGTCAGATCTGCTCCGGCAATTCATAGGTCTGGCCTTCCTAGACTGGTTCATCACGTAAAGTCCTTATTTCGGTGCTCATAATACACCCCATGACTCATAATTGACATTTTGACCTAAGGCATAAGGATTCTAATCCAAAACCTCCATTGATTCCCGAAAAACTCAGGCATGGGACACTCTGGACTTCCAAGGGTCCCAATATAGGGTTCCAATCGTTTGGGGGACTAAGGAAACACTCGATCTAGCCACAAAAGGGTTCAATATGATGGGTTTTGAGCATTCTAACACTTCCTAAGTGTACATGCAACCCTAATAACCTTGGATCTATGTTTGTCTAATTTGTCATGCAAAGTTGAATTCCAAGGTTATATCCTATCTAGCATACATGGGGAACAATTTTAACATAAAGTATAGATAGAATAACTTACCTTGTTGTTGCTTGTGTTCCTTGAAACCTTGTGAGCCTAGCACCTCAAGTGGTGATGCCTCAAATGCTTCACACAACACCAAATGCTCTTGGAAGAACTTATGAGAGAATACACACTCTTCAAAATCAGCCAAGCCCCCTTATTCCTTAGTGTAACCGATTTGGGAGGAGATCATATTACTTATATAGTGTTGACACATCTAGGGTTAAACCCTAATGTGTCATGACTCTTCATTTCCATGACCCATGGGTTTGTAACTCCCATGGAGCATCCATGGAGCATCCTATGGGTGGAACCCAACTTGATGATCCATGGAGCCTTTTAGCCCACTATACAAGATATGGATGATTTACTTAATCAACCCATATATTTAATTAGTTATCTTTTGATCACTTAATTAATTCTAATTTAATTCTTGATCAAACTAATCAAATAATATTATTAATATATTAGAACTTATAATATATTAATAATCTCCAAACGTTATTTCTCTCATTTAGTTTATCCAATTGCATGGTGCCATGCAACCCAAATGGACCATGCCGGGTCGGGTCAAGTACATACCAGAAATAGTTATGGACTTAGACACCTTATCCAACAGTCTCCCACTTGGATAAGTCTAGTAACTATTACTGCATGTATGACTTCAGGAACCGATCGGCAATCGTAGCTCTTTACAAGGTTTCTCAAAACTTGAGAAGACGATGGTACGCCATTTAAGATAAGTGATCATATAATCCTCTGTTCTAGATACCAGTCGGACAAATACATGGAACAATGTCTTACTTATTGTCCAACATTTGTTTCCCGATTTCCGATTTGTTTGACAAAGAACTTTATTGAACACATCAATCTAGTTCTGACCGGGCCCGGTACATAGGTCAAAACAAAATCATCGAGGGGCCCAGATATCAGCTTCTAATCCAAGAAGGAACAGATAAACTTCGACTCATATGTTTGTTCTACTACTCATTGAATTACAGATAAGAGCACGATTTTATAACATCGAGTTACCAATGCGTTTTTCGTACAATTAATGCATAACCAACTCGTAAGTAACAAATCATATCTCTAGGTTTAAAGACTTATATGATATTACCGTCTCACGATCACTCGAGATAGAATTCCATGAAGTGATTCCAGTGAGCGTGGGTTGAGTCCAATGCTCAGAACTTATGAGCACTCATGATTGTCGTAGCCTTGTCCCAGACCTCTACAACCAAACATGACAGTCTTGATTCATACCTACTTCCGACATATGACCGACTGTGGAGGTTTGAATAATATGTTATACCAAACAAAATTATTCTGGAAGTCAAAACATGCAAAAGAAATATAGTAAACGATCGACAAGAGATAGTAACACTTTACTCATAAATAAAACACTTTTATTCATCATCAAATGTCAATTACACTTTACAAATTTCGAGATTATCTAACTACTAAATCTAATATCATCCTTCAGCCCTATGCTCCGAGCATGCTGGAGATGCTTAACCCGAGTCAGTCCCTTCGTGAGGGGATCTGCCGGATTCTCATCTGATGATACCCTCTTTGCCACGAGGAGTCCTTCTTCGATCCGATGTCTGATGAAATGGTATTTTCTGTCGATGTGTCTGGATCTCCCGTGATCCCTTGGTTCCTTGGCTAAGGCAACAGCACTTTCACTATCACAGAAAATTTCCATCGGCTCTTTAATAGCTGGTACAACTCCAAGGTCTCCAATGAAGTTCCTCAGCCACAACGCCTCCTTTGCCGCTTCGCTAGCTGCAATATACTCTGATTCACAAGTAGAATCTGCCACTGTCTCTTGCTTGGAACTCTTCCAAGAAATTGCTCCTCCATTTAGGGTAAAGACCCAGCCCGACTGAGAGCGGAAGTTATCCCTATCAGTCTGGAAGCTAGCATCACTATACCCTACAACTCTCAAGTCATCACTCCCACCGAGGGTAAGGACCCAGTCCTTAGTCCTTCGCAGGTACTTGAGAATATTCTTTACCGCAATCCAGTGTGCCTTGCCAGGGTTCCCCTGAAACCTGCTAACCATGCTCAAGGCAAAGGCTACATCAGGTCGAGTACACGTCATAGCATACATGATCGAACCTACAGCCGAAGCATAAGGTAATCGACTCATTTCTGCTATCTCAGCCTCAGTGCTAGGGCTTTGTGTCTTACTCAGCTTGGTGCTACTCTGGATGGGCAACTCTCCTTTCTTGGAGTTTTGCATTCTGAATCTCTTCAGAATCTTCTCCAAGTAGGTACTTTGACTAAGTCCAATTAATCTTTTACTCCGATCTCTCAAGATCCTTATCCCTAAAATATAGGCAGCTTCACCAAGGTCCTTCATAGCGAAACACTTTCCAAGCCAGGACTTTACTTCCTGCAAGGTTGGAATGTCGTTTCCTATGAGTAGTATGTCATCCACATACAATACCAAAAAGCTAACTATACTCCCACTAGCCTTGACATATACACAAGATTCATCTTCACTCCTAGAAAAGCCAAATTCCTTGACCTTTTCATCAAAGCAAAGATTCCATCTGCGAGGTGCTTGCTTTAATCCATAAATGGATTTTTCAAGCTTACACACTCTATTAGGGTACTCGTTACTGACAAAACCCTCTGGCTGACTCATGTAAACATCTTCAGCCAACTTTCCATTAAGGAAAGCGGTTTTGACATCCATTTGCCAAATTTCATAGTCATGAAATGCGGCTATAGCTAACAGAACCCGAATAGACTTAATCTTGGCTACCGGAGAAAAGGTCTCATCATAGTCCACTCCAGGAATTTGAGAGAAGCCCTTTGCAACCAGCCTAGCCTTATAAGTGTGTACTTTACCATCCATGTCGGTCTTCTTTTTGAAGACCCATTTGCACCCTACAGTCTTTCGACCTGGTACATTCTCAACCAAGTTCCAAACTTGATTGTCATACATGGATTGTATCTCGCTATCCATAGCCTCTTTCCATTTAGCAGACTCGGGGCCTGCCATGGCTTCCTTGTAGCTGTTAGGGTCATCTTGACTTACTAGTGTCTCATCACTAATAAGTGTCTCACCTTCTGCAGTAATATGGAATCCATAGTAATGCTCAGGTGCACTCCTAACTCTCGTGGAACGCCTCAGAAGTACAGATTCGTCAATTGGCTCAACAGGAGTTTCCTCCTCAAGTTGAGGGCTAGAGTTTGAAGTTCCTTCACCACTTGACTCTTGAATTTCTTCAAGATCAACTTGCCTCCCACTGTCTCCTTGGCTTATAAACTCTCTCTCTCGAAAGACTCCTCTTCTTGCTACAAAGACCACATTGTCACTAGGTCTGTAGAAGAGGTAACCAAAGGAATGTTGTGGGTAGCCGATGAAAATACACCTCTCGCTTCGGGGTTCGAGCTTATCATGAGTTTCGCGTCTCACGAAAGCCTCGCAGCCCCAAATCTTGATGTGGTCTAGTTTAGGTACTTTACCAGTCCACATCTCGTGAGGAGTTTTGGCAACTTTCTTTGTAGGGACTAGATTGAGGATATGGGCGGCAGTCTCTAAGGCATACCCCCAGAATGAGATTGGTAGCGAAGCTCGACTCATCATGGAACGAACCATGTCCAACAAGGTTCGATTACGCCTCTCAGCCACACCATTCAATTGCGGTGTCCTGGGAGGTGTCAATTGTGAGACAATCCCACATTCCTTTAGATAGTCGAGGAACTCTGAACTAAGATACTCACCACCTCGATCGGATCGAAGCATCTTAATGTTCCTGCCCAATTGATTCTCGACTTCCTGTTTAAATTCCTTAAACTTCTCGAAAGTCTCTGTCTTATGCTTGATTAAGTAGACATATCCATATCTACTGTAATCATCGGTAAAAGTCAAATAATAACGATTAGCATCTCTAGTGGCATGTTTGAATGGTCCACACACATCCGTGTGTATAAGGTCCAACAAACCTTCACCCCTTTCACATGAGCCTGTGAAGGGTGACTTTGTCATTTTTCCAAGTAAGCATGATTCGCAACTATCATTTGACTTTAGGTCAAACGACTCCAAGACTCCATCCTTTTGGAGTTGGCCTATGCGTTTCTTGCTTATATGTCCAAGACGACAATGCCATAATGATGCTTTATCCAAGTTATTATTATTAGAATCAATACACAAAACATTATTTCCTAAGTTATCTACAATAGATACAGCTTCATACACACCATCACAAGGTAATGCTTTAAAATAAAGTACATTATTAAAGAAAGCATTAATCGAACCAACTTCATTATCAAACGAAAAGGTGAAACCTTGTTTGTACAATGCATGAAAGGAAATAATATTTCTTGCCATTTCTGGCGAATAACAACATTTCTGGCGATAAAGTATAAACTCCAATCTTGGTGACAGGTGTAACTTTCCTATTCCCCATGATTAAGTTTATTCTTCCTTGCTCCACATTCTCACTTCTTCCTAGTCCCTGCAAGTCACAACAAATATGAATTCCGCAACCTGTATCAAGGACCCAAGATTTCGAATGGGGTGAGTTATTAGAAATGATAGTGTAAATACCTGCATGGTTGGGTTTGACTTTCCCATCCTTTACATCTTGCTGGTACTTTGGGCAGTTCCGCTTCCAATGAGCTTTTTCGTGACAATAGAAGCATTCAGCCTCTTTTGGGTCAGAAGAAGGAGTAATGAAACCTTTCTTGGTTCCACTTGAAGAAGAGCCATCAAGGGTCCGAGCCTTGGTACCCTTTGAAGATCTCTTTCTCTTCCTCCCCCGACTCTTCCCGATTGCCAAGACCGGAGTTGTTTCTGGAGTAGGAGTGATAGCGACTGACTTCCCCTTAAGACCTGTTTCTGCGGTCTTGAGAAGTCCCTGAAGTTTGCTGAGGGTGACCTCTTCCTTGTTCATGTGATATGTCATGCGGAATTGATCATAGCACGATGGTAAGGAGTGCAAAATGATATCTATTGCAAGCTCCTCAGGGAAGTTCACATTGAGCTTCAGCAACCGATCCACATACCTTTGCATTTTCTGCATGTGGCTCGTGACGGACTCTCCGTCCTTCATCATGGTCGTTATCATGGAGCAAATGACTTCGTACCTCTCTTGTCGTGCACTTTGATGGTATCTTTCCATCAAATCTTGGTGCATTTCATAAGGGTAGAAGTCTTCATAAGACTTTTGGAGTTCAGCTGTCATGGTGGCTAACATGATGCAAGCCACCTTGGTTGCATCTCTTTCATGAGTATGAAAGTCAGCGATCTCCTGGGGAGTTGCAGTGGACTCGTCAATTTCCTTAAGCTCCTTGTCAAGGACATATTCTTTGTCCTCGTAGCGGGTAATCATCCTGATGTTTCTGATCCACTTATTGAAGTTGGATCCATCAAAGGTGACTTTCCCACACAGACTCATAAGAGTAAAGGAGCCATTAGGATTCGAGCCAGAAGCATTAGTTGAAGACATCTGAAAAGAAGAACAAGTTTAGTTTAGATTTAAGAGAGTCCTTAATAAAACACCCAAATGTAATATTAAGGCTAGGATCCAATCACAATATAATATAACTTAGAAGAGGTATGCCGTAATCTAAGCTATACCATATTTGAAAGGTAGGTGAATGACGATTCACCAATTTCCACCACGCAAACCGAAATATTAAATATTTAGTTTTTTATTGGTTTTAGAAATTCCTAGATTCTTTGAGATCCAATGAACTTTTCAAAGGCATGTTTCAATCTCGGGAGTGCCCTCCAGGTTTTGTGACTGGGATGCCGAGGATCACAAAACGAGGTGTGAAGTAACCATGCAAATCACTTGGTACCCTTAAAGTTTATCACTCAATCGATGTGCCGGTAAACCACACACGCTCCACCGATACTATAATAAACCTTAAGTCACCCTTTACCTACCTTGTTAAGTGCAAGTTAGTGTGCCGGTTAACCACACACGCTCCACCAACGACTCAGACAAAGTGTAAAGTGTAATTTCATGGATTAGCACCTTATTCACATTTTTCCTAAAGTAACTAAGATTGGGAATTTAATAAACATTTAGTTACTTTATATATTCATCATACTTTGAATGAGAATTTATAAGTCCTTGTCTTACCCGTTCGGCTAACGACCCTCCACCAGTCAAGCAAGCGGTGGGTGAGAATATACACCCATTAAGTCACCATTTTATAGGCAACAACCTTATACCCACCTTATAGACCGGCTTCGTGAATGAGGCGTACTAGCGGTAAGACGACTTGTTCTTATACATATATATATATATATATATAATTATTAAATCATCATAATATAAGTATAAGGGTTGAATTTTAACTTTTTAAAATTCTAGGGGTTGGAACTAAAGTTTTAACTTAACTTTACTTGTTCCAAAACTTGAGGGCAAGTTTTGTAACTTTCAAAACTTTTCATTTCTTGTAACTTATGAGTTTAATAGAGTCATAAAATGAAGACTCTTCATTTTTATAACTCTTGTGTTTTCTTAATGGTTTTAACTCAAGTGTGACTCTTGGTTTTCCATAACTTAAGGATAAGTTATGGACTCCATTAAAACACATTATGATCAAGAATTAAACTACCAAATAGGTTACAAATAATTCCTATGATCATCTAAAACATCATAAGAACAAGAACATGAATATGAACATAATCAAAAATTACATAAAACTTTGTAATTTTGATAACTAGTTGTTGTAAATGAATTAGCAAAACATTACACCACCAAAAACAAGTTTATATTTACTAAAACAGTTTAGGGTAATGTTTCTAATTCATTTTCCAGCAACTGAATCGAAATTCTGCACTCATTCGACCCTACTCGCCGAGTGCATGAACATGACTCGCCGAGTTGGTTGAAGATACTCATGGACTCGACGAGTTCCCCCTATGGACTCGACGAGTCCGATCGCAGACAGCAAATTTTCGATCCTGTTTTCAACTTTTAAGCACAAATAAGAACAAACAAGCCTAGGCTCTGATACCACTGATGGGTTTTGAGCATTCTAACACTTTCTAAGTGTACATGCAACCCTAATAACCTTGGATCTATGTTTGTCTAATTTGTCATTGAATTCCAAGGTTATATCCTATCTAGCATACATGGGGAACAATTTTAACATAAAGTATAGATAGAATAACTTACCTTGTTGTTGCTTGTGTTCCTTGAAACCTTGTGAGCCTAGCACCTCAAGTGGTGATGCCTCAAATGCTTCACACAACACCAAATGCTCTTGGAAGAACTTATGAGAGAATACACACTCTTCAAAATCAGCCAAGCCCCCTTATTCCTTAGTGTAACCAATTTGGGAGGAGATCATATTACTTATATAGTGTTGACACATCTAGGGTTAAACCCTAATGTGTCATGACTCTTCATTTCCATGACCCATGGGTTTGTAACTCCCATGGAGCATCCATGGAGCATCCTATGGGTGGAACCCAACTTGATGATCCATGGAGCCTTTTAGCCCACTATACAAGATATGGATGATTTACTTAATCAACCCATATATTTAATTAGTTATCTTTTGATCACTTAATTAATTCTAATTTAATTCTTGATCAAACTAATCAAATAATATTATTAATATATTAGAACTTATAATATATTAATAATCTCCAAACGTTATTTCTCTCATTTAGTTTATCCAATTGCATGGTGCCATGCAACCCAAATGGACCATGCCGGGTCGGGTCAAGTACATACCAGAAATAGTTATGGACTTAGACACCTTATCCAACACAATAAACCCTAAATCCATATACACATCAACATAGAAGGGAACAACTCGAAAATATTACCTGAATAACATTGCTCTGTGTCCCCAACCCTCAGAATATGGCTTCTCCTGTTGTTCCCTTAACCAAGCCTCCTCCTCCTTGCAAAATAACACTTCCAAGATCAATAATGGTCTTCTACCTTGCTCCAGATGCTCACAATCGAATTAGGGTTTCACTCAAAGGACTAGGGTGAACAATGATGGCCATAAGGCCCCTTATATATGTCCCAAACCTGGGAAGTTAGGGTTTCGCTAAACAGCGCGGACTTGCCGAGTCCATACCCGGACTCGCCGAGTCCAGTCGCGAACCCGCGACCAGATCCGCGATCCTACTCGACGAGTCTGAGCTCCAACTCGCCGAGTCCCCTCTTAAAACACCCAAAATCATAAATATACCAATAGCTGGAATTCTGGGCTGTTACAACTCTCCCCCACTAGGACTAGACTTCGCCCTCGAAGTGTCACTCTGAAAATAGCTCCGGATGCTGCTCCCGCATCTCACGCTCCGGCTCCCAGGTCATTTCCGATCCCTTCCGGTGCTGCCACTGAACTAACACTAAATGTATCTCCTTATTCCTCAGAACCTTGATCTTCCGATCTCTGATGGCCACTGGTCTCTCGGCATAATTCAGGCTCGCATCCACCTGAATGTCGTCTAATGGAACTACTGCCGACTCATCGGCTATACACTTTCTCAATTGCGACACATGAAAAGTGTCGTGGATCTGTCTCAATTCCGTTGGCAACTCAAAACGGTAGGCCACCCGTCCTACCCTCACAATCACATGAAAAGGCCCAATATACCGGGGCCCCAACTTGCCCCTCTTCCTGAATCGAATCACTCCTTTCCAAGGAGAGACCTTCAGGAGTACGAAGTCGCCGACCTGAAACTCAAGCTCGGACCAGCGTCTGTCTGCATAACTTTTCTGTCGGCTCTGGGCGGTCAATAACCTCTGTCTAACCTGCTGAATCTGCTCTGTCGTCTGAAGCACGATCTCTGTACTGCCCATCACTCTCTGTCCCACCTCTCCCCAACAAATGGGGGTCCGACAACTCCTACCATACAACAGCTCAAAGGGTGGCATACCGATGCTCGAATGATGGCTGTTGTTGTAGGAAAACTCCGCCAAGGGCAAATACGCATCCCAGCTACCCCCAAAATCCAACACACACGCCCGAAGCATGTCTTCGAGCGTCTGAATCGTCCGCTCACTCTGACCGTCTGTCTGGGAATGATATGCGGTACTAAAATGCAATCTAGTACCCAACTCCTCATGAAATTTCTTCCAGAATCTGGAAGTGAAACGCACATCACGATCTGAAACAATCGAGATCGGCACCCCATGCCGAGATACTACTTCTCTCACATACACCTCCGCCAATTTCTCTGCTGAAGAACTCTCACTAATGGCAAGGAAGTGAGCGCTCTTCGTCAATCTGTCTACAATCACCCAAATTGCATCAACCCCTCTGGCAGTCCTTGGCAATTTGGTGATGAAATCCATAGTGATCTGTTCCCACTTCCACTCGGGAACCTCCAATGGCTGCAACTTGCCATGCGGTCTCTGGTGCTCGGCCTTAACCCTACGGCAGGTCAAGCACCTCTCGACAAACCACGCGACGTCCCTCTTCATGCAGGGCCACCAATATTCTCTCCTCAAATCCAAATACATCTTTGTAGCCCCGGGATGGATCGAGAATTTCGATCGATGTGCCTCCTCCATCAAAGTAGTACGCGTACCGCCCACAAACGGTACCCAAATCTGACCCTGGAAGGTCATCAACCCTCGAACATCCGTAACGAACTCTGAAACCAAACCAACGACCCGTTCTCTCTTCTGCATCTCTGGTTGCATAGCCTCCGATTGTGCCCCACGAATGGCATCCAGTACTGGAGCTATCACGGTCAACCTCAAACATACATTTCGTAGTGGAGTGCTCTCCCCCTTATGGCTCAACACATCTGCTACCACATTAGCTTTGCCCGGGTGGTACAGGATCTCGCAATCATAATCTTTGACCACATCCAACCACCTCCTCTGACGCATGTTTAGGTTGGGCTGGTCCATCAAGTACTTCAAACTCTTATGGTCCGTGTATATCGTGCAACGAACCCCATACAAGTAATGACGCCAAATCTTGAGGGCGAACACTACCGCCCCCAGCTCTAGATCATGTGTGGGATATCTCGCCTCGTGAGGCTTCAGCTGCCTTGATGCATATGCTATTACATGCCCTCTTTGCATCAGAACTGCACCCAACCCCGAAATAGATGCATCACAATAAACTACAAAATCCTCCATCCCTTCCGGGAGAGCTAACACCGGGGCTTCGCACAATCTCTGGCGAAGTGTCTCAAAAGAGGTCTGCTGCTCGGGTCCCCATGAGAATGCAACCCCCTTTCGGGTCAATCTAGTGAGTGGCACTGCAATTCTGGAGAAGTCCTTAATAAATCTCCGATAATACCCTGCCAACCCAAGGAAACTCTTGATCTCAGAGGGTGACTTCAGCACCTCCCAACTCATCACCGCCTCCACCTTGGCCGGATCGACCAATATCCCTTCCTGATTAACAAGATGTCCTAGGAATTGGACCTCCCGCAACCAGAAGTCACACTTGGAGAACTTTGCATAAAGCTTCTCTGATCTCAAAACCCCAAGGACCTCCCTCAAATGCTCCTCATGCTGCTCTCTAGATCTCGAATACACCAAAATATCATCGATAAATACAATCACTGACCGATCCAACATCGGTCTACATACCCTGTTCATGAGATCCATGAATACAGTCGGGGCGTTGGTGAGCCAAAAAGGCATCACCACAAACTCATAATGCCCATATCGCGTTCTGAATGCTGTCTTCTGTACGTCCTCATCCCGCACTTTCACTTGGTGATATCCCGACCTCAAGTCGATCTTGGAAAACCAAGATGCTCCCTGCAACTGATCAAATAAATCGTCGATCCTTGGTAATGGGTAACGGTTCTTGACCGTCAACTTGTTCAACTCTCGGTAATCAATGCACATCCGGTGTGAACCATCTTTCTTCTTGACGAACAGAATAGGTGCTCCCCACGGCGAGCTGCTCGGCCGAATGAATCCCTTCCCCAGCAACTCCTGAAGCTGCGAGGATAACTCTTGCATCTCTGGAGGTGCAAGACGATAAGGCACCTTAGCGATAGGCGCGGCCCCCGGAATCAAAGCAATACCAAACTCCACTTGCTTCACAGGAGGTACTCCCGGCAGCTCCTCGGGAAAGACATCTGGAAACTCACGCACCACCGATACCTCCCCAACTGAACTCGGTCTCTCGGAAGTCGCTCGCGTATCCATCACATACGCCACAAAACCCTTACAGCCCTGCTGTAGACACTGCCTCGCTCTAGCGGCCGAACAAAAGGCTGATCCCGAACGCGTACCCTCGCCGTACACCGAAAGAACTCCCCTACTAGGGTCTCGTATAGTCACCAGCTGACGCTCGCAGTCGATGACTGCGCCGAATCGGCTCAACCAGTCCATGCCCACAATGACACAGACATCACTCATCGCGATAGGAATCAGGTCAATCGGAAACTCAACCCCGAAAATCTCTAACACACATCCCCGGAAGACCCCCGTGGCACAAATCACTCTATCATCAGCTATGGAAACTCTCAGAGGCCGACTCAATGCCTCACGACTAACACTGATATGCTGACTAAAGGCCAAAGATACAAAAGACCGACTCGCACCCGAGTCAAATAACACTAAAGCAGGCATGGAATTCACAAGGAAGGTACCTACGCATAACCTAATATAAGCATAATATTTCAACATCAATATAAATACATGAAAGGAAACGTACCAGCCACCACATCGGGCGCAGCGCGGACTTCCTCCGCAGTCAGCTGGAAGGCTCTCCCTCGAGCTCTCGGTGCCTCGGTCTTCATAGGCCGACTCTCTGTAGCTCTGATGGCGGCAGGAGCAGATCCCTGAGGTGCTCCGCGCAGCTGCAGACACTCAGTCTTCCGGTGTCCAGTCTGGTTGCAGTGAAAGCACACTGCAAACCCCTTGGGGCAGTCCTTGGCCATGTGCCCCTCCTTGCCACATTTGTAGCAAGACCCCGCTCGGCAAACTCCGTCATGCCCCTTGTCGCACTTTCCGCAAGTGCGGCCCTTCTGGCTCCCTGGTCTGGGATCAGCAGGCTTGGCCCGCTTGGCGGCCGGCTGCGACTGTGCCGGTCGCCGATCCCTCCCTTGAGACTCCGCCTCCTCCCTTGCCTGAGTCTCAAGATCGATATCCCTCTTCCGGGCATTTGCCTGAAGCTCGGCAAATGTCCGGTACGAGGAGTTCGCAGCGAACTCCCGAATATCCCGCCTCAAGATGCTCAAGTAGCGGCTCATACGTGCCTGCTCAGTGGGCACGTGCTCAGGGCAGAACATCGCCCTCTCGTGGAACATCCTCGTGATTGTTGTAACAGACTCAGTACCCTGCTTGAGGGTCAGAAACTCCTATGCTAAACGCTCCCTCTCCACCTGGGGAACGTACTCATCTCGAAACATGGTGGTGAACCTCTCCCAGGTCACCGCAGAAAGCTCAGCAGGTGTATAATGCGCCGTTGCAAACTTCCACCAGTCCTTCGCTCCCAAGCGAAGCTGGTTCAGCGCGAACCGGACCTTCAAATGCTCAGGAGACGAGCAAGTGAAGAAGCACCCCTCAATATCAGATATCCACCTCATCGCTGCCACCGGATCCTAGGTCCCATCGAACTCTGGTGGTTTTGTGTGGCTGAATTCCCAAAATAGTAAAGCATCCCCACCCTGCGGCCTTGCAGCAGTCACCGCTGTGGTAGCCGCTGCAGCAGTAGCCTCAGTAAGAGCGGCATAACGCTCGTCGAACGTCTCAATCAGCGTGGTCTTTAATGACCCAAACATCTCCGGAATCTCTGCCCTGATGGCTGCAGCTACCTCCTCCTGGATGATCCAGCGGATATCCTCCTCACTGGTACCACTGCTCTCGGACGTGAAACGTGTCCTCACCATGATCTACTGCTGAAATACGACATACAATAAATTTAGAATCCCCACGAACACACTCACACTCGTCAACTCTTTCCTCCTTGATTCTTGGCATTCCAAAGATTCTTACTTGGGCTGCACCCCGCTCCGATGCTTCCAGTAGTACGGGCCCAATACTACTGTCCGCACCGCACCATAATACACTCCAAGTCCTCCTCTTCGGATTCCAGGTCTCAAGTACTCTATCATGTGTAGACCACTCTCTAATAGATCTCTCATAAGTCCCTCGCTGCTACCTACTCACTCTTAAGCATCTCATAGCAGCTCACCTCTCCCTAGGCTAAGGCATCACAAATCAGGCCAACCTAGTTCTAATAGCAATGCCTAGCCTACTCTAGCATGCAGATACATCATATCAATATTAACATCACATAATGTAAGGGTATTTTGGGAAATCACCGTTCGGGCGCGGGCTGATCGTACACACATCTCTTGCTCTGCGTCTTTTCAAAAATCTTTTAATCTTTTGAAAATTACATCTCAAATCCTCAGTTTGAGTTCAAATACGCCTGGAGGTGTACTCGAATCCCTCAAACCAAGGCTCTGATACCAAATTGTAAGACCAAGAATTTAAAAACAATTTTTCGCATTCTATAAAGGCAAAATTCATTTAATATTCATAAAAACATCATTGTTTGTAATTCATTTCATAACATATAAAAACCCCAAGATCACATAATATAAAATCCCGCGTGTGTGCACTGATCAGGCCGGCGCCTTCCCGCGATCCTCACTAGTACCTGAAACAAATAACACCAACATTGTAAGCATAAAGCTTAGTGAGTTCCCCAAAATACCACATCAAACATATTAGCCACTCGAGGCTACAACTCTGTGGGTCCGTGCACCCACACTCTGTGAACCCTCAGGTTCTAACTCTGTAAACAAGCATAGCATAAATCACATAGAAGAATGCAGTGCAACACATAACATACATAGCATACAAATACTCTATCATATAACTCTGGTTACCTACTTAAGGTAAAGTATAGTGAGAAGACTCACCTCGCGTGTCTCGATATCTCACAACCCTGGGAATCCCTCGTGCCCGATTCTCCGAGCTCTAATCCTCCTATAACATTATATGTCCCTAGTTAACACTTTATATGTCTAATGTTGACTATCCCTAAGAAGTCAACACAGGTCCACTTTGGTCAACGATCAACGGTCAACGGTCAACTTTGACCGGACTCGGCGAGCGCTAGGGCGACTCGGCGAGTCTAGACGTCCTCACCAATTCTCTAAGATTCCCTTTCTATACGTCAAGTATCTCCCCTAACTCGACGAGTTCCTCCTAGAAGAATCGCGGGGCCACCCCGACTCAACTCGCCGAGTCTGAAGAACAACTTGGCGAGTCCCAGTTCGACTCAGACCACCTGTTAACCCTATCTAACTCGCCCTGACTCACTGATCCAACCCATAACCCGGACAGGACCATTCTAAGGCAATCTTCAAGCTACTCGCCGAGTCTGTTCATCAGACTCGGCGAGTCCATGCCATGCAACTGCTCAAACTGCTTTCTAAGGTCATATCTGCTCCGACAATTCATAGGTCTGGCCTTCCTAGACTGGTTCATCACGTAAAGTCCTTATTTCGGTGCTCATAATACACCCCATGACTCATAATTGACGTTTTGACCTAAGGCATAAGGATTCCAATCCAAAACCTCCATTGATTCCCGAAAAACTCAGGCATGGGACACTCTGGACTTCCAAGGGTCCCAATATAGGGTTCCAATCGTTTGGGGGACTAAGGAAACACTCGATCTAGCCACAAAAGGGTTCAATAAACCCTAAATCCATATACACATCAACATAGAAGGGAATAACTCGAAAATATTACCTGAATAACGTTGCTCTGTGTCCCCAACCCTCAGAATATGGCTTCTCCTGTTGTTCCCTTAACCAAGCCCCCTCCTCCTTGCAAAATAACACTTCCAAGATCAATAATGGTCTTCTACCTTGCTCCAGATGCTCACAATCGAATTAGGGTTTCACTCAAAGGACTAGGTTGAACAATGACGGCCATAAGGCCCCTTATATATGTCCCAAACCTGGGAAGTTAGGGTTTCGCTAAACAGCGCGGACTCGCCGAGTCCATACCAGACTCGCCGAGTCCAGTCGCGAACCAGCGACCAGATCCGCGATCCTACTCGGCGAGTCTGAGCTCCAACTCGCCGAGTCCCCTCTTAAAACACCCAAAATCATAAATATAACAATACCTGGAATTCCGGGCTGTTACAACCACCACTTTTGGTAAACTATAATATGCATAGTTCATGTTCACTAGTCACTAGCACTATCCGATGAACTATGATATGTATAGTTTATGTTCACAGTCACTACTACTATTTCATACACTACACTAGGGTTTGGTTCCGGTTTTTGGATTTAAGTCCACATTAAATTTTCGCATTTTAGACTTCAACTATAATCGTTGAGCATATATGCTTGAGTCATACAAGAATTTAGTCTGGATTGGCTTAGAATTGGTGGTGCCCGCCTCATCTCCTATTCCTCGTTGGGTTGTGGACCTAGGCAGACCCACTATATTCAACGTTTTATCTAACTTAAATCTTCTATAACTTATATACGCTGGACGATTATAGGGGAAATGTACGGGTCAATCTAGGGTTCATTAATACATCATATAGGAATATGTTGTTTACACTTAACTAAGAAAATATTGGATTTTCTGGAAATCAACTCTATCGATTTTATAAGGAAAACGGTTTCTACTCCAAACAAAACTCTTATGAACTCACCAACTTAATTGTTGTGACTCTTTCAAAACTACTTGTATTCTCAGGAAATCAGTGAAACAGGAAAACTTCAGCGCTTTGAGGATGGGACGTTAAACCGTCAACAATTTATTTTTGTCATCATAATGTAATTGATTTTGAAACATGTAAACATATACTTTGGTGTAACTTTTTCAATTATATTTATGATGGTTGTATTTACTTTGAGCACTATTATACACGTTGTTGTGATACTGTACATGAAGTCCTCCACCCCCTGACGTTTCCGCCATCCTTGGTTTGGGGGTGTGACAGATTGGTATCAGAGCATTGTTTATAGTGAACTCAGTATATCGAACCACATAAGATATACAAACTATAAATACATTGGGACTGAAAGTCTCTGATTTAAAGTTTTCAAAGCAACTATACTTTTAGAAACAAATAATTTCTCGGTAAAAGTAGGAGCATGTGCACACACACTAGGATCAGTATCATGGTGGGATGGGACAAAAGTGGTGATTGTTGAACAATACGAGTAGGCTTGGGGATGTATAGTCAGGTCTGGGAATGACATAGCTTGATCAACTATGTCTCACCCAAAAGTGATTAGCATATGCCCAGGAATGGTCGTAGGTGTTGCACCAAGTCTAAAACTTACCAACACTATCACAATGAAATACCATAGGGGTATTTGGTGTTATTATGATTACTTATTTGAGAACTAAATAGATTTTTATCAATAGCTCAATAATTGCCTAGTGGATACATTAAAATTATATGTATCCAGGACGTCATAGACTTAGAATCTGTGGATCTTTGCTTTACTTCCTATTCTCGTTGGATTGGGGATTTAGAGTTAGGATTGCTTATTCGAAGGTCTATCCTGTCCCAAATACATATGACTAGTATGCACTAAACAATATATTGAAGTACCTGATAAAGATCATCTTATAATTATCTAATTAGTATGTCTACTTAGTTATTTCTTATATCCCCATTTCTCGCGAAGATATCATGGCTGAATTCCATCCCCACGACGACCCGTACTACCCTAACCACGGCAATATTGAATGGCTCGGAGAGGAGCCAGAGAATGATTACCGAATCCCTTTGGATGGTCACTAAGCTGAAGGCTTTGCTGATGGTTCTGACTCCGACCTTGAAGTGGAGAACCTACCCTGATGGCTCTTGTTCCGAATCCTATCCCTCGTCTGTTTTTTTTTCAAGGCCCAACGCCTCCTTGGGTAGAGTGCTTGGAACCCTGGAGCGAAGAACACGACCAACCTAGGCTGTTAAATGGAGACATTCGAATCCTTCAGAATCCGGAGACTACACTATTCAAGGGAACCGTAGCATTGCCCAAGATTTTCCTTACGTTATTGAGGTGTAGACCTATTTTCCTCGAACCCTATATTACAAACAATTTACATATGGTAACTCCACGAAATTCTTAATATATACCAAGTGATTTTAGGAGGGGATCAGGCACGAAACAAATCACAAGTTGCATTTGAGTCACTACCACTAAAATTCATTCATAGGGGCTTTGTTATGAATTACATACAAAATACTTTTAAGTCAGAACATAATACAGACAAGTCTGGCTTGATAACATCTGACTTGTCACTACTATTAAAAACTTATTGTTGTTCGTCTCTACCAACTTATGACAGGACTATGCCGCCAAAGAAAAAGTCCAGACCCTCCGGAAGCACAGCATCGCCCCCTCCGCAGTTTGATCCCATAATGTTTCAAGTTGCCGTAACAGCAGCCGCGGCGGCAGCAATGTCGCAAATGGTACAAATGGTTCCGGCGGCTTCGGATCCGGGAATACTAACTCGAATCAGGGGGACAACACAAGGCGTACTAAGGAGTGTTCTTACAAAGACTTCACGAATGGCAAACCCGGTCCTTTCGACGGAAGCGGGGGCGTCATCGCACTGATGCAATGGTTCGAAAGGACCGAAGCAGTCTTCGAAATTTGTGCTTGTCCCGAAGCAAGCAAGGTCAAGTATGCGGCATTCACCTTCACAAGAAAAGCTCTTACTTGGTGGAACGACAGAGTTAAGTCGCTTACTCCTGCAGTGGCTAACTCTATAAGCTGGGAGGATCTAAAAGCTTTAATGCTGAAAGAATATTGCTCAAGAGGCGAAGTGCAAAAACTGGAAGAGGAACTCTGGAACCTCAAAATGTCGGGGACGGATCTCGAAGCTTATACCGCCCGATTCAATGACCAAGCACTCCTCTGCCCTGCAATGGTCACCCCAGAGGAGAAAAAGGTAGAACGATACCTTTGGGGGCTATCATCCCAGATTCATGATAGTGTATTGGCCTCCAGACCAACTACCTTCGACAGCGCCAAGGAGTTGGCACAACAACTCATCGACCATCGTGCCAGCCATGACACTACGATAACCACGCCAATTTTTGCTGTTCATGCTGCCACAATCCTCACCACGCCAACTCCCATGAAACAATACGTTGGAACCCTTCCGAAATGTAACAAGTGTAGCTTCCATCACACTGGGGCTTGTAGAGAATTGCATTGCATGAACTGCAATAGGAAAGGGCACACTACCCGTTTCTGTAGGGCACCGGCACGACCCATCAACTAGTTCCCCGACTTTGGAGTAAGCCCAGCCTATTACAAGTGTGGAGAAACAGGACACTTTAAAAGGAACTGCCCAAGTGCAAGAGATGCCAGTGGTGGTGGAAGGGTGCTTGCGATCACCGAAGGAGAGACCACCCCGGAACTGCCTGCAAACATCAGTATGTGTTTCTAACATCGAAGACTAAATTCCAAATTTCTTTATTTGATTAAGTCTAGCATCGATTAAAGCATGCATAGTAGTAATGCCAAGGATTAAACTGAGAGCATAAACAATAAGAAATTCCAAGGCCGTCATGAGACCATTCTATGAATTTACTTCGACTCCGTAATGGGACTGCATCATAGGGATGTAGGTCAAACCTTCGAGAACATACTTCTACTCTATAGGTGAACGGTTGAAATACATCTAGGTTCAATGATAGCCCTGACTAGGAACTCTAATTCATTAAGAAGGATTACTAAGAATGTTATTTGTTATGATTTCCTCACTTATACATTCCCCAGTTATATATAACGAATACCTGGTAGATAATAGAATGTGAGAATTCTGACTTAGTTTCTTTTCCTCGTTGGGATGTGAAACTGAAGTAGAATCACACATTTTACTATCCGCCCAGTATTGGTTATATCATAATGTGTATAAGCTAAGTTTTCATGTATAATAACTCATCTCTTAGTCAGAATTAAAATAATGTAGAGCTGACCTTAGTCATTCACAAACTCCTTGCCTGATTTCAAATTTCGGGACGAAATTCCCTCTAACGGGGGGATGATGTGACAACCGTCAATTTTCGGTGAAGTCAAAGTCAACTAAAGTCAACAAGTCAAACCGGTCAACTCAATTTACCGTGAGTATTAGAGTTTACGTTATGTAATTTCTAAACAACTCTCTATTCTAATGAGAAATCATAAATTGAAAAGTGCGTACATCTAGATCTCCTTAACCTAAAACTGTGGTACATGGCGAGCCAAACCGATAAAACAATGTTGCATACTCATCGAAAGTATGCAAGATACTTAAACAAGGCTTAACGGGGCTTACGGACCCTGCATTGCGAAGCCGAACACTCAAAAAGGTCACCAATGAAACCTCTCTCAATCGTGTTCACTCCATCTCTTCTTATCAGAAATCTCTCCCAAATCTCTCTAAGTATGTGAAATCTCTCCCAAATCTCTCTTTGTTTGAGAAATCTCTCCAAGAATGTCAAATCTCTCCCAAATCTCTCTAAGTATGTGAAATCTCTCCCAAATCTCTCTTTGTATGAGAAATCTCTCCAAGAATGTCAAATCTCTCCCAAATCTCTCTAAGTATGTGAAATCTCTCCCAAATCTCTCTCTGAATGAGAAATCTCTCCAAGAATGTCAAATCTCTCCCAAATCTCTCCTTGTATGAGAAATCTCTCCAAAAATGTCAAATCTCTCCCAAATCTCTCTAAGTATGTGAAATCTCTCCCAAATCTCTCTCTGAATGAGAAATCTCTCCAAGAATGTCAAATCTCTCCCAAATCTCTCTAAGAATGTGAAATCTCTCCCAAATATCTCTTTGTATGTGAAATCTCCCCAAGTATGTCAAATCTCTCCCAAATCTCTCTGAGTATGTGGAATCTGTCTCAAATCTCTCTCGAAATCTCTCCCAACTCTCTATAATCACTTGGGGCATCCCAACCCTCGAATTTGGCGAGAACAGCCCAAAAACGGAAGTCTACACGAAAAACGGGCATGAGGAACCGAAACCCCTCTTAGGACCCGAAAGTCCTCTTAGGAACCGAAAGTCCCCTTAGGAACCGAACCCTCCTGATGAAGAAGGCTGCTGAACCGAACCGAACCTCACTCTAAGAACCGAACCCTTCTGAGCCGAAGGCTGCTCAACCGAACCCGAACGTTCGGCACCTTTCGGTTCTGACCATTTCCTCTTCTGATGACTAACCGAACCCTCCCTTCTGATGGCTTGCCGAACCTTCCCTTCTGAGGACCGAGGACCGAGCCCTCGCTTCTGACTTCGGACCGAGCTTCCCGCCCCTTCGTTTCCCTCTGTTCGTTTCCGGCTACAATCCTCAGCATGGACCAAGCCTCGGCCTAGGGACCGAACCTCGGCCTAGGACCGAGAGGTCTCGCTGGGAACTCATTTTCTCCTGGTTTTCACGTAGTTTTGCGTTTAAGACCCGTTTTTAATTATTTTAACGTGGGATTTTCACCCAAAATCATATTTTAACATAATAAACCCTAAATATTCACAATTTAATCATATTTTCATAAAAATCTTTATTTAAATAATAAAAGCAAGTGGGTAAAGTACAAAGAGGTGGAGTGTTGACTTTGCTTTACCTTATGACACAAGCAACCACTCACACACCCACTCTATGACCAGCCACACCTCCCCACCTTACCTAGGTCACATCAATGTCCTTTCCACTCAATCATCACTCTTTCCCACGTTTTTGAGAGCTGAATATTCATCCTCTCTCCTCACTTCTCTCATTTGCTCTCATTTCACAAGAAGATCAAACTCTTTTCTCTCTCACTTTCTCTCTCTAGAAATTCGAGATTTCCAGGGCTGATCTTGAGTTTTTCCTCCACATTTGGTAAGCATAATCCATTCTCTTTATGATTATCTCAATTATTTCCACTCAAATCATGGATATCTTACACAAACTCCATTATATTTGTGTTAGAGCCACGAATCTTCAAGGGATTCTTCAAGTGTTCTTGGGTTGAACACTTCTCTTCTTCAACACTTATCTACTGAAATCACTCAAGGTGAGTTCATACCCCTACATTTTCATGTTTTCTCAAGTTTTTAGGGGGGGGGGGATACAAGTTAAAACACCAAGAACATAACTAAACTTTTCTAACAGCCTTCATCAGAAAAGTTCAACTTCATTCACGGACTGTTTTGGACAACTTAAACATTTTAATTTTCAAAACTGTTTTAGGTGCATGTAGTTCCACTTCTTAGATTTAAAATGACTACTTGCACATCTCCATACGATTTTTCTACAATTTATGGTGATTTTTACAAAACTGCCTATCATTTCAAAAATCAATCCGGACCAGTTTGTGATTATGGACTTTTTCACACAAGTAAGAGGTTATTAAAAATTATAATAAAAATTATGAACAAACTAGACTCATTTTTCAAACTCTCAGAAGTTACAGAACTTGATTTGGACCTTTTATGATTTTTCTACAAATTTACCAATAACAGTTACAGAAAATGTTATTAACAGAAAAACACTATAAATTTCATTTCACCTTGTAACATGTTGAGCAAGGTATACATCATTATGTGATTATGTGTTGTTGCAATATGTGACAATTTTGTATTCTTATATAGACATACATCAAAAAACAAATGGATTTATACCTCCACAAGTATGGTAAATATATAAATGATATTACAAGGCTATATCCATTAAAATATAAACATTGGTAAATTATGACAAGTAAGGCTTATGCTCACTACCCACACAAATAATTAATAAACTATAATAGGTATAGTTTAGGGTTATTTTACATAACAAACACATGATTAAAGGTTTTACACATACAAAAGAGTTATTACCACTATGGATAATTATGATAAACTATAATAAGTATAGTTAAGCCATTATACCCCCACAAACGAACACGCTAGTTATAATCGGTGTAGTTATGGCATATATATATTACAATCAAAGTGATAAACTATAATAGGTATAGTTTATGTTTCATCTACACTATGAACTTAATTACAAGAAAGAAATTCACCGTCACCACCACTTTTGATAAGCTATAATATGCATAGTTCATGTTCACTACCACTATCACTATTTGATGAACTATGATTGTATAGGTTATATTCCCCATCACCACCACTTTTGGTAAACTATAATATGCATAGTTCATGTTCACTAGTCACTATCACTATCCGATGAACTATGATATGTATAGTTTATGTTCACAGTCACTGCTACTATTTCATACACCACAGTAGGGTTTGGTTCCGGTTTTTGGATTTAAGTCCACATTAAATTTTCGCATTGTTAGACTTCAACTATAATTGTTGAGCATATATGCTTGAGTCATACAAGAATTTTGTCTGGATTGGCTTAGAATTGGTGGTGCCCGCCTCATCTCCTGTTCCTCGTTGGGTTGTGGACCTAGGGCAGACCCACTATATTCAACGTTTTATCTAACTTAAATATTCTATAACTTATATACGCTGGACGATTATAGGGGAAATCTACGGGTCAATCTAGGGTTCATTAATACATCATATAGGAATATGCTGTTTACACTTAACTAAGAAAATATTGGATTTTCTGGAAATCAACTCTATCGATTTTATAAGGAAAACGGTTTCTACTCCAAACAAAACTCTTATGAACTCACCAACTTAATTGTTGTGACTCTTTCAAAACTACTTGTATTCTCAGGAAATCAGTGAAACAGGAAAACTTCAGCGCTTTGAGGATGGGATGTTAAACCGTCAACAATTTATTTTTGTCATCATAATGTAATTGATTTTGAAACATGTAAACATATACTTTGGTGTAACTTTTCCAATTATATTTATGATGGTTGTATTTACTTTGAGCACTATTATACACGTTGTTGTGATACTGTACATGAAGTCCTCCACCCCCTGACGTTTCCGCCATCCTTGGTTTGGGGGTGTGACATAGGGTTTATTAATATACTATAAGTTCTAATATACTAATAAGGTTAATTAATTTGTAATAATCAAGAATTAATTTGGAATTAATTAAGTGATCAAAAGGAGACTAATTAAATATATGGGTTGATTGTGTAAATCATTCATTCTTATATGCGTGGGCTTGTGATCCAAGATTCCTTATGTTGGACTAAGTCCATGGCGTGACCCATGGATACTCCATGGAGGTTAAAATCCATGGAGCATAAGGAATGGGTAAAGTTATGAGTTACATGGTGTAACCCTAACAGCCACCATATAAAAGAATCTCATGGCTCAAGAAATTGTGCACTAGTGTGTGTATGAGGGCTAAACGGTTTCAAGGAGTGTTTCTTTTCTCTCAAGTCATTCCATGTGCACTTGATGTTGTGTGAACCATTTGAGGTGTCACACTTAGGGCACTAGGCACTCAAGCTTCATGAAGACAAGCTACATCAAACAAAGGTATGTATTTTATCCATTTGATTATACAAGTATCAAGTATTGTATGCTAGATAGGGTAATACCTTGGAAAGTTCATATTTGCATGTATAATAGAGAAAACATTGATCCAAGGTATTTAGGGTTGCATATACACTTAGGAGTGTTAGAATGCTCAAAACCCATCAAATATGTCAAGAAGTAAGTAGGAGTCTAAATGATCTTGAAAAGTTCAAGAACTAATCAAGAGTAAACCTTTTATTAAACACTAGCACACGACTTGAGGATTGTAGCCTATCGTGTTGACATATTCTTGTTTCTGTGCCAATCTAGTTAAGTTGATCATGTATATGAGTTCTACGAGTTCTCAATAGGTTGCATAAGGACAAACACCTTGTTCAATGAAAGTACATTGACTAGCATAGGTGAGTTGCTAAAGAACTTGGAAGCAATGGTGGGAACCTTGATGGCAAGAAATTAAGAATGAACAAGTTCTATCCATAAGAGTTTGAATTGTCACAAACATTATCATACGATTATGGTCATGGCAATTCACATGGATAGGAGCTCATACACTATAAAAATCTACGTGTCACAAGGTTTCTCTCCTTCATGAAAATGATTGTGAGGAAATGCTTTCATTAAGAGAGATTTTAAGAAGATAGTAATTATGTAAATTACATTCTCAAATTCGATTATGATTACGACATCCCTCTTCATAGTTCGAATTTTGAGATTTGACAATTGGTCTAAACATTTGGGACATAGTAATATAAGTCTGAATTAGTTTAAACACACATGTGAGCTGTCTGAGGAAAGGTGAATGAGTTTGAGAAGCTTATACAAAGGCTTATCGAAGCACATCGTATTGGAAATATGAACTTTGGAAGTCAATAAGTATTGTCTTCTAGAAGTCCAACTGTTTTCTGAAAACGTGTCAAAGCTAGTGGGAGCATAAATTTTATACTCGAATGGATATAATCATCATGTTAGTGGGAGCATGATTATTATTTTAAGTATTTGAAGTTGGCAATATTAATTATAGAAAAACAAAAGTTTCACTTTGCAAAGTTGCAGGGGTTGAAAAAGTTGTTTTTGCTATAACTAAGGGAGAGAATGTTATACTTCATTTTCAATCTAAAAGCTTAGATCGAGAAATTTTAATTGAATTTAGTCAAGGATATATTTATTAATTGCATTCTCAAAGTTCGATTGTGATTACGACATCCCTCTTCATAGTTTGAATTTTGAGAACACGACAACTAGAAATATTATGACAATATTATACCAAGAAACTGGTAAAGTATGACGATTTTCATTATGAATCGTATCCCATACACTTCGGGTATAGGATCGATTGCATATGCTGTAATATTCAACCATTCTAAAAATTTTCCAAATGCCTAGGGCATTTAGAGGGAAAAAGGGAATAGAATTGGATTTGACTAAAATAATTAAATAACTGTCAAGGAAAATCTAAGGTTCGCTAATGATTGGTTGCTTGTGGACAGTTGGAAGTATAGTCATGGATGGACCATATTGACATTATTATGAATAGATAAGATTCTATTTAGAATGAGTTGTCATATGGAAAATATGGATATGTTTCCTTATTGGGAGTTGGATGTTAAGAATTTATGTCTAGATTAGAAAATTTTATGCAAGAAGGATGTTCAACGAAATGTACTTTGAATGTGAGACTTCATGATTGTGGAATTGTCTTGTAACAATATCCTATAGAGCACATTGTAATTTCATTATAAAAGTCTTGATGACTTTGGCGTTGTGATATTACGAAAGGACCGTTGCATAAGATGTTAGAATCTAACATATTCTATAAGTGGCAAAAACTTGGTATTCTTACACTTGTGGAAAGAATTGGGAATTGTGAAATAAGTGAGATTGAAAATGTCATTCAATTATACTATTTCAAAAAGTAAGAACCGTAGGAAAACATAGTGTGCATGCTAAGAGTATGAAACAATTGTTGTTTTAATTCAAGTAAGAAGTTGATTACCTGAAACAACAAATAATGAGTAATCAATATGGTGATTGAATTAAATGTTTTCTTTATACTCAAAGGTTTGGGACAATATAGGATTAGTATTATTCTTGTGTTTCACTTTTCATGTTTTGACTTCCCGAATAATAAAATTATTCAAACTCTCCACAGTCGCTCATTCTTTGGAAGTAGGAATGAAAGAAGACTGTCATGAATCTGACTGTAGATTGTCTAAAGTGTTTTAGACATAGCAAAAGTTTGCTGCAGGGTTCATGAGTGTTGCTATAAGATTAGAGTATTAGATTAAACCCACGCTCACTTGGATCGCTTCATGGATTTTATCATGAGTGATTGGTGAGACGATAATATCTTATATTCTTGAAACCAAGATGTGTGAGTTGTATCTTGCGAGTCGGTTACACATTGATAATATGTAAACGCACCAGTAACTTGGTGTTATAAAATGTATTGTTGTGTGTTATTCAGTGAGTGAGTACAAGCGAGAAATGAGTCGAAGTTTATCCGTTCCTTTTACCCAAAGTGGGATAAAAGCAATATATGTGGGCCCCACGATGATTTAGTGACGACACCCTAAGCGCTTGGCCAAGTCGGGACTAAGTTAATGTGTTCAATTGTAGTCTGTCACAAGTCGTCATAAATCGGAAATTGGGAAACAACACATAGACTAAGAGAATTATTTCAATCCATGTCTCACGTCTATACGATATCTAGAATGGAGGAATATATGATCCCTTATCTAAAGGACAGGTTATTGATAAGATCAGAGTTCGACAGCGTCTTTAAGAGCTACAATTGCTAATCAGATTGTACTTACATAGTTACTAGACTTATCCAAGTGGGAGACTGTTGGATTAGTGTCTAAGCCCGTAACTATATTTGGTATGTACTTAACCCGGTTGTGCATGGTCCTTTTGGGTTGCCTTCACCAAAGCAACTTGATAGGATGATTTATGGAGAATGTGGATTAATTATTATTTATTAATATGTAGTGGCGGAGGCAGAACATTTTCGTAGGGGTGGCACTAAAAAAAATTTCCAAATAAATCTATATTTATTAGTGCCACTCGTGTTTTAAGCCGGTGCACCCAATAGAAAAAACATTAAAAAAAAATTTACACTACGTGCCGACATCAGAGTAGTGGCCCGGGACCCCTGGGGCATCACTAAGGTCTGCCACTATTAATATATTATATGAATAATATATTAAAGGAGAAATCATATTGTTTATTTAATATTAGTCAAGAATTAATTGATAGTTTGTATTGTGACTAAAAGGCATTAATGAAACTTAGGGGACTGGAATTGTAATTATAATATAGTTGCAATTGGGCTATGGATCACCTTGGAACATAGGTTGGACGAATTCTATGGGAAGCCCATAAGGAATTCGTCCAAGGGCTGTTCTAAAGGGAGTCCATGGGTTGCTTAGGGCCTAAGCAGTCAAATTAGGGTTTCCTAGATGATAACCCTAATTGCCTCACTATATAAGTACCCCTAT
Organism: Lactuca sativa; assembly: GCF_002870075.4. Lineage (NCBI taxonomy): Eukaryota > Viridiplantae > Streptophyta > Magnoliopsida > Asterales > Asteraceae > Lactuca > Lactuca sativa. Next base: position 136,776,812 of record NC_056631.2, read on the forward strand.
ATCCCCAAAAACGTGTGGAACTCTTTGGAAGAACCCTAGGATAGTTTTTGGTGCTTTTCCTCCTTTTCTTTAGTCATCCTCTTGCTTTTGGTGTTTGTAAGCCATTAGAGAAGTGACACTTGTGACTCTAAGCTCCAAAGAAAAGAAGATTCAAGCCATTGATGAAGAGGTAATCATCTAGATCCATGCTTATGTGATAATTTCGATATGCATATGCTAGATTAGGTTTTGTAAGTCTTGGATGAATTGCATGTACAATAGAGAAACCTAGATCCAAGATTTAGGGTTTGCATGAGCACATAGGATGTTCCTTTTGCTAAAACCCATCAACATGAACTGACAAGACCGACATGGAGACGTAACTCCCAAACACTGCTCGTTGAATGTATTGGATATAGTGTCTAAATCCATAACTTTATTTGGTATGTACTTGACCCGACCTGACATGGTCTATTTGGGTTGCATGGCATTGCAATACTTGGATAGACTAAATGAGAGAAAGGACACTTGTGATTATTAATATATTATAAGTTCTAATATATTAATAATAGTATTATTTAATTAGTGTTGATTAAGTATTAATTTAGAATTAATTTGGTGATCAAAATAAGACTAATTAAATATATAGGGTTGATTATGACAATCATCTAATCTTTTATGGTGGATTTATGATCCATGGTTTATGGAGTTGCGTTATAACCATTTGGAGCTCCATGGATAGTTCATGGGAGTTACAAACCCATGGATCATTAGAAATGAAGAGTCATGACAATTAAGGGCATTCATGTGTAAACCCTAATTGTGACAACACTATAAAAGGAGCCCTATAGGTAGCAAAATTGGACAACTAGTGAGTTCTAAGAGGGCATAACCGATTTTGAGTGCAAGTGTGTTCTCTCAAGTTATTCCAAGTCTTGTAGCGTTGTGTGAAGCATTTGAGGAACAACATTTGGGGTGCTAGGCTCACAAAGTGTTCAAGGAATCCAAGCAACAAGGAAGGTATGTACTTCTACTAGTTTTTATATTACAATTCCCCATGCCATGCTAGTTAGGAAGTAAACCTTGAAAAATCAAATTTGCATGTATATTAGAGAAAACATAGATTCAGGGTTTATAGGGTTGCATGTACACCATAGGATTGTTAGAATGCTCATAACCCATCAGTGGTATCAGAGCCTAGGATTGTTACGTATTTGATGCAAACTGCTTGAAAAATCAAAAAACAGTTCACTGTTCGACTGGACTCGCCGACTGCAAGGGGAGAACTCAACGAGTCCAAGACAAAATTCATCCTACGCGTCAAGTAGGATAATGCACTCGACGAGTAGGTACGTTCTGGGTAGTTTTCCGAATTTTGTTGTTGGAAATGGGCTAGAATAATTATCCCAAACTGTTTTGGACTTGTAAAATCTGTTTTTTAAAGTGGTAATGATTATGTTAACCCATTTCAAATGACTATTATCAATTTTCAAGTTTTATATGTGTTAGTATGATTTCTTGAAATTGTTTGATATGAATATTTGTTCTTATGAGTTTTAGAAGATCATAGGAATTGTGTGTAACCTACATGCTTGTTTAATTCATGATCTTAATGCTAATGATGGTGTCCATTACTTGTCCTCAAGTTATGGATAACCAAAGGTCACTTCTTTAAAAGTTGTCATTAAAGAATAGGTGGTTTCATAAAATGAAGAGTCTTCAACTTTGTGAACCATTAAAACTCATAAGTTACAAATTGAAGAGTCTTGAAATAGTTTTAAAACTTGCCCTCAAGTTTTGGAATTTGTAAAGTCTTACACTTTAATACTTTAATTCCAAATTAAACCTTAGTTTTTTAAAAAGTTTAAAAAACAACACTTATACTATTATTATAATCTTATTTATATAGATATGTATAAGAATAAGTCAATCTTACCGCAAGTAGGCCTCATTCACAAAGCTGGTCTATAGGGGGGGTATAAGGTTGTTGCCTATAAAATGGCAGCTTAATGGGTGTCCACTCTCACCCACCGCTTCCTTCACTAGTGGAGGGTTGTTAGCCAAACGGGTAGGATAAGACTTTAACTCTCATTAAAAGTATAATGAATTATAAAGTAACTATACATTATTAATTCCCAATCTTAGTTACTTTAGGAAAATGTGAAATAGGTGCTAGCCCATTAAAAATTACACTTTATACCTTACCAAGTCGTTAGTGGAGCGTGTGAGGTTAACTGGCACACTAACAAGGATTAGTAAGTGTGGCAAAGGGTAACTTGACTTTATTATAGATCGGTGGAGCATGTGTGGTTAACCAGCACATCGATTAGGTAATATAGTTGAGGGTACCAAGTCAATTTGTATGGTTATTCACACCTTGTTTGTGATCCTCGGTATCCCAATCACAAACTTGAGAGGGCACAATCGAGATTTAAACATGCCACTGAAAAGTTCAATGTATCTCAAAAAGATCTAGGAGTTTCAAATCCAGTAAAACCTAAGAATAAAATATTTCATTCTTATGGTGGAAATTGGTAAATCGTCATTGACCTACCTTCAAATATTTTATAGTGTGGATTACGGCATCCCTCTTCCAACTATAAATAGTTTGTTAGGTCCTAGCCTTAATATTTCATTTGGGTGACTTATTAAGGATTCTTCATCTAACAAAACTTGTCCTTCTTCATTTAAAATGTCTTCCAACACTACTACTGGCTCAAACCCTACAGGCTCCTTTTCCCTCATGAACTTGTGTGGGAAAGTCACTTTTGATGGGTCTAACTTCAATGAAAAGATTAAAAATATCAGGATGATTACCCGCTATGAGAACAAGGAATATGTCCTTGAGAAGGAGCTTAGGGTTATCAATGAGTCCACTGCTACTCCTGAGGAGCATGCGGAGTACACTGCACATGAGAGGGATGCTACCAAAGTGTCTTGCATCATGTTGACTACCATGACTCCCGAACTCCAGAAATCCTATGAAGATTTCTACCCCTATGAGATGCACCTGGATCTTATGGATAGATACCATCAGAGTGCGCGTCAAGAGAGATATAAAATCATCTCCTCCATGATAACGGCCAGGATGAAGGATGGTGAACCCATCACCGGTCACTTGCAGAAAATGCAAAGGTTCGTTGACCAGTTATTAAAGCTGAATGTAGACTTCCCTGAGGACTTGGCGATTGATATCATTCTCCATTCCTTACCTCCTAGTTATGATCAGTTTCATATGACTTATCATATGAACAAGGAGAAAGTTACCCTTAGCAAACTTCAAGGTCTTTTAAGGACCGCTGAAAGTGGCCTTAAAAGTAAGTCGGCTGTTACTTCTACTCCTACTCCTACAGTCACCCCTATTCTTGCAATTCGGCAGGGAAAGGGTAAGAAGACGAAAAACCCTTCGAAGGGTGCCAAGGGTAAGCCCCTTGATGGTTCCTCTTCAAGGGGGACAAAGAAAGGTCCCATTACTCCTTCCTCAAACCTAAAGGAAGCACAATGCTTTTATTTCCAAGAAAAGGGGCATTGGAAGAGAAGCTGCCCCAAATACTTGCAGGATGTAAAGGATGGGAAAGTTAAACCCACCCATGCAGGTATTTATACAATATTGTCTAATAACTCATCTAATGCTAATTCTTGGGTGCTTGATACAGGTTATGGTATTCACATTTGTATTGATTTGCAGGGCCTAAGAAGAAGTGAGCAAGTGGAGCACGGGAAGATAAACTTAGTCATGGGCAACTAGGAAAGCATCACCTGTCACCAAGATAGGTGTTTATTCTTTATTTCGTAATAATAGGTTAATGTTAGATTTGAATAAATGTTGGTACTCGCCTGAAATGGCGGGAAATATTATTTCCTTTCATGGCTTGTACAAAAAAGGGTTTACATTTTCATTTGATAATAATAATGGTGCTATTAATGTTTATTACAATGATGTATTTTACTTTAAAGCATTACCTTGTGATGGTGTTTATGAAGCTGTGAATGTTGTAGACAATCTAGGAAATAGTGTGTTGTATATTGATTCTTCAAATAGCCTGGATAAAGCATCCTTGTGGGATTGTAGTCTTAGACATGTCAACAAGAAGCGCGTAGGCCAACTCCAAAAGGCTGGAGTTTTGGAATCATTTGACCTAAAGTCGGATGATAGTTGCGAGTCTTGTTTACCTGGAAAAATGACAAAGTCACCCAGCACTGGTACTTGTGAGAGGGGTGAGGGTTTGTTGGAACTCACACACATAGATGTTTGTGGACCCTTCAAATCAACCACAAGGGATGCTAATCATTATTATTTGACTTTTACTAATGATTATCGTAGATATGGATATGTCTATTTAATCAAGCATAAGTCAGAGACTTTCGAGAGGTTTAAAGAGTTTAAACAGGAAGTCGAGAATCAATTGGGCAGGAACATTAAGATGCTTCGATCTGATCGTGGTGGTGAGTATCATAGTACAGAGCTCTTCGACTATCTCAAGGAGTGTGGGATCATCTCATAATTGACACCTCCCAGGACATCACAGTTGAATGGTGTGGCTGAGAGGCGTAATTGAACCTTGTTGGATATGGTTCGTTCCATGATGAGTCGAGCTTCGTTACCAATCTCATTTTGGGGGTATGCTTTTGAACCTGCCACCCATATCCTCAATCTAGTCCCTACTAAAAAGGTTGCCAAAACACCTTACGAGATGTGGACTGGGAAAGTTCCAAATCTAGAGCATATCAAGATTTGGGGTTGTAAAGATTTTGTGAGGCGCGAGTCTCATGACAAGCTTGAACCTCGAAGTGAGAGGTGTATTTTCATCGGCTATCCAAAAAGATCCTTTGGTTACCTCTTCTACATACCCAGTCATAATGTGGTCTTTGTAGCAACAAGAGGAGTCTTTCATGAGAGAGAATTTATAAGCCAAGAGGATAGTAGGAGGCAAATTGACCTTCAAGAGCTTCAAGAGTCAAGTGGTGAAGGAACCTAAAATACTACCGACCAACTTGAGGAGGAAACTCTTGTTGAGCCGATAGATGAGTCCGTACCTCCGAGGCGTTCCACTAGAGTTAGGAACACACCTTAATTTTATTTTGGTTATCACATCACCACTGAAGCTGATACATTTATTAGTGATAGTACACTAATAGATTTGGATGAACCTAATAATTACAGGGAAGCCATGGCATGCCCTGAGTCTGCTAAATGGAAGGAGGCTATGAATAACGAGATTCAGTCCATGTATGACAATCAAGTGTGTGACTTGGTTGACAATGTACCAGCTCGTAAGACAGTTGGGTGCAAAGGGATCTTCAAAAAGAAGACCGACATGGATGGGAAGGTACACACCCACAAAGCAAGACTGGTGGCAAAGGGCTTTACTCAAACTCCGGGAGTTGACTATGATGAAACCTTTTCACCAGTAGCAAAGATTAATTCTATTAGAGTTTTGTTGGCCATAGCTGCATTTCATGATTATGAAATATGCCAAATGGATGTCAAAACTGCTTTCCTTAATGGAAAGTTGGCTGAGGATGTTTACATGGCTTGGCCAGAGGGTTTTGAGAAATCCATTTATGGATTGAAACAACCATCACGTAGATGGAATCTTTGTTTCGATGAGAAAGTCAAAGAGTTTGGCTTTTCGAGGAGCGAAGATGAGTCCTGTGTGTATGTTAGGGCTAGTGGGAGTATAGTCAGCTTTCTGGTGTTGTATGTGGATGACATACTACTCATAGGAAATGACATCCCAACTTTACAGGAGGTTAAGTCCTTGCTTGAGAAGTGTTTCGCTATGAAGGATCTTAGAGAAGCTACCTATATCCCAGGGATAAGGATAATGAGAGATAGGAGTAAGAGACTAATTGGACTTAGTCAAAGTACCTACTTGGATAAGGTGTTGAAGAGGTTCAACATGCAAGAATCCAAGAAAGGGGAATTACCTATCCAGAGTAATGCCAAGCTGAGTAAGACTCAAAGTCCGAGTACAGAGGCTGACTGGAATAATTTCCGCTGTGGGCTCTATCATGTATGTTATGACTTATACTCGCCCTGATGTGGCCTTTGACTTGACCATGGTTAGTAAATATCAAGGGAACCCTGGAAAGGCTCACTGGAATGCGGTAAAGAACATTCTCAAGTATCTGCGGAGGACTAAGGACTGGGTCCTTACCCTCGACGACAGTGATGACTTGAGAGTGAAAGGATATAGCGATGCTAGCTTTCAGACTGATAGGGATAATTTCCGCTCTCAGTCAGGCTGGGTCTTTATCCTAAATGGAGGGGCAATTACTTGGAAAAGTTCCAAGCAGGAGACAGTAGCTGATTCTACTTGTGAATCAGAGTACATAGCAACGAGTGAAGCGGAAAAGGAGGCGATATGGCTGAAAAACTTCATCGAAGACCTTGGAGTTGTGCCAGCTATAAAGGAGCCAATGGAATTTTCTGTGACAGCGAAAGTGCATTTACTTTAGCTAAAGAACAAAGAGATCACAAGAGATCTAGGCACATTGACACAAAATACCATTTCATTAGACATCGAATAGAAGAAGGACTCCTCGTGGCAAACAGGGTATCATCTGATGAGAACCCAGCAGATCCCCTCACGAAGGGACTAAGTAGGGTTAAGCATTTACAGCATGCGAGGCACATCGGGCTGAAGGATGATATTAGTTTCAATAATTAGATTTCTGAGACTTGTAAAATGTAATTGAAATTTGATGATTAAATAAAAGTTGTTATTTATTTATGAGTAAAGTGTTACTGTCTTATGTTAATCGTTTACTACGGTTTCAATTTTGCATGTTTTGACTTCCAGAATAATTATTTTATTCAAACTCTCCACAGTCGGTCATATGTCGGAAGTAGATATGAATCAAGACTGTCATGAATTTGGTTTGTATGATATGTCTAAAGGGTATTAGACATAGCAATAGTTGCTACAACATTCATGATTGTTCATAAGCCCTGAGTATTGGATTCAACCCACGCTCACTTGCATCACTTCATGGAATTTATCTCGAGTGATCGTGAGACGGTAATATCATGTAAATCTTTAAACCTAGAGATATGAGTTGTTGACTATGAATTGGTTATCTATTGATTGTATGAAAACGCAGTGGTAACTCGATGTTAAAAAACATGCTTTTGTGCATAATTCAACAAGTAGTCAGTACAAGCATATGAGTCGAAGTTTATCTGTTCCTTCTAGAAATAGAAGCGATATCTGGGCCCCTCGATAATTTGGTTTTGACTTATGTACCGGGCCCGGTCAGAACCTAATTGATGTGTTCAATTTAGTTCTATGTCAAAACAAATCAGAGATCGAGAAACAAATGTTGGACAATAAGTAAGACCATGTTCCATGTGTTTGTCTGGCTGATATCTTGAGAGCAGAGGATTATATGATCACTTATCTTAAATGGCGTATCATTATCGTCTCAGTTCCGAGAGACTTTGAAAGAGGTACGACTGCTAGTCGGATCCTGAAGTCATATCTGCAAATATAGTTATTAGACTTATCCAAGTGGGAATAGTGTCTAAGTCCATAACTTTATTTGGTATGTACTTGACCCGACCCGTCATGGTCCATTTGGGTTGCATGACATTGCAATACTTGGATAGACTAAATGAGAGAAAGGACACTTGTGATTATTAATATATTATAAGTTCTAATATATTAATAATAGTTTTATTTAATTAGTGTTGATCAAGTATTAATTTAAAATTAATTTGGTGATCAAAATGAGACTAATTAAATATATAGGGTTGATTATGACAATCATCTAATCTTTTATGGTGGATTTATGATCCATGGTTTATGGAGTTGGTTTATAACCATTTGGATCTCCATGGATAGTTCATGGGAGTTACAAACCCATAGATCATTAGAAATGAAGAGTCATGACAATTAAGGGCATTCATGTGTAAACCCTAATTTTGACAACACTATTAAAGGAGCCCTATAGCTAGAAAAATTGGACAACTAGTGAGTTCTAAGAGGGCATAACCGATTTTGAGTGCAAGTGTGTTTTCTCAAGTTATTCCAAGTCTTGTAGTGTTGTTTGAAGCATTTGAGGCACAACATTTGGGGTGTTAGGCTCATAAAGTCTTCAAGGAATCCAAGAAACAAGGAAGGTGTGTATTTCTACTAGTTTTTATATTACATATTCTCCATGCCATGCTAGTTAGGAAGTAAACCTTAAAAATCAAATTTGCATGTATATTAGAGAAAACATAGACTCAATGTTTATAGGGTTGCATGTACACCATAGAAGTGTTAGAATGCTCATAACCCATCAAAATGAACATGGTCAACCTATAAAGGGCGAAACCTATCTTAACAAGGTATGACATGACAATTTCTACAATTTCATGCCTTCAATTCCTTAAATATAACAGTTCTGAGGAAGATATTGCCAAAACCGACTTGAACATAAAATTTCGCATCTTTTCTCGCTTAGTGAGAGTGAGTGCGTGCCTTTCGGCTGCGTTGGATTAACCAAGGCAATTAAGCTCAGACATCCAGATCAATTTGTAACAACGAGATGAGGAAACTTAAACAGTTTAGATCCACAAGCCGTCAATTCCTTGTGAAATTAGTGTGAGGTGTAATGTCCGTCAATTCCTTTCTAGGTCACTTCTCAAGCACATCAAAACGAGCTTTTGTTGAAGCTAAGAACATTGATTGGTCAAAAGAGATCCATGTGAAGCAAATGAAGAAGTGTGTCGATTGAGTTGACCAGTTTGGGCTTGTGCGGTTTTCGATGATGCTTTCCATGTGCACATGCCACACACTTCTCGAAGGTGACAAAATCTTTGATAGGCAAACCTCGAACAAGATCATTTTTGGCAAGATGATTTAGATTGTTTGCATTTGCATGACTGAGCCGACGATGCCAGAGTATAGCATTCTATTTAGAAGTCTTTAAGAACAGGCAAGTAACGTTCTCCGGGAGGTTGTGATTCATGTCGTTGATATAGGCGTTGTTTAACGTTCTGATCTCACAAAGATCCATTCTTTTTGTCACACCCCCAAACAAGAACGGCGGAAACGTTCGGGGGCGGAGGACGTCATATTCAGTATCATAACAGTTCATAGAAAGGAAAGTACACACCACCATACATATATAAAGGTTTTAAAAATGTTTACATCATTGTATTCATTACATGCTCAAAAGATAAATGCATAAACATCTTTCAAAAGAAATAATTAAAGCCAGCGCGTTAATCCCCAAAAGTTGATTTCCAAACCTGCTTAACGGTTCCCTGAGAATACAAGTTATTTCAAAGAAAAAGTGTCAACAATTAAGTTGGTGAGTTCATAAGTGATTTAGAAACATTGAATGCCATTCCAAAATGAGTGTATATTTTCCAAGAAAATCCCTTATTTTCCTATTAGTCGCTTGTATACAAGGAGAATCCCATATTTTCCTAAAGTAATAGTTAGCCTAATGTCCCAGACTAAAAACCGAAAGCAAAAGACATGCTTTAGAAATTTGAAGCATAGATTTATATAATAAAACCTATTAGAAGATTTCAGTTTATTAGATGAATAATAGTTTTAATAACTACTCATTCATAAATCAGAAGTACTATAATAATTGTATATCTGATGAGTTTTATAACCATACTAAACATAATATGCCTGTAACGACGTTCTTCAGGCGTCGTAGTGTTATGAAAAACTGTCACCCCAAAGGAAGGACTGTAGCTAACAGTCAGGGCGCGGGATCATGACTTCCCGTATAGATCTATACACATTTGACACGTTCTCCGAATGGGAGACTCTGGTTATAGACAGGACTTGTAGCAATACCCTCTAACAAAAAGGCAGTATTTGAAGATGTACACGTCTCATGGATTCTCAACTAAGTCTGTATTAAAGTAATCGTTTTGTATGCAAAGTTTATCCTTTTTTTTACAATGTTTGACAAAGCATAAATCATAAGCTTTTAGAATGTATAAAACGGTTTAGCAACGAAGGATACTTTGGAATTACTAAATACTTTGTATAAATCTAGTGCATGCAAAGAATGACAAGAGTTTTCACATAGTAGTACTAAATCACAAGTGATTCATTTGATAAAAACGAGTAAAGTGATATTTTATGAAATACACGATAATAATCGTATGTTTACTTGTATTTCCCCCCCTAAAAGAGTATATATATATAAAAAGAAAAACATTTAAAACGTATTTAAAGTGTGTTTGTAGGGGTATGAACTCACTTGAAAGTTTGAAGATAGCGAGATGGAAAACTGGGCAGAGTTTCGTCTCGGGAAACGGATTTTTCTCGGGATTCTCGGGAATCTCGGGAGTAAAATCGACCTTCGGGACTTGAGCAAAATGATCAGGGCTTCAGGGTAGTGCGGGCACGGAAATCGAGGCAATATCATGAGAGAAATGAGAGAAATGGGGTGAATTTTCCGAAACCCTCGCATCTCTATTTATAGGGGCTGAGAGGCCTGGGTACGCGGGGTGTACGGGCGTACCCGGGGCGTACCCGTGCGTCATGCATGAGCGAGTCCTCGACTGCCCCGGAGTTCGGATGGGACGAAAGGCATAGGCTCGCATAGGGGTAATGTGGACGGACCGAGACCAAGACCTTCGCGTACGCGGGGCGTACGAGGCTACGCAGCGCGTAACTCGGATGAGGACGCTGACTCCTCCTTCAGATATTACCAGAATTTTGATTAAAATTTATATATAATTTATTTAATAAAATTCAAAAAATCATATCTTCTTCATACGAACTCCGTTTTCGATGGTCTTTATATCCACGCGTAGGTGAGACTATGCTCTACAACTTTCGTTTAGACTCCGTTGGCAAATACGAAATTATTTTTATTATTTACTTATAAAATATCGTGATTAAGGAATTTCTTTAAAAATTCATAACTTCTTTATCTGACGTCGGTTTTTGCCAGACTTTTTACCGCTGAAATACCATTGTCGAGACCTTCGATTATCGTTTAGGTCATTTCGGCCAAAAGTCACTCGATCTCCGATTCGAGTTTTTAGCTGTCTACTGCTAAGCCGAACTTGGAAAAATCTTAACTTAAATATACGAAGCCGGATTTGGGCATTCTTTTTACGTACGATCCCGGTTTAATGATATTAAACATAGTAGGAATTTAAATAGATACTTTTTGGGCATTTTATTATCAAAGTTAATTTTATTAACTCCAAGGTGGTTACAATACTTGACTTTTTAGGTCATTACAAAGAGTTGAAATATCGGGTTGTTACATCATCCCCCCGTTAGAGGGAATTTCGTCCCGAAATTTCAATACAAAAGAGAAGTCTTAGGGGCTGAGGAAGAGGTGTGGATACTTCTGTTGCATCTGGTCTTCCCGTTCCCATGTGAACTCGGGTCCTCTCTTAGCATTCCATCGAACCTTTACTATTAGAATGCGACTCTGTTTAGTTCGTTGAACTTCCCTATCCATGATCTCGACGGGTTCTTGCACAAAGTTAAGATTTTCATTTAGTTCGATTTTATCGAGTGGAATTACAAGTGTTTTGTCGGACAAACACTTTTTCAGGTTCGAAACGTGGAATACTGGATGTACTTTGTTAAGCTCGATTGGAAGTCAGAGTTTGTAGGCCACTGGACTAACTCTTTAATTGATTTCGAAGGGTCCAATTTACCTAGGATTTAGCTTCCCACGCTTTCCAAAGCGTATCATGCCCTTCCAGGGTGAGACCTTCAGTAGTACACGGTTGCCAACCTGAAATTCCAAGGGTTTACGTCTTTTGTTGGCATAGCTCTTTTGCCTATCCCTTGAGGAATTCAGTCATTCTCATATTTGCACAATCTTTTCAGTCGTTTCTCTGATGATCTCCGGACCAGTGAGGGTGCTATTAGGGACTAGACCTTTTGCCAATTGCGTGTCGCCCACTTCCGTCCAGCATAGAGGTGATCTGCACTTACGGCCGTAAAGGGCTTCAAACGGAGCAGTCTTGATACTAGTATGATAACTATTGTTATAAGAGAACTCGACCAAAGGTAAGTGAACATCCCATGCCTTACCAAAGTCGATTACACATGCTCGCAACATGTCTTCCAAGGTTTGGATCGTCCTCTCACTCTATCCGTCAGTTTGTGGGTGGTATGTTGTACTCATATCCAACCTTGTTCCCATGGATTTTTGCAATGATTGCCAAAATATGGAAGTGAATCTGCTGTCTCTATCTGAGATGATGGACATCGATACTCCATGAAGTCGTACGATCTCCCGGATGTAGGTTCTTGATAGTTTTTCCATCCTATCAGTTTCCTTGATCGGTAAGAAATGAGCGGACTTGGTTAATCTGTCGACGATCACCCAAATAGTATCTTGGCCACCCTGAGTTTTGGGCAGTTTCGTTATAAAGTCCATGGAAATCTGCTCCCATTTCCACTCAGGTATTTCAGGTTCTTGGAGTAGACCTGAGGGTTTCTGGTGTTCTATTTTTATTTTTGCGCAAGTCAATCACTTGCTCACATAGGTAGCAATCTACGCTTTCATGTTTGGCCACCAGTAGAGTTGCTTGAGATCTAGATACATCTTGTCTGACCCTGGGTGTACAGAGTATGGAGTACTATGTGCCTCGCTCATAACTACCTCTCTGAATCCACCAAACTTGGGTGTCCAGATCCGGTTCATGAGGTAGCGTGCTCCGTCACTCTTGATTTCTAAGTTCTTGTCCATTCCCTTAAGGGCCTCACCTGTCACATTTTCGGGTTTCAAGGCCTCTATTTAGGCTTCCTTGACTTGCGCTGACAGGTGCGAATGGATCGACATGGCTAATGACTTCACTCTTCGGCCAGAGTACTCCTTTCGACTAAGGGCATCGGCCACGACGTTTGCCTTTCCTGGATGATAGCGAATCTCACATTCGTAGTCGTTGAGCAATTCGACCCAACGTCGCTGTCTCATGTTTAACTCCTTCTGGTCGAAGATGTGTTGGAGGCTCTTGTGGTCTGTAAAGATAGTGCACTTGGTACCGTATAGGTAGTGCCTCCAGATTTTAAGAGCGAAGACCACCGCTCCAAGTTCTAAGTCATGAGTGGTGTAGTTGACCTCATGCGTTTTCAGTTGTCGTGAGGCATATGCAATAACCTTTCCCCTCTGCATTAGCACTGTAACAACCCAGATTTCCAGGTATCTTTATTGTTTTGATTTTTGGTGTTTTGAGAGGGGACTCGGCGAGTTGGAGCTCAGACTCGCCGAGTAGGGTCGCGATTCTAGACGCGGGATTCGTCTGGACTCGGCGAGTCCAGGATATGGACTCGGCGAGTCCATGCTGTTTAATGAAACCCTAATTTCTCGGGTTTGGGACCTATTTAAAGGGCCTTATGGCTGTCATTTGCACCCAATAGTCCATAGAGAGAAACCCTAGAGTGGCTTAGCGATTTGAGAGAGAAAGGAAGCATTTCTTGACATTTGTGTGTTGTTTAGCAAAGAAGAGGGAGGTTCTAGCCAAGAGGAGACAAAGGAGATTGCTATTCTGTGGATTTGAAGCTTAGCCCTTCAATCTAAAGGTATGATTGCGGCTCATCTCCTGTTTTGTGAAGTATAATTGATTTTAGGGTTTCTTGTGACCTTGTTGAGTTGATTGGATGGCCAAATTGTCCCTTGCTAGTGATGAGGCTTTGGATCTGGATCCATAGAGGTCCAGAGAGCCTCATTCATCAAGCTTTATAGAGAACAATGGAGGTTATGACCTTGAGTAGTGATAATTGTTGATAATTTTTCATATATGGTCATATAGAGGTTGTTTATGCACCAAGTTTGGGGCTTTACCTGGTGAATCAGTCTAGGAAGGCCAGATCTATGAATTGTTGGAATAGATCTGACCTTAGAAGCAAGTTTGAGTGATTGCATGGCATGGACTCGCCGAGTCCGATGAGCAGACTCGACGAGTAGCTTGAAGTTTGCCTAGGACCGGCCAGTGGGTGGTTCAGTCGAGTCATGGGTTGACTCAGTGAGTCAGGGCAAGTTAGAGAAGGTTGTCAAGTGGACTGAGTCGAGCTGGGACTCGCCGAGTCGCTCTTGAGACTTGGCGAGTTGAGTCGGGGTGGCCCCGCGATTCTGCCAGGTGAAACTCGTCGAGTCAGGGGGAGTACTCGACGTGTAGAAAGGGAATCCTAGAGAGTTGGTAAGAACGTCTTGACTCGCCGAGTTGCCTTGTGCACTCACCGAGTCCGGTCAAAGTTGACTGTTGACCGTTGACCGTTGACCTGTGTTGACTTCTTAGGGATAGTCAACCTTAGAGATAAAAAGTGTTAATTAGAGTCATGTGATGTTATAGGAGGATTAGAGCTCGGAGGATTGAGCACGAGGGATTTCCAGGATTCGTGAGATACCGAGATACGCGAGGTGAGTCTTCTCACTATACTTTACCTTGAGTAGGTAATCAGAGCTATGTGTTAGTGTATGTATGTTATGTGTATACTATGTGTTGTACTGCATTATTTCTATGTGATTTATGCTGTGCATGTTTACAGAGTTGGGACCGGAAGGTTCCTAGAGTTAGAACCTGAGGGTTCACAGAGTTTGGGTGCACGGACCCACAGAGTTATAGCCTCGAGTGGCTAATATGTGTTTTATGTGTGGTATTTTGGGGAACTCACTAAGCTTCATGCTTACAGTGTTAGTGTTGTTGTTTCAGGTACTAGCGATGACCGTGGAAAGGCGCCGGCTTGATCTGTACACACGCAGGGGACTTTTGATATATTTATGTGATCTTGGGATATGTATGATACGGATTGGAATTTGAAACTTAATGTTTTTATGAAATTAAATGAGAAATGTTTTTATAATTGCGAAAAATTATTTTGAAAATTTACGGTGTTACAAGTTGGTATCAGAGACTTGGTTTGAGGGATTCGAGTACACCTTCGGGCGTATTTGAACTCAAACTGAGGATTTGAGATGTATTTTCAAAAAGAGTAAAAGATTTTTGAAAAACGCAGAGCAAGAGATGTGTGTACGATCAGTCAGCGCCCGAACGGTGATTTCCCAAAATACCTTTATATATTATGTGATATTGACATTGATATGATGTATTCGCATGCTAGAGTAGGCTAGGTATTGCTATTAGGACTAGAGTGGCCTGATTTGTGATGCCTTAGCCTAGGGAGAGGTGAGCTGCTAGGAGATGCTTGAGAGTGAGTAGGTAGCAGCGAGGGACTTATGAGAGATCTATTAGAGAGTGGTCTATGCATGATAGAGTACTTGAGACCTGGGATCCAAAGAGGAGGACTTGGAGTGTATTCTGGTGCGGTGCGGACAGTAGTATTGGGCCCGTACTACTAGAAGCACCGGAGCGGTGTGCAGCCCAAGTAAGAATCTTTGGAATGCCAAGAATCAAGGAGGGAAGAGTTGACGAGTGTGAGCATGATCGTGTGGATTCTAATTTTTCATATGATTTCAGAGGTAGATCATGGTGAGGACACGTTTGATGCCCAAGAGCAGTGGTACCAGTGAGGAGGAGATCCGCCGGATCATTCAGGAGGAGGTGGCTGCGGCAATCAGGGAAGAGATACCGGAGATGTTTGGGTCTATAAAGACCACATTGATTGAGACGTTTGATGAGCATTATGCCGCTCTTTCTGAGGCTGCTGCTGCAGCGGCTACCGCAGCGATTGCTGCTGCGAGGCCGTAGGGTGGGGATGCGTTGCTGTTCCGTGAGTTCAGCAACACAAAACCACCAAAGTTTGATGGTACTCAGGATCCGGTGGCAGCTATGAGGTGGATATCTGATATTGAGGGGTGTTTTTTCACTTGCTTGTCTCCTGAGCATTTGAAGGTCCGGTTCGCGCTGAACCAGCTTCGCATGGGAGCGAAGGACTGGGAGAAGTTTGTGACGGCGCATTATACGCCTGCCGAGCTTTTCTGCGGTGACCTGGGAGAGGTTCACCACCATGTTTCGGGATGAGTACGTTCCCCAGGTGGAGAGGGAGCGTTTAGCACAGGATTTTCTGACCCTCAAGTAGGGTACTGAGTCTGTTACAGCGATCACGAGGATGTTCCATGAGAGGGCGATGTTCTGCCCTGAGCACGTGTCCATTGAGTGGGCACGTATGAGCCGCTACCTGAGCATCTTGAGGCGGGATATTCGGGAGTTCGCTGCGAACTCCTCGTACCGGACATTTGCCGAGCTTCAGCCAAATGCCCGAAAGAGGGAGATTGAGCTTGAGACTCAGGCCAGGGAGGAGGCGGAGTCTCAGGGGAGGGATCGGCGACCGGCACAGTCGCAGCCGGCTGCCAAGCGGGCCAAGCCTGCTGATCCCAGACCAGGGAGCCAGAAGGGCCGCACTTGCGGAAAGTGCGGCAAGGGTTATGACGGAGTTTGCCGAGCGGGGTCTTGCTACAAATGTGGCAAGGAGGGGTACATGGCCAAGGACTGCCCCAAGGGGTTTGCAGTGTGTTTTCACTGCAACCAGACCGGACACCGGAAGGCCGAGTGTCCGCAGTTGTGCGGAGCATCTCAGGGGTCTGCTCCTGCCGCCATCAGAGCTACAGAGAGTCGGCCTGTGAAGGTCGAGGCGCCGAGAGCTCGAGGGAGAGCCTTCTAGCTGACTGCGGAGGAGGTCCGCGATGCGCCCGATGTTGTGGCTGGTATGTTTCCTTTCATGTATTTATTTTGATGTTGAGATATTATGCTTATATCATATTATGCGTAGGTACCTTTCTTGTGAACTCTATGCCTACTTTAGTGTTATTTGACTCGGGTGCGAGTCGGTCTTTTGTATCTTTGGCCTTTAGTCAGCATATCAGTGTTAGTCGTGAGGCATTGAGTCGACCTCTGAGAGTTTCCATAGCTGATGATAGAGTGATTTGTGCCACGGAGGTTTTCCGGGGATGTGTGTTAGAGATTTTTGGGGTTGAGTTTCCGATTGATCTGATCCCTATTGCGATGGGTGATGTCTGTGTCATTGTGGGCATGGACTGGTTGAGCCGATTCGGCATGGTTATCGACTGTGAGCGTCAGCTGGTGACCATACGAGACCCTAGTGGGGGAGTTCTTTCAGTGTACGGCGAGGGTACACATTCAGGATCAGCTTTTTGTTCGGCCGCTAGGGCAAGACAGTGTCTACAGCAGGGCTGTAAGGGTTTTGTGGCGTATGAGATGGATACGCGAGCGACTTTCGAGAGACCGAGTTCAGTTGAGGAGGTACCGGTGGTGCGTGAGTTTTCAGATGTTTTTCCCGAGGAGTTGCCGGGTGTGCCTCCTGTGAGACAAGTGGAGTTTGGTATTGATTTGGTTCCGGGGGCCGCGCCTATCGCTAAGGTGCCTTATCGTCTTGCACCTCCAGAGATGCAGGAGTTATCCTCACAGCTTCAGGAGTTGCTGGGGAAGGGATTTATTCGGCCGAGTAGCTCGCCGTGGGAAGCACCTATTCTGTTCGTCAAGAAGAAGGATGGTTCACACCGGATGTGCATTGACTACCGGGAGTTGAACAAGCTGACGGTCAAGAACCGTTACCCGTTGCCAAGGATCGACGATTTATTTGATCAGTTGCAGGGAGCATCTTGGTTCTCCAAGATCGATTTGAGGTCGGGATACCATCGGGTGAGAGTGCGGGATGAGGACGTCCAGAAGACAGCATTCGGGACGCGTTATGGGCATTATGAGTTTGTGGTGATGCCTTTTGGGCTCACCAATGCCCCGGCTGTGTTCATGGATCTCATGAACAGGGTATGCAGGCCGATGTTGGATCGGTCAGTGATTGTATTTATCGATGATATTCTGGTATATTCGAGATCTAGAGAGCAGCATGAGGAGCATTTGAGGGAGGTCCTTGGGGTTTTGAGATCGGAGAAGCTTTATGCAAAGTTCTCCAAGTGGGATTTCTGGTTGCGGGAGGTCCAGTTCCTTGGACATCTCGTTAATCAGGAAGGGATATTGGTCGATCCGGCCAAGGTTGAGGCGGTGATGAGTTGGGAGGTGCCAAAGTCACCCTCTGAGATCAGGAGTTTCCTTGGATTAGTAGGGTATTATCGGAGATTTATCAAGGATTTCTCCAGGATCGCAGTGCCACTCACCAGATTGACCCGTAAGGGTGTTGCATTCTCAAGGGGTCCCGAGCAGCAGACCTCCTTTGAGACACTTCGCCAAAGGTTGTGCGAAGCCCCGGTGTTAGCTCTCCCGGAAGGGATGGAGGATTTTGTAGTATATTGTGATGCATCGATTTTGGGGCTGGGTGCGGTGTTGATGCAGAGGGGACATGTGATAGCATATGCATCGAAGCAGCTGAAGCCTCATGAGGTGAGATATCCCACGCATGATCTAGAGTTGGGGGCAATAGTGTTCGCCCTCAAGATTTGGCGTCACTACTTATATGGGGTTTGGTGTACGATATACACAGACCATAAGAGCTTGAAGTACTTGATGGATCAGCCCAACCTAAATATGTGTCAGAGGAGGTGGTTGGATGTGGTCAAGGATTATGATTGTGAGATCCTGTACCACCCGGGCAAGGCCAATGTGGTGGCCGATGCGTTGAGCCGCAGGGCGGAGAGCACTCCTCTGCGAGATGTATGTTTGAGATTGACCGTGATAGCTCCGATATTGGATGCCATTTGTGGGGCACAGCCCGAGGCTGTGCAGCCGGAGATGCAGAAGAGGGAACGGGTCGTTGGTTTGGTTTCAGAGTTCGTTACGAATGGTCGAGGGCTTATGACTTTTCAGGGTAGGATTTGGGTACCGTTTGTGGGTGGTACACGCACTACTTTGATAGAGGAGGCTCATCGGTCAAAATTTTCAATCCATCCCGGGGCTACGAAGATGTATTTGGATTTGAGGAAAGTGTATTGGTGGCCCTGTATTAAGAGGGACGTCGCCTGGTTTGTTGAGAGATGCTTGACCTGCCGCAGGGTTAAGGCCGAGCACCAGAGACCGCATGGCAAGTTGCAGCCATTGGAGGTTCCCGAGTGGAAGTGGGAACAGATCACGATGGATTTCATCACCAAATTGCCGAGGACTGCCAGAGGAGTTGATGCAATTTGGGTGATTGTGGATAGATTGACGAAGAGCGCTCACTTCCTTGCCATCAGTGAGAGTTCTTCAGCGGAGAAGTTGGTGGAGATATATGTGAGGGAAGTGGTATCTCGGCATGGAGTGCCGATCTCGATTGTTTCGGACCGTGATGTGCGTTTCACTTCCAGATTCTGGAAGAAATTTCATGAGGAGTTGGGTACTTGATTGCATTTTAGTATTGCATATCATCCCCAGACAGACGGTCAGAGTGAGCGGACGATTCAGACGCTTGAGGACATGCTTCGAGCATGTGTGTTGGATTTCGGGGGTAGCTGGGATGCGTATTTACCCTTGGCAGAGTTTTCCTACAACAACAGCCATCATTCGAGCATTGGTATGCCACCCTTTGAGCTGTTGTATGGTAGGAGGTGTCGGACTCCCATTTGTTGGGGAGAGGTTGGGCAGAGAGTGATGGGCAATACAGAGATCGTGCTTCAGACGAAAGAGCAGATTCAACAGGTCAGACAGAGGTTATTGACCGCTCAGAGCCGACAGAAGAGTTATGCAGACAGACGCCGGTCCGAGCTTGAGTTTCAGGTCGGCGACTTCGTTCTCCTGAAGGTCTCTCCTTGGAAAGGAGTGATTCGATTCAGGAAGAGGGGCAAGTTGGGGCCCCGGTATATTGGGCCATTTCGTGTGATTGCGAGGGTAGGCCGGGTAGCCTATCGTTTGGAATTGCCAGCAGAGTTGGGGCAAATCCATGACACTTTTCACGTGTCGTAATTGAGGAAGTGTATAGCCGATGAGTCGGCAGTGGTTCCATTAGAGGATATTCAGGTGGATGCGAGCCTGAATTATGCCGAGAGGCCTGTAGCCATCAGGGATCGGAAGATCAAGCTTCTGAGGAACAAGGAGGTACCTCTGGTGTTGGTTCAGTGGCAACACCGGAAGGGATCAGAGATGACCTGGGAGCCGAAGCGCGAGATGCGGGAGCAGTATCCAGAGCTATTTTCAGAGCGAGACTTCGAGGGCGAAGTCTAGTTCTAGTGGGGGAGAATTGTAACAGCCCGGATTTCCAGGTATCTTTATTGTTTTGATTTTTGGTGTTTTGAGAGGGGACTCGGCGAGTTGGAGCTCAGACTCGCCGAGTAGGGTCGCGATTCTGGACGCGGGATTCGTCTGGACTCGGCGAGTCCAGGATATGGACTCGGCGAGTCCATGCTGTTTAAAGAAACCCTAATTTCTCAGGTTTGGGACCTATTTAAAGGGCCTTATGGCTGTCATTTGCGCCCAACAGTCCATAGAGAGAAACCCTACAGTGCCTTAGCAATTTGAGAGAGAAAGGAAGCATTTCTTGACATTTGTGTGTTGTTTAGCAAAGAAGAGGGAGGTTCTAGCCAAGAGGAGACAAAGGAGATTGCTATTCTGTGGATTTGAAGCTTAGCCCTTCAATCTAAAGGTATGATTTCGGCTCATCTCCTGTTTTGTGAAGTATAATTGATTTTAGGGTTTCTTGTGACCTTGTTGAGTTGATTGGATGGCCAAATTGTCCGTTGCTAGTGATGAGGCTTTGGATCTGGATCCATAGAGGTCCAGAGAGCCTCATTCATCAAGCTTTATAGAGAACAATGGAGGTTATGACCTTGAGTAGTGATAATTGTTGATAATTTTTCATATATGGTCATATAGAGGTTGTTTATGCACCAAGTTTGGGGCTTTACCTGGTGAATCAGTCTAGGAAGGCCAGATCTATGAATTGTTGGAATAGATCTGACCTTAGAAGCAAGTTTGAGTGATTGCATGGCATGGACTCGCCGAGTCCGATGAGCAGACTCGACGAGTAGCTTGAAGTTTGCCTAGGACCGGCCAGTGGGTGGTTCAGTCGAGTCATGGGTTGACTCAGTGAGTCAGGGCAAGTTAGAGAAGGTTGTCAAGTGGACTGAGTCGAGCTGGGACTCGCCGAGTCGCTCTTGAGACTTGGCGAGTTGAGTCGGGGTGGCCCCGCGATTCTGCCAGGTGAAACTCGTCGAGTCAGGGGGAGTACTCGACGTGTAGAAAGGGAATCCTAGAGAGTTGGTAAGAACGTCTTGACTCGCCGAGTTGCCTTGTGCACTCACCGAGTCCGGTCAAAGTTGACTGTTGACCGTTGACCGTTGACCTGTGTTGACTTCTTAGGGATAGTCAACCTTAGAGATAAAAAGTGTTAATTAGAGTCATGTGATGTTATAGGAGGATTAGAGCTCGGAGGATCGAGCACGAGGGATTTCCAGGATTCGTGAGATACCGAGATACGCGAGGTGAGTCTTCTCACTATACTTTACCTTGAGTAGGTAATCAGAGCTATGTGTTAGTGTATGTATGTTATGTGTATACTATGTGTTGTACTGCATTATTTCTATGTGATTTATGCTGTGCATGTTTACAGAGTTGGGACCGGAAGGTTCCTAGAGTTAGAACCTGAGGGTTCACAGAGTTTGGGTGCACGGACCCACAGAGTTATAGCCTCGAGTGGCTAATATGTGTTTTATGTGTGGTATTTTGGGGAACTCACTAAGCTTCGTGCTTACAGTGTTAGTGTTGTTGTTTCAGGTACTAGCGATGACCGTGGAAAAGCGCCGGCTTGATCTGTACACACGCAGGGGACTTTTGATATATTTATGTGATCTTGGGATATGTATGATACGGATTTGAATTTGAAACTTAATGTTTTTATGAAATTAAATGAGAAATGTTTTTATAATTGCGAAAAATTATTTTGAAAATTTACGGTGTTACAAGCACACAGCCCAGCCCTTGCTTCGAAGCGTCGCAATACACCACAAAATCTTCGTCCCCTCTGGAAGAGAAAGGATGGGTGCACTGCAAAGGGCCTGTTTCAAAGTCTGAAATGCAACATCTTGCTTTTCTCCCCAGTTGTAGGTCATACCTTTCTGGGTTAAAGCGGTAAGAGGCTTTGCGATGCTGGAGAAATTCTGGATGAACCTTCGATAATAACCAGCAAGACCTAGAAACTGGCAAATTTCGGTTGGTGTAGTCGGTGCATACCAGTTTTCGATAGCCTTGATTTTTGTGGGGTCCACGTGGATTCCTTCCTTGCTGACCACGTGACCGAGGAAGTCCACCTTTCTAATCCAAAACTCACATTTTGAGAATTTTGCATAAAGTCTCTCAGTCCATAACGTCTCTAAGACTTGTCTCAGATGTTGACTATGTTCTTCTTTATTCTTTGAATAAATGAGTATGTCGTCTATGAATACTATCACAAATTTATCCAAGAATGGACGACATACCCGATTCATTAGATCCATGAATACGGTCGGGGCATTGGTTAGTCCGAACGGCATCACTACGAACTCGTAATGTTTGTATCTCGTTCGGAAGGCCATCTTGGGAACATCACTCTCCAGGATTCGCAGCTGGTGATATCCCAACCTCACATCGATCTTGGAGAAGTAGTTGGCTCCTTGGAGTTGATCGAATAAATCGTCGATTCGGGGTAGGGGGTATCGGTTCTTGATGGTAAGTTTGTTTAGTTCTCGGTAGTCGATGCACATCTTGAATGATCCATCCTTCTTTTTCACGAACAACACGGGTGCTCCCCATGGCGAGAAGCTCGGCCTGATGAATCCTATTCCAAGTAGTTCATTCAGTTGGCTGGATAGCTCCTGCATCTCTACCGGGGCTGATCGATAGGGTGCTTTGGCTACTGGGGTAGCTCCGGGAACCAGATCGATTCTGAACTCGACTTGTCTTGCGGGTGGTATTCCCGGTAGATCCTCGGTAAAAACGTCGGGAAAACCGCATACGTCGGGCACATCCTTGACGTCCTGGACTTCGCGCTTCACATCTACAACATGTGCCAAAAACACGTGACACTCCTTGCGTAGGCACTTCTGAGCTTGGATACTTGAGATGATACAAAGAGTGGTACTAGGTTTGTCGCCCAAAACAAGGAAGGTTTCGCCGGTTGGCAGATTAAGGCGAACGGCCTTATCGTAACGTAAAATGTCCGCATGATGTGAACTCAGCCAATCCATGCCAATGATGACATCGAAACTCTTAATCAAGACTGACATGAGGTTGATTGGAAAGGGATTATCGTTTAGAGTTAGGGTGCAGTTTAAGTATATCTCCTTAGTGCCTTCAGTTTTCCCGTTGGCCATTTCTACTATGAATGGTTCACTTAATGATTGTGGTATTGGTTTTAGCATGCCTTTAAAGTCGTGACTCACAAAAATCCTTTCGGCTCCACTATCAAACAAAATGCATGCATACAAGTTATCGAGAAGAAACGTACCCGTAACAACAGTAGGGTCCGCAATGGCTTCATCTTGTCCCATTGCGAAAACTCGGCCCCTTCCGCCGGTATTCCTATTGTTTGCCTTCGGGCAGTCCCTGCGGTAGTGTCCCGTGTCTCCGCACTCAAAGCAGGCACGGCTTACTCCGGTATTAGCAGTGTCGGCGGATTGTTGGGTTTGCAATAGCGGGATGTATCTCCCTTCTTATTGCACCTGGTGCATTGAAGGCCACGGCAGAGACCGTGGTGGTGGAAGTTGCATTGGTTGCACTTTGGAAGTTTCCCATTGTATGAGCTTGTGGGGGCAGAGTTGGTAGGTACAGTAATCGCGTGGGTCGCTACTACTTGTTGTTTCTTGGGGTTCTCCTGGAGGGTTTGTCCCCTCCTCTTATTCCAAGGCCTACTCTGGCCCTGAGCCTCCTTCGGTGGATTTGCGGTTGCTACAATGGTACCCTGTTTTACTCCGTGGTCGATAAGTCGCTGAGCCAGGCGTTTAGCGCTATTGTAGGTAATAGGGTTGGAAGCAAGGACATGCCCTTGAGTCTGGGGTGAGAACCCCCAAATGTACCTTTTGACCTTCTTTGATTCTGGGTTGACCATGGTAGGGCACAAAGCAGCGAGGTCGTTTAACGTAGCTGTGTAGGCGACTAGATCAGACCCAGTCATTTTCAGATTCCAGAGCTCCTGCTCATGCTTTTGCACCTCGCCTCTTGGGCAGCATTCTTCCAGTAGTAGAACCTTCAGATCTTCCCAACTCATGGCGTTAGCGACAGTGAGCGTCACTAAATTCACATGGCTTTTCCACCAAGTGAGGGCTCGATCTATGAAGGTGCAAGCAGCGAACTTAACCTTGCTTGTTTCTTGGCACGAGTAGATCTCGAAGACTGTTTCGGTCTTTTCGAACCATTGCATTAGTGCAATGACTCCTCCAATGCCATTAAAAGTCTTTGGATTTGAGTTGGAGAACTCCTTGTAGGTACACTCCCTTAATTGACCATGGCCGGTGCCACGATTTGAATGATTAGTGCTGCTTCCTGTACCTCCATTTGCATTGGAGTTTATTTGCGAGAGAGCTGCTGTTACTGCTGCCGTGATAGCAGCCTGGACCATGGCCGGATCATATGTTAGTGCTGGAGGTGGTGGTGGGGTTGCGTTTGTACGTGCTGATCTACGAGGAGGCATCGCGCTGCCAAAAGAAAAGAATGAGATATTATAAGTTTTGGTGGTTGCAAGCTGAATGATATTGAGTTAAATTCCTTTAATATATTAAGAATTTGGTATGGCCAACACAGGGCTTTGAGCTTGATTCATAAATAATGTTTGAATAGATATACTTATGAATTGAACGGACTACACATAATTAAAACAAGAAAGAGATATGCCGTATATATATTAAACATATAGTTGTGTCACATCCGAGTTTAGACAAAACTTTTTGACCTTTCTAAAGGTATCCGATTACAGAAAGTTTTAAAGAAAATTATATTCTTATCCGAAGTCCTAATTTATAACAAAATTTGAAATCCTAGCAAGCACTATTTTCGACGTAGGTTGCGCTTGGAGCTTGACTCCGCATCTGATTGCTTCGATTCCATTAGACGCCTATCAAAAGCGGCTTGTTGTTCCCTTAACTCGGCTAGGGCTGCAGTCATTTGTGCCTGAAATACCTCAGTTTGGAGTTGGGCATGGTCCTGAATCCCATCCAACCTACGGATGTCAGAAGTGTGAACCTGTACTTCTACGTTGATCTCGCGGATCCGGTTGGCTTGAACTCTAGATTGATAGCATTGGTTGGCTAGTTTGCCAACCATGACCGGAAGTGCTCGCTCTGCCCATCCCTCGCCTCTGACATCATAAAAGTCTCGGCACATGCCGTAGGGAGGGCGTAAGCTTTGTTGTCGGCTCCAATGGTGGAGGTGACCTCCCCACACAGGAGTGGGTCCTTGGAAGTTCCTCACATGGACAGGAGGTTGTGGGGCCGGTGGATTGATAACCTCTGGTTCTGAATCTGTACCAGAGTCATCTCCCTCATCCAATTCTATCGACTCTTTGTCTTCTTCGGGATCTTCTTCGACCCACCCTCCATTACCTTGGTTGGGGTAGTAGGGGTCATTGGGGTGGTGGAATCCAGCCATTGAGTCTGTACGAGAATAGGGTTAAGAATTTACTATAAGCTAGAGTACATGAAATTTACCTTAAGTTTAATGGTTGATGACAACACAAAAACTCCCTTAGTATTATGTAACGATGTACTTTTCGTAAGTTTTAAAATTGTTGTCCACTGCAGACACTCCTTGGCACATGTTAGTCGACTCTCGGACAAATATAGTTGATCAGGCTATATTCTTCCCAGTTCCGATTACATGTCCCAAGGCATACCTGTACTACACAACTTATTTATAATACTTCTAAAATTTTCCGATATGAAACTGTTATTCGTATGAAATGAGTGCATGCCTACTTTAAAAACTAATTAAATTTAATTTCAAAAGTATGACTCTTCTCAGAGTTTTTTTGCCCAGTTGAGTTTATAGTTGTATACCAAAAAGAAATGGTTTTGATATACTTAATTCCCTATAAACAAAGCTCTGATACCAATCTGTCACACCCCCAAACCAGAACGGCGGAAACGTTCGGGGGCGGAGGACGTCATATTCAGTATCATAACAGTTCATAGAAAGGAAAGTACACACCACCATACATATATAAAGGTTTTAAAAATGTTTACATCATTGTATTCATTACATGCTCAAAAGATAAATGCATAAACATCTTTCAAAAGAAATAATTAACGCCAGCGCGTTAATCCCCAAAAGTTGATTTCCAAACCTGCTTCACGGTTCCCTGAGCATACAAGTTACTTCAAACAAAAAGTGCCAACAATTAAGTTGGTGAGTTCATAAGTGATTTAGAAATATTGAACGCCATTCCAAAATGAGTGTATATTTTCCAAGAAAATCCTTTATTTTCTTATAAAAGTGTGAAATGCATGAGAATATATGTATTGAATAATATAGCTAGTTGAATCAAGAAAATCCCTTATTTTCCTATTAGTCGCTTGTTTTGTATACAAGGAAAATCCCATATTTTCCTAAATTAATAGTTAGCCTAATGTCCCAGACTAAAAACCGAAAGCAAAAGACATGCTTTGGAAATTTGAAGTATAGATTTATATAATAAAACCTATTAGAAGATTTTAGTTTATTAGATGAATAATAGTTTTAATAACTACTCATTCATAAATCAGAAGTACTATAATAATTGTATATCCAAAGAGTTTTATAACCATACTAAACATAATATGCATGTAGCGACGTTCTTCAGGCGTCGTAGCGTTATGACAAACTGTCACCCCAAAGGAAGGACTGTAGCTAACAGTCAGGGCGCGGGATCATGACTTCCCGTATAGATCTATACACATTTGACACGTTCTCCGAACGGGAGACTCTAGGTATCTTTTATGTTTATGTTGTCAGGTGTTTTGTGAGAGGACTCGGCGAGTTGGAGCTCAGACTCGCCGAGTAGGATCACGGTTCTGGACGCGGGTTCGCGCCTGGACTCGGCGAGTCCAAGGTATGGACTCGGCGAGTCTGTGCTGTTTAATGAAACCCTAATTTCTTGGGTTTGGGACCTATTTAAAGGGCCTTAAGGCCGTCATTTGTGCTCACCAGACCCCTGAGTGAAACCCTAGCGAGTTTGAGCGATTGGAGCAAAGCAAGGAGCCATTATTGACCTTGGAGGTGTTATATTTGATAAGTTTAAAAATAAACTTGAAGATCGATTAGATCTATAAAACAGGTAATGAAATAAATACGTAAACAACAAGAACACTCGAATGAATCAAACGTGTCGAATGATTAATAAACAATCCTCAGAAGAGCTCGATAAAGAACTTCTACTGTAGAGGATTAAAGGGTTTACAGGAACGATGAAAGAAAGTATTATGTGATCTATCGTAATGCTATCAATCGATCTATCAAATGTTAACCTAATATGCATGCAAGCACGTTATTATATACTAAACCCTACAGCTCACGGTTGGACAGGCCCAAACCGGAGATCAAAATATTGGACTATTAACCGAGCCCAATGACGCAATACAAAAACTGATCTGCTACCCAACAATCTCCCCCTTTGTGTCAATTGCAGCGAGATCACTTCGTCTTCTTACTTGGGCCAGCAGCAGCAGGAGCCTTCTTCTTTACAGTATCAAACAGACGCGAAATGAGAGCAAGTATTTTCTGTCTGAATCGGATGTACCACTGTATCATATCATCGAAGTATTTGATATCATCCGCTGTATTCTCTTTACACCGATGGATGATCCCCAGCACATGCTCAAGACAAGCAGTGGTATAAAGATGTTTATCCGCTAAGGCAAAGAGACATTTCTGTCCTTCAGCCCTAGTGAACATGACCGAATTTCGCCTTGGGTCAATCTTTCCCATCTTCATCTGGTTCAGATCACTGGCCGAGCCAACAGGAGGGATCTTCGGTTTCTTCTTGAAGACATTGGCAATCTCCTGATCCATCAAGGCGACCTCCATGATATAGCACACCAACATCCTTTTGAGATGGTCAATGATTGGACCATATTCAGCTTCATTCGTCAAGAGGATGTTGTGCAGAACGATCCAGTCATAGGGGTTGAGGTTCGGTAGATCTGCTAAGGATATGGCATGTTCGGTTTTAGCAGACCCTCTGAGCACTTTGAACCGAACGTTGATAAATCTCCCCACAGTGTATGGCTTCAGAACCCGAACGTTTATGATCTTCTAAGCGCTCCAGGTTTGGTACTGGCGTTGAGCAGCCTTCAGATAGAACTCGATCAGTTCACGATCAACCTCAGGATGAGGATGAGGAACTTCAGCAACGTTGGCGAAGGCGTGGAAAATGAACGCCTTTCGGGTTAAGGGCATGTCGAACTGAGAGTCGACAAAGCTGTAGCAGTCGAAGGAGATCACCGGTTCGAGCCATAAGATACTCGGAGTATCGATTGCCTCCTTGATCATCGTCTCGAGTGTCCAAGCAGGGAAAAGAGTCTTCTTGCTCTCAAGTAGGTCGTGGGCTTCTTTTTGCTTGCGTTCAGCTTCTTCAGCTTCTCGCGCCACACGAATGTTATCATCCTCAGTATTGCGACGACTTTTGCGTTTCAGCAAGTCGGCAATACTTTCCTGATCTTCTTCCTCTTCATCATCTGCAAGATTCTTGCCTTTGTCTTTCACACCCGAACCAGAGGCTTGGCCTGTAGGAGGAGGTTCGGTTGTGTGAGCAGCTTTAGAGGAATGAGGAGGTTGCGATCCGGACTCCTTTTCTCCCCCTTGTTTTGGAGTGGACACGAAACTAGGCAGCCCTTCAATTTTCCTGAGTAGATCCATGGCAGGGGCAAGTTTTTCTGCAAGGGTTCGCCTCACAGAATGGTTCAGTATCGGATCGTGCGCTTCCAGGATGTTGGATATTGCTGAGTGTACATCCGAAACACACGTCCTTATTACCTCCCGTTCGGATCGAAGAGCGTCAAGTTGTTGTTGAGAACTTGAAAGTTGAGCACTCTTAACCTTGAGGGCAGTGGTCTTCCTTGCTAGAGCATCCATCAACGAGTTATCATAAGCAAGATCCTCTTGGAGTTTAGAGAGGCGCTCGTCGATAGAGGTCCGAAGGGCAGAGTTGTCGTCAGTTAAAGTTTGACGAAGGGTGGCGAATGACTTCAACTCTGTGGAGACGAACGTGGCCAACTGTTGAAGAATTGGTTCCAACGTTGTCTTGGTTGCAGCAGCACTCTCCTGTAAAGATTGTAACAGGGCAGAGGCGTCTGAAAATAGTTTATCGACTTTTTCGGTCGCAGCCTCACAAGCTTTCGTGGAGGCGTCAATGGCTGCAGTGGCAGAAGTGACGGAATCATGCTGAGCCCTGGAGAAGGCATCAACAATCTTCTGAAGAGCAGCTTCAGAGAGAGAGGATTGAGAATTGGAGGATGAAGCAACAAGCAGGTCAATCTTCTCATGCAGCTCCTTAAGATGCTTCTTTGTTACTGGAGCTTCCTCGTCATCGTCACTTTGGACCTGAAACGGACTGTAGTAGACCGAATCAAAGGTCATATTTCCCCTCCAAGGAAAGGGTTATCTCCATCAGAGGCATGACCTGGAGATGGTGGTGGTGAAGCTGGGGGTGTTGTGGTATGAGTAGGTTCAGGTTGAGTGTGAGTGGGGGTAGTTTCGGGTGGTTTTTGAGTTTGGGTAGGTTCGGGTGGTGGTTGGGTTTCGGTTGTGTTTATAGGTTCGGTTACAGGTGGTGGTTCGGTTGCATCGGTATGAACCCCCGTATCAGATATGTTGGTTGTAACCTTTGCAGTTGTTGTTGTTGTATCGGTGAAAATGGGTGGTGGTATAGGGAAAGATGTTTTAGGAATGGTGGTAGAGGGGTTTATAGTGGGAATGGAGGTAGGAATTGTTTGAGTGGGAGAAGGAATTGGTGAGTTATGGATTTCCATATCAGGGGTAGGTGATCGGGGTGGGGTGTTGCCTCTTAGAGGGGTTTCGCCTCTTTGAGAGCCGTCCGAATCCGAACTCTCACCTTCTGATTCACTCGAAGAGGAAGCGATAATTAGCTTTCTCTTCGACATAGTCTTGCGCCTCTTCGGCTGCAGTGACTGTGCAGCTTTCATTGATTTCCTCTTCCTGGGAGAAGGACCTTTAGCCCCTTTGGGCACCTGCTTGACTTTATCTGCCTTTTTGCCTCTCGAAACAGGCTTATCGGCATCATGAATGGACTTAAGCATCTCCTGCGTAAGATCCCTCGGTCCAGACTGTTTGAACTCTTTGTAAGTCCGGATGATTCTACTATCAGTTGGGACATCAGCATACATGGTCTTCGGAATAGAACCAATAAAGGGGAATTTCGATGCATCTGAGACGATAATCTTCGTGGTATGGAATGTACCGATCGAAGACATCGATGCACCGGCAACAGTGGGGACATCGAACTTATCCATCGCCCACTTAGTGATGAGAGTCCAAAACCTTGCATACGACACCTCAGAATGTCGTGAAGAAGAAGAGAGGCTTTGGATGAGTTGTTGCCAGAGAACCAACCCATAGTCAACGTTGATTCCGTTGTAAACTCCGTACATGATCGACAAGAAGAGTCGACTGGAGCCATCGGAACCTGAGCTCCTCTCAGAAAGACCCTTGAAAAGGACAGTGAACATGCCGTTCCACTGTGGTGGCAAACAAGATTTCTTGAACTTTGCGACGGAGGAGAGCGCCTTCGTGTACCCCATATTGTAGAACATGTTGTAGAGGTGCCCAATTGGAATCGTCTCCGGATTAATCCTTGAAGGGTCAGCAGCAAACCCTAGCAATGAACCAAATCGCTGCTTGGAAATCGAGGCTTTGTGATCAGAAACCTCGAAGAAGATCCTATCGATTGCTTTTCCAAAGTAACCACCAATTCAGTAAAACAGCCTGTAATTATTAGTACTAGAATTTTGGAAAATCAAAGATTTTCGTGCTAAGAGTGTAAAAAGAAAAGAAATAAAGCAAATCTTTTTAGGAATAAATGTGATGTCAATAAAGACACGAAACAAATGATCCCGGGCACGAATCTCTTCCTTCAAAGTCAAGAGAGACCTTAAAGTGTTAAGACTAAGAAAGATAATAAAAAAATAAGACTAAGAAAGAGAATAAAAAGATAAAAAAAACTTTGGAAAATTTTGGAACCGAACCCGAACGTTCGGTTGGTTTCGGTTGAGAAAAATTTTGAAAAACCGAACCCGAGCGTTCGGTTGGTTTCGGTTTTGGAAAATTTTGGAAAACCGAACCCAAGCGTTCGGTAGGTTTCGGTTTTGATAAATTTTGGAAAAACCAAACCCGAGCGTTCGGTTGGTTTCGGTTTTGAAAGATTTTGGAAAACCAAACCCGAGCGTTCGGTTGGTTTCGGTTTTGAAAAATTTTGGAAAACTGAACCTGAGCGTTCGGTTGGTTTCGGTTTTGAAAAATTTTGGAAAACCGAACCCGAACCTTCGGTAGGTTTTGGTTTTGAAAAATTTTGAAAAACCGAACCCGAACCTTCGGTAGGTTTCGGTTTTGAAAAATTTTGGAAAACCAAGGAATTTAGACTTTCAAAAAGGAAATACTTTTGACAATAAGATAAACAACTTTGTACATGAAATTTACAACCAAGAAAACAACCTTTGAAATGATGAGCGAGTGCAGATGATTCAACCGAACCCGAACGTTCGGTCAATTTCGCTTCTTACGTTTGAGGTTGAGAGGTAGTTTGTGGTACTGACTCTGATTCCATCATACCTAGCCCTTGTAAAATTCTGTTGAATGACGCTTCAGGAAGAACTTTGGTAAAGACATCAGCCAGTTGATCAATGGTTCTAACAAAGTGTACTTCAACATTTCCATCTTCCACATGATCTTTGATGAAGTGATACCTCAGTGCTATGTGTTTGGTTTTGGAGTGTTGCACTGGGTTATGACAGATCCTAATTGCACTTTCAGAGTCACAATATAGTGGAATCTTTTTCATATTGAGTCCATAGTCTCGAAGTTGACTCTGGATCCAAATCACTTGAGAGGTGCAGGATGCAGCTGCTATGTATTCAGCTTCGGCAGTAGACAAAGACACGCACATTTGTTTCTTTGATTGCCAGCTAACCAACTTCCCGTCAAGGAATTGGCAGCCACCAGTGGTGCTTTTTCTGTCAAGTCCACATCCTCCAAGGTCTACATATGAGTAGGCTTGAACGAAGAAGCCTGAGTTGGAAGGATACCATAGACCTAAAGAGGCAATTCGCTTGAGATATCGTAGAATGTTCTTCACTGCAAGCATGTGAGGTTCGCGTGGGTTTGCCTGAAATCTAGCACAGTAAGACACAGAAAACATTATGTCAGGCCTGCTAGCAGTGATATACATCAGTGAGCCTATCATTTGACGATAAAGCGTGATATCAACAGCCGGTTTGTCCAGGGATGGGGTGAGCTTGGTGCCGAACGCCATTGGAACTTTGACTTTGGAATCTCCCATCATGCCAAATTTTGCTAGGAGAGTCTTTGTGTAAGCTTCCTGATTAATAAAGATGCCTTCGGTTCCCTGTCTAATATTTAAACCAAGGAAAAAGTTAATAGGACCCATTGAGCTCATTCAAATTTAGTCTCCATCAGCTTTCTGAATTCAGCTGTTAGGCTAGGATTCGTTGAGCCAAAGATGATATCATCGACATAAATTTGAACGATCATAAGGTGGTTACCTTCCTTTTTACGAAAGAAGGTTGGGTCAACCGAACCTTGCTTGAATTTGGACATCTTTAAAAATTTAGTCAGCGTTTCATACCAGGCTCTCGAAGCTTGTTTCAGTCCATACACAGCTTTATCCAAAATGTAGCAATGATTTGGATACTTTTCGTTCATGAATCCAGGAGGTTGCTCCACATACACGGTTTCTTCGAGTTCTCCATTGAGAAATGCACACTTGACGTCCATTTGGAAAACCTCAAAGTTTTTGTGGGCAACATAAGCTAGAAATATTCTTACAGATTCCAGCCTAGCTACAGGAGCGAAAGTCTCTTCATAATCAATCCCTTCCTCCTGACAATATCCTTTCACTACCAGACGAGCTTTGCTCCTTATAACGTTCCCTTCCTTGTCCATTTTGTTCCTAAAGACCCATTTGAGACCAACAACCAAGGCATCTGGAGGAGTTGGAATGAGGCGCCAGACTTTGTTCCTCTCGAATTCGTTCAGTTCATCTTGCATGGCTTGAACCCAATCGGAGTGATCAAGTGCAGTGTTAACTGTCTTTGGTTCAACTTTTGATACGAATGAGTTAAACATGCAGAATTCGACTTTTGAAAACAAGGAGGACTGTTTTGCCTTGAGTTGTGATCGGGTCAGAACCTTTTCAGAGACATCACCAACAACTTGAGAGACAGGATGATCTCTGGTCCATTTGGTGAGAGGAGGGTAGTTTGGATCAAAGGTTGGATCCAATTCAGCATTTATCATTTCTTCTGGTTCGGACTGGCTTTCATAGTCGCAAGACATATCTGCTTGCTCCCCCTCGATAGATGAGCTTTCAGGAATGCTTTGCGAATCTTGACCTTAAGAGGTTTCTTGTGGTGCTGAGCTTACGGGCGTTGATGCACCTTCGGATGGTGAAGCACTTTCGGTTGATGGAGTGCTTTCGGGAGCAGTTGGAGACCTTGGCTCCCCCTCAACATGAGAGGTCGGCTGAGTTGACAATGATTGATCCTCCCCCTCGACTGAAGCATTATGTGGTGGAGGTTCATCAGAACTTGATCCTCCTTCATTCATTCTCCTTGCAGCATCTTCAACAATTTGTTTCATGTGATCTACCTTATTGTCTGCTGCACCTGCTTCTGAGAGAGTGGCTTTCTCAGGTTCATCAAAAAGCTCCATGAACTTCTCGAATAGATTAGCGATCAAGACTGTGACTTGGCTAGTTTGAGGAAAGATTTCCCCAGCTGTGTCTTCTTTGGCCTGTAGCTTTTTGACATAGCTATCATCGAAAGTCACGTAATAAGTCTCTTCGATTTTCCTCGAACACTTGTTTAATACCCTGTACGCTTTGGAAGTGAGAGAATAGCCCAGAAAGATTCCCTCGTCGGCTTTGACATCGAACTTGTTGCGGTGTTCCTTAGAGTTAAAGATGAAACACCGTGAGCCGAACACATGGAAAAATTTCACATTGGGCTTCCTGTTGTTGAGAATCTCATAAGGTGTGAGCGTGAATCGCTTGTTGAGATAAGACCTGTTCTGTGTAAAACAAGCAGCAGAAATAGCATCAGCCCAAAAATAAAGAGGTAAGGAAGCGAAACTTAGCATGGTTCGGGCAGCTTCACACGAAGATCGGTTTCGTCTTTCGACAATTCCGTTCTGTTGAGGTGTGTAGGGAGCTGAGACGTTGTGACTTATTCCCTTTTCTGCCAGGAATTCTTCGAATTCTCTATTTTTGAATTCCATACCATTGTCGCTCCTGATGTTGCGAACGACCTTTTTCAGCTGAATTTCAATCTGCTTGATGAACACCTTTAGCTTATGAGTCGCTTCAGAAAGAACACCCATGTAAAATGCGAAAAGTCATCAACAATAACAAGAATATACTTGCTACCATCGATGCTTTCGATAGATAATGGACCACATAAATCAATATGAAGTAATTCTAGTGGTTCAACAACTTTAGTGTTTATTATAGATGGATGACTTTGACGACTCTGCTTCCCCATTTCGCATGCAGCACACAAATGATCTCTATCGAACTTGAGCAGTGGAAGACCTCGAACATGACCTCCAGTGACAAGTTTGTTGATGTCTTTAAAGTTGAGATGAGAGAGCCTTCGGTGCCACAACCAACTTTCATCAGATTGTGCTTTTGATAACAGGCAGATAGCTGGGTTTCCTTTGATGGGTTTGAGGTTTAGAGGAAACATTTCACCCTTACGCTCCGATTTGAGAATAACTGTTTTCGTCTTCTTCTCAATAATTTCAGAACCCTCATCGTCGACTGAGACTTTGAGACCGATACTTCCAACAAGCTGAGATACACTGATGAGGTTGTGTTGTAGCCCTTCCACATATGCAACCTTCCTTATCGTGAAATCACCATTAGTAATCATTCCATAGCCTTTTATGGTGACGAAGGAGTTGTTTCCAAACTTGACGTTTCCACCATTTGAAAGAGACCTGTATTCCCTCAGTTCTTCTTTCCTCCCTGTCATGTGACGCGAGCAGCCACTATCAATGTACCATTCTTCGTCAAACTGCTCGTCACTGATAACCTGCAAAAATTAAGCAGATTTAGGAACCCAAAGTTTCTTGGGTCCACGTGAGCCTTTCACAGGTACAGGAATAGTAAGAGAGATGTCAACTAAATATGTTCTTTTTATTAGTGTTGTTTCATCTTTCTTTTTGATGGTAAAAACTTTAATTTTATTAGAATTAGGTGCTTTCGGATTTGACTCCGGTTCAACCACTGAAACCTTCTGCTTCCCTTTTTGTTCTGCTGATGATTGAGATTTTTGAGAAGGAGCAGAATGGAATTTAGAACGAGGTGGAGAGGAATTGGAAGAATTAGAAGAATTAGATGAGTGAGAATGAGAGGGCTTAGATTGAGATGACTTCTTGGCTGGAGACTCTAGGTGACCCTTTTGCTTTTGACCATTGGTGGGACCAACCTTAGAGTTTTGATCTCTTTTGATTTCAGAACCGAACCTTTGCTTTCGGTTGGTTTCGTTCTCTGAACCGAACTTCTACTTTCGGTTATAGTCATTCTCAGAACCGAACCTTTGCTTTCGGTTGGAATCATTTTCTGAACCGAACCTTTGCGTTTGGTTGTTGCAATTCTCTTGCAATTTAACAGGATTTTTCTCAGACTTTAGGTTCTTGTCTTGATGTGAGAAATAAGCATTCTGGGATTGCCAGAACTGTTTTCTTTCAGAGAGATTCTTCCTATATCTCTGATTCCTTTGACGTTTTTGATTTCTCATATGCTTCGGTTGATGATGGATGTTAGCTTTCGGTTTCGGTTTTCTACAGCTGGTTCACTTTGGCTTTCGGTTGATGATGGATGTTGGCTTGAAGATGTGACTTCTTTTGTTGGGCTTCCTTTTTCTTGAGGAATGTCTTTCGTACCACTAGTACTTGGCACATCAAAGTTATCAGGCTTATTCAAGGGTTCTGGCACGTATCTGCCTTTGCTTTTCCATGAGGTCCTCTCTGACAAACCTACTGTTTCATCAGCATTATCGATTGGAGCTGACCAGAAGAACTCATTGCATCCATCAACATTGTCTTCGTTTACAATAGTTGTGAGTTCAGCAGTCTGATGTT
Organism: Lactuca sativa; assembly: GCF_002870075.4. Lineage (NCBI taxonomy): Eukaryota > Viridiplantae > Streptophyta > Magnoliopsida > Asterales > Asteraceae > Lactuca > Lactuca sativa. The sequence continues at coordinate 136,812,903 of NC_056631.2, forward strand.
CGGTTATGCCTGTGACCTTGTATACCTGATTTGGAGTAGTTCTAACCTTTTGATATACTACGGCCTTCTCTGCAAGAATCGGGGACTTTTGTTGGGACAAACGAGCGAATTCCACTGAATTTTCTGAAATTAGATTCTTGTGGTTTTCAGGTTCGCTTTTTACAAATTCTGAACAGTCAACCGTGTCCTCTACAGAAATTTCACTCATATTGTCGTCCTCATTAAGCTCAGATGCATTTTCAACATCAATTTTGTTTTCTGAGCTCAAGTTGGTGTTTAAAGAGTCAAATTTTTGTATGGTTTCGGTTCTCAGTTTCAGTCTACCATTTTCATCCAAAAGATTTTTAAGCATGTCCTTATGGTCCTTGGATTTAATGAAAGATTCTATTTTGTCCAGTCCATACATATAGGTCGGATTAACGTCCTCAGATGATATCACACTCTCACAATTATACGCTTCAACATCAATTTCATCCTCCTTAAACTCAAGGAAGGGCAAAATCATGCGATGAATCTTTTGTCCTATTTCACAATCCAAATGAAGCTGAGTAATATTAGTGTAAAGACGTTTAGCAATCAAACAAAAAACATTTTGCTATTTTAAAAGCTTTAAATTGTCTCTTTGCAAATAAATGTTTTCATCTTTTGTTTTGATTAACTCCGATTCCTTCAGTTCGATCCACATCCGTCGTTCCTCACTCTTCGAAGACACCCTGCATTGGTCAGTTAGGTTAGAATTGGTGACTTGAGTTTGAGTTAAACTACTATCTAGATGAGAGATTCTTGAATTAGCACTTTTTAGTTCTTTTTCATATGAGCATTGTGGGATTTTAAATGAGACAAAAACCGATTGTACCTTCTTAATCAGTTCATCGAGCTCGTTGAACTGCACGCTGAGCGGTTTGGCTGTAAAGCACATATCCTGTTGCTCCTTCGGTTCATTATCCCCACCATCAGTGTTGTATCCCCTCATCTGAGATACGTCAGACACCATCAAGCATCTTCCTCCACTGCTTTCTTCTTTATCCACATAAGCCTTTCCATGAGAAGGCTTCCTCACTTCATCATCTTCATAGTCGGTTGACCAGACCTCCACGCCACCAAACTCATCATTAGCAACCGAACCCTGCACAATTAGAGCATTCATAGAAGGGTTAGCGGTAGATTTCTTCTTCCTGATCTCATCAAGCTTTTTCTGCAGCAAGGCTTCCTCATCCTATTCAGCCATCTTTTTGAGGACACAATCCTTTGCATAATGGTTCTTTCCTCCACAATAGTAGCAGCTTACTCCATAATCACCTTCTGCCTTCGGTTCCTTCTTAGACTCTTCAACCTTCGGTTCATCTTTAACTTTTTCAGAACTATAACTCCCCTGCCAGTTTCGGTTTCTGTTGGTATCACACCCCAAAACCGATAACGGCGGAATACGTTTCGGGGTGGATGACGTAGTGGACAATATCATCACAATTGCATAATAGTAGAAACAAGAAACATACAACCATAGCATTATATAGTGAATTGAATTACAAGTGTATTGCGTAATGTTTAACAAACACTCAAAAGTAGTTCAAAAATAAGAGATGGGTCTTGTGCGCTCCACCTTCTCCAATAATGCTGCGTCTGTACCTGTCTATCTTTGACCTGAAGATACAAGTTATTTTGAAAACGATTATCAGCATAAAGCTGGTGAGTTCATAAGAGTTTAGTGTGAGTTTTGTATACAAAGCATTAGTGCGAAAAATGTATCATTTATATTTATAAGTAGTAGAAACTTAGAAAAATCCCATATTTTTCCAGAAATACATTTTAAGTGACAATCTGTGAAAAGTATACATTTCTTCATTTCTTTGAAACCATTTATAGTAAAGTATATTAGCAAATCTCCAAATTACACATGTGATAGAATAGGTTAAGCCTGAATTCAATGATAGAGGTGCAAGCTTCCTTTAGCGATAGATACTTATTTACTTCGGGATATAGTATAGCATTTAGTGTAGTATTTTAGAGTAGTTATGGTGTATTCCTTGTTTACTGGTAGTGAGGATAATAGAGAATCCCATGACCTTCCCGGTCATGCACAATATAGTGAAGTAGTGGCATCCCTGGGCCTGTACGGCACAGACTGAGATTAACAGTCGGGATGTAATAGCGTCTGCCCCGTATAGATCTATACATGTAGAGTCGTCTCCTGCTGGAACACTCCGGGCGTAGTGAATAGCGAATAGAGTATCTCATAGCGGGTTAGTGTATTATTGTTTGTTTAGTGTTTTCTCCATTGTTATAGTGTAATAATCTGTTAGTATTGATCATAGTGTATTCTCTTACTAGTGTATCGTCTAGTAATAGTGAGTATTATAGTGTAGATATTAATAACTTTAGCGAGTAGTAGCGGTAGCGACCCTAACCATACCTATTATGGTTATCTTAGTGGGGATGTTTCTTAGCACGTTAGTGACTTTAGCATTAAGTGAAAGCAGAAATATTCGTATCCCATACTGATATACAGATTATATAAGTAAGAAATCAACGACAGTCGGACGGATAACTACTACCCTAAGCCCACAATCAAACAACAACAAGAAATAAGGCGAGATATCGGTCCTAAGTCCTCCAAGTCTTATTTATATAAATATATCAGAGTGGTTACATTTTATAAGTAAATTGATTTAATAAAAGTATTTTTCCAAAAGAACATTTATTATCTGACTCACTGTTTAAAAATAGTTTGAAAAGGGTGAAACCCGTTTATAAGGCATAGGGACAAATCACATGTGATTTGAACTAAGAGTAGTGAATCACATGTGATTAATCCTTGTAACTCGGAAATCGATCTTTAAAACTTTACATAAACATTTATAAGCAACTTGTATCTCCCCCCTACAACATGTAAAACACTTGAAAGGTTCATTAAAGGGGTATGAACTCACCTGAAATCGCGGAAATCGGGTGAATCGGGTAAATCGGGTAATAGTGTCGATTGAGCGCTTGGTACCAAATAACCACTTGAGCACCTTTTAGGACCCTAATGTCATATGAAATATGTATTTTACAAGAAGTTAATCATTTTATGCTTCTCATTATAGTATTTGGACATTCTAGCGTCGTTTTCGGGGGTTTAAGGCCTAGAAAGGGTTCCCGGGAGTGGTACAAGGCCATGAATGATTTACGGGAGGGTCCTTGAGTTCACTCTCTTAGAGTTTATGGCCTAAAAGCCATCCATTGGGAGTTTACGGCCGTAAGCCCCCTAGGCTTGGCCGTAAACTCAAGTGGTGTCCCAAAGTGTATGTTTAAGGCCTTATATCACTTCCTTAATTTAGTGGTGTGTGTTTTGGACCAAGAGGGAAGGATTAAACATCTAAATTTGTGATATTTTTGGGGAGTTTACGGCCAAGACTTGTTCTTGGGCCGTAAACTCCTATAAGTCCTTCAAGATGAAGGTTTTACTTGTACAACATGGTCCCAAATGGCTTAGAAAAATCCTAGAAGGCCCTATAGTGAGTTTGGAACAATTTGGCACATATTTATGGGGAGTTTACGGCCCAAGAACATCCTTGGCCGTAAACTCTTCATTTGGTGTCAAAATGAAGTGTTTAATGGTACAACACACTTCCATAGGCCTTAGATAAATTCCTTTCATGCATTAGGGTAGTTTAGGGGCTTGTTTGACACAAAAGTTTGGGTGTTTACGGCCCAAGCTTAGCCTTGGCCGTAAACTCCACTTTTTATGTTCAAATGATGATGTTTAATGCCTTTAAGCCTTCCTTGTTGCCAAGTCTAAATTACTAAACACCCTAGAAGAGTTTTTGAAGCCTTAAACATGGATTTGTGGGGTGTTTGTGGTGTTTACGGCCTAAGCACATGCTTGGGCCGTAAACTCCTTTTTAAGCACCATTTTCTTGTGTTTTAATGTCCAAACCCTTCTAGTCATAAGCCTTAATTAGTGTACTAGCTTAAAGGAAGGAAAAACATGGTCTTGGGCATGAATTTGGGGGTTTACGGCCTAAGGAGCTTCTTAGGCCGTAAACTCCTTTATGGTCCTTGATTTCTATGATTTTTGGCCCCTAAATTCAATGAAGCATGTCTAGGATAAGATAGAGGATGAGTACTTACGTTTGGAGGCCGAAAATTAGCGGAATCGGGGCCGATTTCGAGTCTAGAGAGAGAAAGTAGAGAGAGAGAGAGAGAGAGTGGGTGTGTAGTAAATGAGTGTTCAAATGTTGTGCACATCCATTGCATATGTCTCGGGAAACGCACCCGTTACACGGCTACCCGATGTTTAAAGTTAACTGGGTTAAAACTTTTTACCCGGGTGAAGTGGTTGAAAAGGTAATATAACTTTATTAGGTTAAACGGGGTTAACGCATACGAGTCATATTCCTTATAATAATATCAAGCCATGTTTAAATTTAGACATTCGGATATTGACGATTTCAAATATTACATAAAATAACGTATAGTGACACGTTCCGTTAGTGAAAATGGGATTTTTAACGGAATTAGGTTTGGGGTTGTCACATCATCCCCCCGTTAGGGGAATTTTGTCCCGAAATTCAGAATACAAACAGATACGATACTACAATACTACTAAGCGAAGAGATGAGGGAATTTGAGTTTCATTTGATCCTCGCACTCCCAAGTGAATTCCGGTCCTCGCTTGGCGTTCCACCGAACCTTCACAATTGGGATGCGGCTTTGTTTCGTCCGCTTTACTTCACGATCCAACACCTCCACAGGTTCTTCCACGAAGTTGAGGCTCTCATTGATCTCAATCTCGTCAAGGGGGATCACGAGAGTCTCGTCGGACAGACATTTCTTCAAGTTTGAGACGTGAAAGGTAGGATGTATGTTACTTAGCTCGTGGGTAAGTTTAGTTTGTAAGCTACAGGGCCGATTCTAGCAAGAATCTCAAAAGGCCCTATGTACCTTGGATTCAACTTTCCACGCTTCCCGAAGCGTATCGTGCCTTTCCAGGGCGAGACCTTTAGAAGGACTCGGTCTCCCACCTGGAATTCCAAGGGTTTTCTTCGTTTGTCGGCGTAGCTTTTCTGTCGATCCCTAGCGGCTTTTAGTCGTTCACGTATTTGTACAATCTTCTCGGTCGTCTCTCGAATGATCTCTGGACCAGTGAGGGCGCTATCAGGAACTCGTCCTTTAGCTAACTGAGTGTCTCCCACCTCGGCCCAGCACAACGGGGATCTGCACTTTCGGCCGTAGAGAGCTTCGAATGGAGCTGCCTTGATGCTCGTGTGATAACTATTGTTGTAGGAAAACTCCACAAGAGGTAAGTGTGTATCCCACGATTTCCCGAAGTCGATCACACAAGCTCGCAGCATGTCTTCTAATGTTTGGATCGTCCTCTCACTTTGTCCATCAGTCTGCGGATGGTAGGCTGTACTCATATCCAGCCTCGTCCCTAGTGCCTTTTGTAATGATTGCCAAAATCTAGAGGTGAATCTACTATCTCTGTCTGATATAATAGATATAGGGACGCCATGCAATCGCACTATTTCTTTTATATAAGTCCTAGTGAGCTTTTCCATCTTATCCGTCTCTTTGATGGGTAGGAAGTGGGCGGACTTGGTCAACCTGTCAACGATGACCCAAATGGTATCTAATCCACCTGCTGTCTTGGGCAGCTTGGTGATGAAGTCCATTGTGATTCGCTCCCACTTCCATTCTGGTATTTCCGGTTGTTGGAGGAGTCCTGATGGCTTTTGACATTCTACTTTGACCTTCGCGCAAGTAAGGCACTTACCTACAAAGGTAGCGATCTCTGCTTTCATGTTCGGCCACCAGTAAAGCTTTTTGAGATCCAGATACATCTTATCTGAACCCGGGTGGACGGAGTAGCGAGTGTTGTGTGCTTCTCTCATAACCAAATCTCTGAAACCTCCATGGCGTGGAGTCCAGATTCGGTCCATAAAGTAATAGGCTCCGTCACCCTTAACCTCCAGATTTTTATCCATTCCACGCAGGGATTCTCCCGTCACGTTTCCAGGCTTTAGAGCTTCCGGCTGAGCCTCTTTGATCTGCATGGATAGATGTGAGTGTATGGTCATGGTTAGCGACTTGGTTCTTCGTCCGGAATATTCTTTTCTGCTCAGGGCGTCCGCTACCACGTTGGCTTTCCCCGGATGATATCTAATTTCACAGTCGTAATCGTTAAGTAACTCGACCCATCGGCGTTGTCTCATGTTGAGTTCTTTCTGGTTCAGTATATGTTGGAGGCTTTTATGATCAGTGTACACCACGCTCTTCGTCCCATACAAGTAGTGTCTCCAGATTTTTAGTGCGAAGACGACCGCTCCTAACTCAAGGTCGTGAGTAGTGTAGTTCACTTCATGGTTCTTTAGTTGTCTCGAGGCATAGGCGATAACTTTGCCTCGTTGCATCAAGACACAACCGAGCCCCTGATTGGATGCATCACAGTATACGACAAAATCTTCTGTTCCTTCGGGAAGGGATAATACTGGTGCGGTGCATAGGGCTCGCTTCAGGGTCTGAAATGCCTTCTCCTGTTTCTCTTCCCAGTCGAATGGCACACCCTTCTGTGTTAACGTGGTGAGAGGCTTCGCAATCCGAGAGAAGTTTTGGATGAACCGTCGGTAGTAGCTAGCGAGGCCTAGAAATTGACGAATTTCCGTAGGCGTCTTTGGTGCTGACCAGTTCTCAATAGCCTTAATTTTGGAGGGGTCCACGTGGATTCCTTCCTCACTGACCACGTGTCCTAAGAATTCAACTCTCCGGATCCAAAACTCGCACTTAGAGAACTTCGCATACAACTTCTCGGATCGCAGGGTTTCCAGGACTAATCGTAAATGGCTTCTGTGCTCTTCCTCGCTCTGAGAGTAGACAAGAATGTCGTCAATAAAGACGATGACGAACTGATCTAGATATGGACGACATACCCTATTCATCAAGTCCATGAATACTGCGGGGGCGTTAGTCAGTCCAAAGGGCATCACTATGAACTCGAAATGCCCGTAGCGGGTTCGGAAAGCTGTCTTTGGAACATCTTCCTCAAGCACCCGTAATTGGTGATACCCCGATCTAAGATCAATCTTGGAGAAGTAACTGGCTCCTTGGAGTTGGTCGAATAGGTCGTCGATACGAGGGAGAGGATAGCGATTTTTGATCGTGAGTTTATTGAGTTCCCTATAATCGATGCACATCCGAAACGACCCATCCTTTTTCTTCACGAACAAGACCGGAGCTCCCCAAGGTGAGAAGCTCGGTCTTATAAAACCCTTGCTAAGCAGTTCGTTGAGTTGAACGGATAGTTCTTGCATTTCGGCGGGCGCTAGGTGGTAGGGCGACTTAGCTACGGGGGTAGCTCCTGGGATTAGGTCGATTCTGAATTCAACCTGTCGTTTAGGAGGTAGGCCTGGGAGATCCTCCGGAAAGATATCAGGAAAATCGCATACTACTGGAATGTCTTTTGGATCTTTCAACTTCTGGTTAGTGTCGACGACGTGAGCAAGAAAGGCGCGATATTCCTTGCGCAAGTATTTCTGAGCCTGAATACTAGAGATGATACGAAGGTTTGTACTTGGCTTATCTTCGTATATCAATAGGGCCTCTCGATTCGGAAAGTTCAGGCGAATGGCTTTCTCGGAGCATAGAATGTCGGCGTAGTGAAGGCTTAGCCAATCCATACCAACAATGGCATCGGAATTTTTGATTGAGACTGGTATAAGATCGATTAGAAAGGGGTGATCATCTAACGTGAGAGTACAACCTATATAGATTTCATTAGAGCTTTCTGTCTTCCCATTAGCCATTTCTACAACGAATGTTTCTTTTAGTGGTTGAGGGGTTTGTTTGAGTAAGTGTTTAAAGTTTTGATTTATGAAGCTCCTTTCTGCACCACTATCGAATAAGACACAGGCATAAGAGTTGTTGAGAAGAAACGTACCCGTGACCACTGTGGGATCGGCTACCGCTTCATTGTGACCGATAGCAAGTAACCTTCCAGTTCCCCCAGCATTTGCAGCCTTCGGACAGTTCTTCTTAAAATGGCCCGCTTCACCGCAGCCATAACACGTCGGGGTCACTCCCGTACCAGGAACCTGTGTGATAGGTTTGGGAGGGGCCTTGCAAAATCGGACAGTATGGCCCTTCCGTCCGCAGTTGGAACACTGCAATTCACGGCATGGACCGTTGTGGTGAAAAGGGCATTTGGGACACTTAGGCAAGTTCCCACTGTAAGCCTTCGGCGGGGCTGGAGCAGCTGGTGCGGCCGGGGTGGTGGCAGCATGGACCGCCACAATTTGCTGGTCCCTGGAGGCGGTTTGAGTTTTCTTGCCTTTCTTCTTATCCCATCGTTTCCTCTTTCTGTCGGATGATCCGGATGGTGCAGTGGTTGTTGTGGTTGTTGTTGCTGGAGTGGAGGAGATTTCGTGGTTGATCAGACTCTGGGCCAATTCCTTGGCGCTGTCGAAAGTGGTAGGGCGTGAAGCCAGAACATTTCCTCGATACGGGGGCACTAAAACCCAGATGTAACGTTCAATCTTCTTGCTTTCAGAGGGGATCATGTTGGGACACATAGCCGCCAAGTCGCAAAACCTGGCCGTATAAGCCGTTATGTCGGTCCCCTTCATCTAGAGGTTCCAGAGTTCTTCCTCAAGCTTCTGAACTTCACCCCTAGGGCAGTACTCTCTTCTCATAAGATCTTTTAGAGTGTCCCAGTCCATAGCATTGGCTGTGACCAAGGAGAGTGCGTTGACATGGCCGTTCCAACATGACAAAGCCCGGTTAGTGAGGGTAGCAGTAGCGAACTTGATTTTGCTCTCTTCGGGACAAGAGCACATTTCGAATACAGCTTCGGTTCTTTCGAACCATTGGGACAATGCCAGAATTCCTCCGGTACCATCGAAGAAAGCAGGTTTACAATTCATGAAGTCCTTATAAGTGAATCCTTGCACTCGCTGGTGGACTTCACCAAATCTAGAATTTCCACCGCTCGCATCACCCGAGTTCATTTGGGCCATGGCTGCTGTTACAGCCGCAGTCACAGCCGCTTGGAACAACACCGGATCGAATTGTGGAGGAGGAGGTGGTGGAGGAGGGGTTTGAGTTTCAGGTCTTTCTCTGCTGGGACGCTTTCGTGGAGGCATCCTTCACTGGAAGATCATAGAAATGATAGCAATAGTAAGAGCCTATTGCGAATATGGATAGAGTGTTTCGTGGATTAAATCAACATAATCCAAGATCAGGGTAAGAGCTATAGCAATAGAGAAATTATCTGCCAATATACTGGTATTAATGATGCAACAATAGTTCATGAAAATTGACCTAGCAGTAGGTCTTACATCATACCATAGAGAAATGTTGGCAGTTTAGAGGTTCAGCTAGAGTACTTTTATACTAGGAATGTTTACAGACAAGAGACCCACGAAACATAGAGATAAAAGGCTAGTCCTTTAAACAAAAGAGTGAGGTAACTAGATGTCTTCTACTGGAGACGGCTGCTTGTCGGGCGAATCCTCAGATCCTCCAGTTGACGCATGACTTCTTGAAGGTGTCGATCATGAGCCCTTTGGTGTGCTCGGAGTTCCCTAACTTCAGCTCGGGATGCAGCCAGTTGATGTTGCAAAGCCTCATTGGTCCTCCTTGTCCTGTCCATGGCTTCTTCGAGTTGGCGGATGCGAACAGTGTTGAGGTTTGAGTTGGCATCCACTTCTACAACTCGACCAATAGCAGCTTGGCCTTGCTCAACATTCCTGGCAATCCTTCGGATCATGATGGGCAAAACCCGATCTGCTGATCCTCCTTCGCTTATGTTGTAGAAACTTCGGTCTCCATTATAAGGCAAGGGCTGACCCTGCTCCTCGCTCCATCGATGCAAGGACATTGCCCATATAGGAGTGGGGCCCTGAAATGCGGGTCGGGGGTTAGGGTTCGGGGCTTCAGGAGGTTGGTTGTTGACTTCTGGCTCGGAGCTCGAGCTATCCGAGAAGCCTTCAGCATGATGATCATCCAAAGGAATAGGGTGATCGTCGTCTGACTCCTCTTCGAGCCATCCTCCATTGCCCTGGTTCGGAAAGTACGGATCACCTGGTAGATGGAAGCCAGCCATGCTATCTACGCGAGAAAGGGGGAGAGAAGATTAATAGACGCACTATTCTAAGATACTTAGAGGAGGAATCATTACCAGTTGACCCAATACTTGCATAGTGCATACCGATTACATGTAACCGAAGCAAGATAGTCCTTCGAATAAACCACCCTAACTTCAGACCCCCAATCAAACAAGAACAGGGAATGAAACAAAGGCTCCAGATTCTGAGTCTATAGCGCCCCAATCACATGTAATCGTGGTGTATCCACTTAGCAACTATTGTCCTACTAGTAACGACCCTTGATGTTAACACATACGTATAATCTAGAGATACAGAATACTCCTATAGTATTCTTATGTTAGCGTTATTGTGGTATTGTTGGTAAGTTTTAGACTTGTTGCAACATCACAATCGAACTTAGGCACATGCTAGTCACTCTCAGGAAAACGTAGTTGATCAGGCTACATCATCCTGAATGTGACTATATGTCTCTAAACCCAATTGTGCTGCCCAACAATCTTAATACTTTTGTTTTGTTCTAGGATGATACTGATTCCTGTGTTTCATAGTGATGTGTGTATATATATACTTAGTTAGATCTTTTAGATACTTAACAGTATATATTTTTGGTCAGAGTGTTTTAGTCCCGAAGTGTTTATAGTTCGTATATCTTTTATAGGTTGATATACTTGATTCACTATAAACAATGCTCTGATACCAATCTATCATACCCCAAAACCGATAACGGCGGAATACGTTTCGGGGTGGATGACATAGTGGACAGTATCATCACAATTGCATAATAGTAGAAACAAGAAACATACAACCATAGCATTATATAGTGAATTGAATTACAAGTGTATTGCGTAATGTTTAACAAACATTCAAAAGTAGTTCAAAAATAAGAGATGGGTCTTGTGCGCTCCACCTTCTCCAATAATGTTGCGTCTGTACCTGTCTATCTTTGACCTGAAGATACAAGTTATTTTGAAAACGATTATCAGCATAAAGCTGGTGAGTTCATAAGAGTTTAGTGTGAGTTTTGTATACAAAGCATTAGTGCGAAAAATGTATCATTTATATTTATAAGTAGTAGAAACTTAGAAAAATCCCATATTTTTCCAGAAATACATTTTAAGTGACAATCTGTGAAAAGTATACATTTCTTCATTTCTTTGAAACCATTTATAGTAAAGTATATTAGCAAATCTCCAAATAACATATGTGATAGAATAGGTTAAGCCTGAATTCAATGATAGAGGTGCAAGCTTCCTTTAGCGATAGATACTTATTTACTTCGGGATATAGTATAGCATTTAGTGTAGTATTTTAGAGTAGTTATGGTGTATTCCTTGTTTACTGGTAGTGAGGATAATAGAGAATCCCATGACCTTCCCGGTCATGCACAATATAGTGAAGTAGTGGCATCCCTGGGCCTGTACGGCACGGACTGAGATTAACAGTCGGGATGTAATAGCGTCTGCCCCGTATAGATCTATACATGTAGAGTCGTCTCCTGCTGGAACACTCCGGGCGTAGTGAATAGCGAATAGAGTATCTCATAGCGGGTTAGTGTATTATTGTTTGTTTAGTGTTTTCTCCATTGTTATAGTGTAATAATCTGTTAGTATTGATCATAGTGTATTCTCTTACTAGTGTATCGTCTAGTAATAGTGAGTATTATAGTGTAGATATTAATAACTTTAGCGAGTAGTAGCGGTAGCGACCCTAACCATACCTATTATGGTTATCTTAGTGGGGATGTTTCTTAGCACGTTAGTGACTTTAGCATTAAGTGAAAGCAGAAATATTCGTATCCCATACTGATATACAGATTATATAAGTAAGAAATCAACGACAGTCGGACGGATAACTACAACCCTAAGCCCACAATCAAACAAGAACAAGAAATAAGGCGAGATATCGGTCCTAAGTCCTCCAAGTCTTATTTATATAAATATATCAGAGTGGTTACATTTTATAAGTAAATTGATTTAATAAAAGTATTTTTCCAAAAGTACATTTATTATCTGACTCACTGTTTAAAAATAGTTTGAAAAGGGTGAAACCCGTTTATAAGGCATAGGGACAAATCACATGTGATTTGAACTAAGAGTAGTGAATCACATGTGATTAATCCTTGTAACTCGGAAATCGATCTTTAAAACTTTACATAAACATTTATAAGAAACTTGTATCTCCCCCTTAAAACATGTAAAACACTTGAAAGGTTCATTAAAGGGGTATGAACTCACCTGAAATCGCGGAAATCGGGTGAATCGGGTAAATCGGGTAATAGTGTCGATTGAGCGCTTGGTACCAAATAACCACTTGAGCACCTTTTAGGACCCTAATGTCATATGAAATATGTATTTTACAAGAAGTTAATCATTTTATGCTTCTCATTATAGTATTTGGACATTCTAGCGTCGTTTTCGGGGGTTTAAGGCCTAGAAAGGGTTCCCGGGAGTGGTACAAGGCCATGAATGATTTCCGGAAGGGTCCTTGAGTTCACTCTCTTAGAGTTTATGGCCTAAAAGCCATCCATTGGGAGTTTACGGCCGTAAGCCCCCTAGGCTTGGCCGTAAACTCAAGTGGTGTCCCAAAGTGTATGTTTAAGGCCTTATATCACTTCCTTAATTTAGTGGTGTGTGTTTTGGACCAAGAGGGAAGGATTAAACATCTAAATTTGTGATATTTTTGGGGAGTTTACGGCCAAGACTTGTTCTTGGGCCGTAAACTCCTATAAGTCCTTCAAGATGAAGGTTTTACTTGTACAACATGGTCCCAAATGGCTTAGAAAAATCCTAGAAGGCCCTATAGTGAGTTTGGAACAATTTGGCACATATTTATGGGGAGTTTACGGCCCAAGAACATCCTTGGCCGTAAACTCTTCATTTGGTGTCAAAATGAAGTGTTTAATGGTACAACACACTTCCATAGGCCTTAGATAAATTCCTTTCATGCATTAGGGTAGTTTAGGGGCTTGTTTGACACAAAAGTTTGGGTGTTTACGGCCCAAGCTTAGCCTTGGCCGTAAACTCCACTTTTTATGTTCAAATGATGATGTTTAATGCCTTTAAGCCTTCCTTGTTGCCAAGTCTAAATTACTAAACACCCTAGAAGAGTTTTTGAAGCCTTAAACATGGATTTGTGGGGTGTTTGTGGTGTTTACGGCCTAAGCACATGCTTGGGCCGTAAACTCCTTTTTAAGCACCATTTTCTTGTGTTTTAATGTCCAAACCCTTCTAGTCATAAGCCTTAATTAGTGTACTAGCTTAAAGGAAGGAAAAACATGGTCTTGGGCATGAATTTGGGGGTTTACGGCCTAAGGAGCTTCTTAGGCCGTAAACTCCTTTATGGTCCTTGATTTCTATGATTTTTGGCCCCTAAATTCAATGAAGCATGTCTAGGATAAGATAGAGGATGAGTACTTACGTTTGGAGGCCGAAAATTAGCGGAATCGGGGCCGATTTCGAGTCTAGAGAGAGAAAGTAGAGAGAGAGAGAGAGAGAGTGGGTGTGTAGTAAATGAGTGTTCAAATGTTGTGCACATCCATTGCATATGTCTCGGGAAACGCACCCGTTACACGGCTACCCGATGTTTAAAGTTAACTGGGTTAAAACTTTTTACCCGGGTGAAGTGGTTGAAAAGGTAATATAACTTTATTAGGTTAAACGGGGTTAACGCATACGAGTCATATTCCTTATAATAATATCAAGCCATGTTTAAATTTAGACATTCGGATATTGACGATTTCAAATATTACATAAAATAACGTATAGTGACACGTTCCGTTAGTGAAAATGGGATTTTTAACGGAATTAGGTTTGGGGTTGTCACAGTTGGAGGGAAATCTCTTCTTGATGAACCTCTTGGGGTTAGACACCATCATAGCATAATCCTCAGACGTGAGGTCATAATCCTCCAAGTTGAGGTCTTCGTCCTCCATCACAGCTTTACTTTTGGACAAGAGGGCTAACGAACCTAGGCTTGAAACTACATTCTTCTCCTGCAACACGATCTTCTCCTGAGATTTCAAGATGCCCACCAGTTTCGCCAAAGAATATGATTTAAATTGCTCGTGGGCTTTAACTGTGGACACAACTGCTCTCCACTCTGATCTGAGACCATTCAAAAATGTAACCTTCTGCTCAATAAGCTTCCTTTCGATGTCATGTTTGATCATCTTGCTAAGAAGATGATTGAAGCGATCGAACGTTTGGGTCACAGTTTCTTAGGCTCCTTGCTTGAATTCACCAAACTCAGACAAGAGTAAGGTTTGAATGGAGTGTTCAAGATCTTCGTCTGTAGAGTACAATTCATGTAGCCTGTCCTAAATCTCTTTTGCTGTCGTGCATGAACTCACCAGCCTGAATGTATCGGACTGAAGGGAGAATCTGATCAATCTTAACGCCTTGATATTGCACTGAAATTTATCTTTTTCATCTTGCGCAATATCTTTAACATCTTTCAGAAGATCATTGTACTCCTTTTGAGTTTTAATAATCCTTGAAGTTGCAGAATGAGAAAATGGTCCAGAAACAATTGCTTCCCAGATGAGGTATCCATTATCCTCAGATCATATAACATAATCTTCAAAGTGATGCGCCCAGACTTCATAATCATGGGTGTACAGGATGGGAATCTTCGTTGTCGATCCAATGCTGTTCGAAATGTTGATGGGATTCGATTGCGACTTGTCCATAATGATCGAATAACCTGTTCAAAGATCAGACTTGTAATAAATCAGATTAGGGCAAAACAACAAACATCAAGATACGTCAATAATGAGATGACGGCTCAATAAATATCAATAATTGCGGAATAACCCTAATTGAAACCTTTTTCACAGAAAAGAAGTGTATCGATTACTCAGCCTCCTGCTCTGATACCAATTGATAAGTTTAAAAATAAACTTGAAGATCGATTAGATCTATAAAACAGGTAAAGAAATAAATACGTAAACAGCAAGAACACTCGAATGAAACAAACGTGTCGAATGATTAATAAACAATCCTCAGAAGAGCTCGATAAAGAACTTCTACTGTAGAGGACTAAAGGGTTTACAGGAACGATGAAAGAAAGTATTATGTGATCTATCGTAATGCTATCAATCGATCTATCAAACGTTAACTTGATATGCATGCAAGCACATTATTATATACTAAACCCTACAGCTCACGGTTGGACAGGCCCAAACCGGAGATCAAAATATTGGACTATTAACCGAGCCCAATGACGCAATACAAAAACTGATCTGCTACCCAACAATATTACAAGGGAAAGGAAGCAATAGCTTAAGGGAATCAAGTGGAGCCAGTTTCTGAAGATTTGAGGTCCAGAACATCACATTTGAGGTACTACTTTCGAGCTATTCTCTGTTATGTTGATGTTTATGTTGATTTAGGGCTTAGTGAGCCCTTTTGTGGTTAGATCTAGTGCTTCCTTGGTCCCTTAAGTGAGTTAAGTTATAGATTTGGACCTTTGGAGGTCCAGAGTGTCCCTTTGCCCAAGCTTTTTATGAAACTATGAGGGTTTTGGATTGGGGTCTTTGTGCTTAAGGTCAAAACACCATTTATGAGTCATGGGGTGTGTTATGAGCACCAAGTTATGGACTTTACGTGATGAATTAGCCTAGGAGGGCCAGATCTATGAGTTGTTGGAGCGGATCTGACCTCAGAAGCAAGTTTGAGTTGATGCATGGCATGGACTCGCCGAGTCTGAAGAACAGACTCGGTGAATAGCATGAAGATTGCCCTTGACCACTCAGTGAGTGGTCCAGCCGAGTTATGAGTTGACTCAGTGACTCAGGGAGAGTTAGAGAGGGTTGACAGGTGGACTGAGTCGAACTGGAACTCGCCGAGTTGTTCTTGAGACTCGGCGAGTTGAGTCGGGGTGGCCCTACGATTCATACCAGGTGGAACTCGTCGAGTTAGGCGAATACTCGACGTGTCAAAAAGGGAATCCTAGAGAGTTTGTGAAAACGCTTAGACTCGCCGAGTCGCCCTAGTGCACTTGCCGAGTCCGGTCAAAGCTGACTGTTGACCGTTGACCGTTGTCCAGAGTTGACCAGTGTTGACTTGATAGGGGTAGTCAAACTTAGTGGTAGAAGTGTTAATTAGATTCATATGATGTTATAGGAGGATTAGAGCTCGGAGGATCGAGCACGAGTGATTCCAGGATTCGCGAGTTATCGAGATACGCGAGGTGAGTCTTCTCACTATACTTTACCTTGAGTAGGTAACCAGAGTTACGTTATCAGAGTATTTGTATGCTATATGTATGTGGTGTATTATACTGCATTATTTCTATGTGATTTATGCTGTGCATGTTTATAGAGTTGGAACCGGAAGGTTCCCAGAGTTAGAACCTGAGGATTCACAGAGTTTCGGTGCACGGACCCATAGAGTTATAGCCTTGAGTGGCTAATATGTTTTATGTGTGTGGTATTTTGGGGAACTCACTAAGCTTTGTGCTTACTGTGTTAGTGTTGTTGTTTCAGGTACTAGCGATGACCGTGGGAAGGCGCCGGCTTGATCTGTACACACGCATGGGATTTTTGGATATATATATATATATATATATATATATATATATATATATATATATATATATATATATATGATCTTGGGATTTTGTATGATGTGATTTGGGATTTTTAAACTTAATGTTTTTATGAAATTAAATGAGAAATGTTTTATAATTTGTGAAAAATTATTTTGAAATTCACGGTGATACACCCGTAGACTTGCAAGTCCCTCTGTAGCGAGCAACAAGGTGTAGGATAGTCAATCCAGTATAAATCCATACGCAAACTCATATGCTCCCCAATTAAGGAGATTCTGGATACAAAAATGGTCATGGCAAGTAGTGCTATTCCCCGTTTAGTGGCTCACATAACTGCATGAATGTATATGTAATGTATGTGCTAGTTTTATTGTGTGTTCTTTCTCTGTCTAGCCTGTATGTATTGTAATGTTCTGCGTGTACTAGCTGTAATGTGTGTTCTCTCTCTATCTAGCAAGTATTGAAATGTAATGTGTGTACTAGATGTATTGTATGTTCTCTCTCTATCTAGCAAGTATTGACTCATGAATGAAGTGACTCTTTGTATGATTCATTGTTCTAGTAATAATATTAGTAACTTCCTAAACTACGCCTATCGTAGTTTACTAGTAATATGACTTGTACGTGTGAACACGAATGTATACCCTTGCTACCTAAGGGTATTCAATTGACTGATAGAACTTCTATGTCTATATATCTATACATTATATACAACTAATATTTAGATGACCTTCGGACGGATACCCGATGCCCTAAAGCCACATCCAAACAAGGAAAAGGAGATAAAACGAGTTAGTCTTCCTAAGCCCTTTAAACATTATTTATATAACAATACATACATAGGTGTGCATTTGACAATATAAAAGTATAAAAAGAGTTTAAGTAAAAGTATTTGACAAGCAAAAGAGTTTGTAAAATCGTTTGAAGCAAAACATTTTGATAACACAGTTTGAAAAGTAAGAAAACCACCTGTTTGGTAATTATTAATCACATGTGATCGATATGACAACTATAATTATTCAACTTGTATCACCCCCCCATAAAATCATTTAAAAACATTTAAAAGGTCGATTTAAGGGGTATGAACTCACCTGTAGTGAGTGGTATGGATGAACTGATGAAATCGGATTGCTAGGTGTCAAGTGAAGACTTGAGCACACACAAGGATCCTAGTTAACATATAATGACACATATATGTATCAAATTAGTCTTTAAACAACTAATCAACAATGTTAAGACATCGTAGGACATGTTAAATACCTTATATAAGTGTTATAAGTCCCAAGGATTGCATCTAAGTGTTGTAGGACATAGCTATTGAGTTTAGGGTTCAAGGAAACCCCCTTATATGAGTTTACGGTTTTGTGACCATCACTCATTGAGTTTACAGTCGTAAACTCATGAGTTTACAGTCGTAAACTCATGCTTCTTATGTCCGCTTGAAGTACAAGCCTATGGAAGGGATTAGGGCACCATTTCACTCCTAAATGGAGTTTACGGTCCTTGGACCATTTTCCTTTGGGTTTACGGTTGTAAACGATTATGGTTTATGGTATTTTGATGTTTTCAAGACCTAACTCATCAAGGAATGGATCTATGCAAGTTTCCAAGGCTTAAGAGGGACTAGGGCACACTTTGGCACCCTTTATAGGGTTTACGGTTCAAGAACATCTTGAACCGTAAACACCTTGTTCTTGGTGTTTCTTGGGTGATTTCTTGATATATGGGAGTGTAACAAGCCTTATGATACTCTAGGATAGAAGTACTTACAAGATAGAGGCTTGAAAAGGTGCTAAAAGTTCAAGAACACTAGTGTGTGTTCTTGGTGAAACTTGAAGATCTAACATTTTGGAATGATTTCACGGATGAAAGTGTGTTAGATCACTAGATTAAGTAATATATCAACTTAATAAGGCTAGAAACACTTACAAGTTGAAGATCTAGGAGGAAAAGTCGGATGCTACTTGAGAGGATTTGATTTCTAACTTTGAAATGGTGAAAAAGTGTGAAAAATGGGTAAGTGCCATATATATAGTCACTAGGGTTTACGGTCCAAATACCATTTGGGCCGTAAACTCCAAAATCTTGAAGTTTTTCGAACTCTATTGTTGTACAATAAACCCTAAGGCATCCTCTCTCCTGGAATCTCCCAAAGTACTAACTTAAAAAGACTCAAACTTAATCCAAAAAGCTTGAAAGTTAGCAGAAACTATTCTAACTTCTATTGAATTGGAATGTTGTACAGAATAGAAATTTCGGGTTGTCACACAAGCTCAGGACTATAATCATGTTATTGTCGAAGATATTCAAACTAATAGTGACAATGATGATGAAGATGTGTTGGTGCATGTAAATGCTCCACAAATAATGAGTGATAGTTAGGTTGTACTTTCCCTTTATTTGTATTTATGGTCTAAATACTCTCCCTCCTATATAAAGGGAGATTTGGTCATTTATTCTTTTAGCTAGCTCACTTTTTCTTAAGTTAGATTACTTTTGTACTTCTTACAATGTAATCTCTAGAGAGAGAGAGAAAAGTGGTGGGTTCTCCTACCCAGAGAGAGTTTCTCTCCCACCATGTTCTTCATTAATATTATTATTCTATCTTTGTTCTTAGTCTTTTTCTTGAACTCATAATATGATCTTCGTGTTCATACTTCCAAAAACACGATTAATCTCGAGATATCTTACTTCCGAACTCACCGTTCGTTATAAAAATGGGTCTCTACAATTGGAATCAGAACCGTACCTTGAAGATCTCACGATTAGTTCAAGGGAAAGACTCCCGTTCGATGGTTATCTTATGATTTTTTTGTGTTTCTGCAAGAAAATTTTTCAGGCTTCTTTCCGGAATTTTTTTTATGAAGTTCGTTCTTAGTTCTATTTTCTGGGTAATTCCTAATTAATAAAATAAATTGTTGCTGCTGCTGCTCGTTCTATTTGTTGTTGGAAAAAGATGTTCTTAAAAGTTATTATTTTTTTTGGTGTTGAAGAAATGAACAAAAATGGGAGAAGATATTAATTTTGTGGTCTCCAAAAAGTTGAAGATGTGCTCCAGGCATTTTATTTATGCCTTGGAAATGAGACACAAAAATTATGGGCTTATTATTCTTGAAGATAGTGGAGGAAAGCACTTTTTATAGAAGATTTTTTTTTCTACGGCATGCTTATTATGATCATCAAAAAGGTATGATATTCATACATTCTACCTTTTACTTGTTATTGTGAAACTTCAAATTAGTGCATATGGACGTGTTTAAGTGCTCGCATAAAGCATCTTGTCCTTGTTACTCTTTTGGGTAAAGAGTGCTCCACTATTTGCTCCCTCAAAAAGACAAAAACCATGTGACATTGTCCAATCCCATCACCTTTTGTCCCTAAAAAACCCATGCACACTCTTCTTTTTGCCTTCCCAAGACCCACCTTTGACTTAGAATGTTTTGTAAAAAGATTCCCTCATTAAAAGATGAATAAATGGCCTTTGCGGTACCATTTTTCATGGAAAAATAGCATTTTTTGTCATATATTCAGCCCTTGTCGGAGCCCCGAACTGTAGCCAAAAACTGCCTACTGGAGTCTCCTAAGAAGTCTCTCAGCATCCCTTCTCAACCCCTTATCTAAAGTCATACCCGCAGCCTCTTGTTCTACAGCCAAGAGACCGCATCCCTTCCCTGCTGACCGAAGTCCACCCTTGAATGTTGATAGAAGACCTCGAACCGCAACCTCGGACCGAAGCTCGGATCCGCAGCCTTGGACCGCAAGCACGCGTCTACTGCAGTCTCGCATCCGCAGCCGCCTCGTCTTCCTTCCGAACCGCAACTACTTCACTGACTTCGGTACCCAACCCTTCCATCCGCGAGTTAGCACCATCCACACCCAACCAACCCACCGCAATCACCTCCCACCCACAGCCACCAGACTTCGGATTCCCTCCTTCAGCTCCTTCGTTCGACCAGCCCTCCCTCCTCCCTCCTTCTTCCTTACTTTTCTCCTTCTTCCTTCTCCCCTCCTCCCCTCCTTTCTTTTTCCTCCCCTCTCATCAGCCCCCCCCCCCCCCCCCCCCCACCTTTTTCTTTTTAGCCTTCTTTTTTTTTAAGCCTCATTTTTTTATTTATTCAGTTTTTTTTGTATTATTTTTTTTTCCACTTTATCTTTTAACATCAATTTTTTTTTAACGCCAATTATTTATTATTCATTTAATTTTTTTTAACACCAATTATTTTTATTTAGCCATTTTTTTAACACCAATTTTTACCACAACCGAACCTTGGATTGTCACATTGGTTCATTTCATGCCGGTTATTATTGGAAGAATACTCCTACCGCAGTCGGACTTCATATTATTTTTTGTGATGCTTGCACCGCAATGGCGATTGATCAACAAAGTTGTTTCGTGTTCTTCACTTTATGGGATTTTATGACTTGTCGCTCTTGATGTTTGGTTGACGAATCATGTATCTTGAGAATGTGGACTTTATTCTCTACTGAAGACCACTTCAAGTGTTCCAGCACCGCAGCTTGGATATTTGGATATATTTTTGTTGGGCTGAAGTTTTATTTGATATTGCGTCTTTTGGGCTCGTTAGATTAGCCTTGTATTCTCCGGTTTGGGCCTGTCCAACCGTGAGCCTTTTATGTATTGTATATAAGTTAAATGCTAACATGCATATTAGGTTAAGATTTCAGATTTAAGATTGCAGAGATTATCGATTTAGCAATTAATCAAGAGTATTATATTTCCTGTAATCGTTCTTGTAATCTTCTAATCCTTTACAGTTGATGTTCTTAATCGAGCTCTTCTAAGGATTTTATTTAATCATTCGACACGATTGATTCAAGCTGTTTTGTTCTTAATATTGCGTTCTGCTTTGTTATTATTATTGCGTTTCTATTGTTTCATATTTATATACTTGTTCAAGATCTAATCGATCTTCGTAGATTAAAAGTTGTTTTAATCCCATCAATTGGTATCAGAGCAGGAGGCTGTGTAATCGATACACATCTTTTCTGTGAAAAAGATTTCCATTAGGGTTTTCCGCAATCATCGATATTTATTGAGCCGTCATCTTAATTGACGTATCTTAGTATTTATTGTTTTGCCCTAATCTGCTTTATTACAAGTCTGATCTTTGAACAGGTTTTACGATCATTATGGACGCGACGCAATCAAACCCTATTAATATTTCCAACAGCATTGGTTCGACGACAAAGATTCCAATCTTATACACCCATGACTATGAAGTATGGGCGCATCATTTTGAAGATTACGTGATTGGATCGGAGGACAATGGTTTTCTCATATGGGAAGCCATCATCAATGGACCATTTTCTCATTCTGCGACATCCAGAATCATTAAGACGCAAAAAGAGTACAATGATCTGCTTAAGGGCGTGACGAATATTGCGCAAGATGAAAAAGACAAATTCCAGTGCAATATTAAGGCGCTAAGGTTGATTAGATTCGCCCTTCAGTCCGACACATTCAGACTGGTCAGCTCATGCACTACGGCGAAGGAAGTATGAGATAGACTTCGCGAACTGTATTCCACAGACGAAGATCTTGAACATTCAATCCAAACCTTGCTTCTATCTGATTTTGGAGAATTCAGGCAAGGGGCCGAAGAAACTGTGACCCAGACGTTTGATCGCTTCAATCATCTTCTCAGCAAGATGATCAAACACGACATTGAAAGGAAGCTCATCGAACAAAAGGTTACTTTCTTGAACGGACTGAGATCTGAATGGAGAGCAGTAGTTTCCACAGTCAAAGCCCATGAACAGTTTAAATCATATTCTTTGGCGAAACTGGTGGGGATTCTAAAGTCCCAAGAGAAGATTGTGGTTCAAGAGAAGAACGTTGTTTCTAGTCTTGGTTCGTTGGCCCTCTGATCTAAAAGTAAAGCTGTGATGGAGGATGAAGAGCTCAACTTGGAAGAGTATGACCTCACAACTGAGGATTATGCCATGATGGTATCCAATCCCAAGAGATTCATAAAGAAGAGATTCCCCAGCAACAAAAACCGAAACTGGCAGGGTAGTTACAGCTCTGAAAAGGCAAATAATGAACCGAAGGCTGAGGAGCCCAAGAAGGAACCGAAAGCAGATGGCGATTCCGGAGTAAGCTGCTTCTACTGTGGGGGCAAGAACCACTATGCTAAGGACTGTGTTCTTAAGAAGATGGCTGAAAAGGACGATGGAAAGGATGAGGAAGCGGTGCTGCAGAAGAGATTGGATGAGTTGAGAAAGAAGAAGTCTACCGCTAACCCTTCTATTAATGCTCTTATTGTGCAGGGTTCGGTTAATGACGATGAGTTCGGTAGCACAGAAGTTTGGTCTACTGACTCAGAAGACGAAGAAGTGAGGAAGCCTACCCATGGAAAGGCGTATATGGCTAAGGAGAAGAGCAGCGGTGGAAAATGTTTCATGGTGTCTGGCGTATCTCAAATGAGGGGATACAATACCGATGAAGGAAGCAATGGACCGAAGGTGCAGGAGGATATGTGCTTTACGGCAAAACCACTCAGCCAGCAGTTCAATGAGCTCGATGAACTGATAAAGAAGGTACAATCTGTTTTTATTTCATCTAAAGTACCATCATCCTCATATGAGAAAGAACTAAAATATGTTAATACAAGAATTTCTCATTTAGATAGTAGCTTAACTCAAACTCGAGTCACCAATTCTAACCTAACTGATCAATTAAGCAGGGTGGCGTCAAAGAGTGAGGAGCGGCGTATGTGGATTGAGTTAAAAGAGTCGGAATTAGTTAAAGTTAAAGACGAAAACATTTATTTGCAGAGAGACAATTTGAAATTGTTAAAACAACAAAATATTTTTTGTTTAATAGCTAAACGTTTATATTCCAATATTACTCAACTTCACTTGGACTGTGAGATAGGCAAAAAGATCTATCGCATGATTTTGCCCTTCCCAGAATTTAAGGAGGATGAAATCGATGCCGAAGCCTACAATTGTGAGAGTGTGATATCGTCTGATGATGTCAACCCAACCTATAGGATTGGACTGGACAAAATTGAGTCCTTCATCAAATCCAAAGACCACAAGGACATGCTCAAAAATCTTTTGGACGAAAATGACAGACTTAAACTGAGAACCGAAACCATACAAAAGTTTGACTCTCTAAACGCCAACGTAAGCTCAGAAAATAAAATCGATGTTGAAAATGCATCTGAGCTTAACGAGGACGAAAACATGAGTGAAATTTCTGTAGAGGATACGGTTGACTGCTCAGAATTTGTTAAAAGCGAAACTGAAAACCACAAAAATCTTATTTCTGAAAACTCTGTGGAATTCGCTAGATTGTCCCAACAAAAGTCCCCGAAACTAGTAGAAAAAGTTGTTGTGTATCAAAAGGTTAGGACCACTCCGAATCAGGTATACAAGGTGACTGGAGTGACCGAACATCAAACAGCTGAACTCACGGCTATTGTTAACGAAGACAATGCTGATGGCTGTGATGAGTTCTTCTGGGAAGCTCCTATTGATAATGGAAACGAAACCGTTGGCCTATCTGAAAGAACCTCCTGGATGAAGAAAGGGAGATACATACCTGAACCCTTGAACAAACCTGATAATTTCAGTGAACCAAGCACAAGTGGTACAAAAGAAATTCCTCAAGAGGTTGATCATTCAGCAAAAGAAGACATTCCTTCAACACCAACAGCTCGAAGTGAAACTTCATCAGATACTCCTTCCACTTCCTCAGGGCAAACTGAATCTTCTTCAGATATTCCCTCTGCTCCCTCGGCTCAAAGAAAAACTCCTGAAGTTCAAAAGGAACCAGCCAAGGTGACATCAAAAACAAAAGCGAACATTCATCATCAACCTAAGCAGATGAGGGATAAGAAGATAGAAAGGAACCAAAGATACAGGAAAAACCTTTCTGAAAGAAAACAATTCTGGCACTCCCAGAATGCATACTATTCACACAAAGACAAGAATCTGAAGTATGAAAACAATCCTGTAAGAAAGCATGAAAGTTCCAATAACCGAAAGCCAAGGTTCGGTTCACAAGAAGATGCCAACCGAAAGCAAAGGTTCGGTTCTGAAAAGGATTTCAACCGAAACCAAAGGTTCGGTTCCAAGAACAACTCCAACCGAACGCAGAGGTTCGGTTCTAACGTCAAAAGAGAACGAGACTCGAAGGTTAGCCCCTCCAATGATCAAAAGCAAAAGGGTCACCTAGAGTCATCAGCCAGGAAGTCCTCCCCATCCAACTTATCTCGCTCTAATTCTTCTCGTTCATCTACTTCCACTCATTCATCTCCATCTTATTCCAAAGTTAATCCCACATGCTCTCAAAAACCTCCTTCTTCAGCTGAACAGAAGGGAAAGCAGAAGGTCGATGAATCCAAACCTGAATCCAAAGCGAACAAACCCAATCCTAACAAAATAAAAGTTTTTACCATTAAAAAGAAAGATGAAACAACTCTAATAAAATGAACATATCTAGTTGACATCTCTCTTACTATTCCCGTTCCCATGAAAAGCTCACATGGACCCAAGAAACTTTGGGTTCCTAAATCTGCTTAATTTTTGCAGGTTATAAGTGACGAGCAGTTTGACGAAGAATGGTATATCGACAGTGGCTGCTCGCGTCACATGACAGGGAGGAAAGAAGAGCTCAGGGAATACAGATCTCTTGCAAATGGTGGCAACGTTAAGTTTGGAAATAACTCCTTCGGCACCATAAAGGGATATGGGATGATAACAAATGGTGATTTTACCATAAGAAACGTAGCCTATGTGGAAGGACTTCAACACAACCTCATCAGTGTATCTCAGCTTGTTGGAGGTACAGGTCTCAAAGTTTCATTCGATGATGAAGGTTCTGAAATCATAGAGAAAAAGACAAAGAAAGTAATTCTGAAGTCAGAGCGAAAGGGTGAAATGTTTCCTCTAAACATGAAACCCATCAAAGGGAACCCAGCCATATGTCTGCTATCAAAAGCTCAATCCGACGAAAGCTGGTTATGGCACAGAAGACTCTCTCATCTCAATTTCAAAGATATCAACCGACTTGTCACTGGAGGTCATGTTAGAGGTCTTCCATTGCTCAAGTTCGACAGAGAGCATTTGTGTGCTGCATGCGAAATGGGAAAGCAGAGTCGTCAAAGTCACCCATCTGTAATCAACACAAAAGTTGTTGAACCACTCGAATTGCTTCATATCGATTTGTGTGGTCCTTCATCTATAGAAAGCATCGGTGGTAGCAAGTATATTCTTGTTATCGTTGATGACTTTTCACGATTTACATGGGTGTTCTTTCTAAAGCTCAAATATGAAGCGACTCAAAAGCTGAAAGTGTTTATCAAGCAAATTGAAGTCCAGCTCAAGAAGGTCGTTCGTAACATCAGGAGCGACAATGGTCTCGAATTCAAGAACAGGGAGTTTGAAGAGTTTCTTGCAGAAAAGGGAATTAGTCATAATTTCTCAGCTCCAGACACACCACAACAGAACGGAATAGTCGAAAGACGAAACCGATCCTTGTGCGAAGCTGCCCGAACTATGTTAAGTTTCGCTTCCTTACCTCTTTATTTTTGGGCTGACGCTATTTCAGCTGGTTGTTATACACAAAACATGTCCTATCTCAACAAGCGATTCACGCTCACACCATATGAGATATTAAACAACAGGAAGCCCAATGTGAAATTCTTCCACGTGTTTGGCTCAAGGTGTTTCATCTTTAACTCTAAAGAACACCGCAACAAGTTTGATGTCAAAGCCGACGAGGGAATCTTTCTGGGTTACTCACTCACATCCAAGGCGTACAGGGTCCTAAACAAACGCTCAAGAAGGATTGAAGAGACATACTATGTGACCTTCGACGATAGCTATGTCAAGAAGCTACAGGCCATAGATGACACTGCCAGGGAAATCTTTCCTCAAACTGGCCAAGTCACAGTCTCAATCGCCAATTTATACGAGAATTTTCTGGAACTCTTTGACGAACCGGAAAAAGCTTCTCTCTCAGAAGCAGGTGCAGCTGACAACAAAATAGATCATATGAAGCAGATTGTCGAAGATGTTGCAAGAAGAATGCATGAAGGAGAAACGCCTACTGTTGAATCTCCAACCAACAATGCTTCAGTCGAGGGGGAGCCAAGCTCACAAGTCCAGGGGGAGCCAAGCTCTTCTACTTCAACCGAAGGTCCTTCACCAACCGAAGGTACCTCTCCAACCGAAGATGCCCCTCCAAATGAAGGTGCTTCAATGCCTGAAAGTCTAGCACCGCAAGAAACCCCTGAACCTCATGTTTCTCAAGACTCATCAATTGAGGGGGAGCATGATGATATGATGCTTGATTTCGATAGCCAATCTGAGCCAGAAGAGATGATCAACGCTGAACTAGATCCAACCTTCGATCCAAATTACCCTCCTCTTACCAAATGGACCAGACATCATCCCATCTCTCAAGTAGTTGGTGATGTATCTGAAAAGGTTCTGACCCGATCTTAACTGAAGGCAAAACAGACATCCTTATTCTCAAAGGTTGAGTTTTGTATGTTTAACTCATTCGTATCAAAAGTTGAACCGAAGACAGTGAACACTGCCCTCGATCACTCTGATTGGGTTCAAGCAATGCAAGACGAACTGAACGAGTTTGAAAGGAACAAAGTCTGGCGCCTCATTCCAACTCCTCCGGATGCTTCGGTTGTTGGTCTTAAATAGGTCTTTCGAAACAAAATGGACAAGGAAGGTAATGTCATAAGGAACAAGGCTCGTCTGGTGGTCAAGGGATACTGTCAGGAGGAAGGAATAGATTACGAAGAGACGTTCGCTCCAGTAGCTAGGCTAGAATCGGTTAGAATATTTCTGGCCTATGCTGCTCACAAAAACTTTGAGGTTTTCCAAATGGACGTCAAATGTGCATTTCTCAATGGAGAACTCGAAGAAACTGTGTATGTGGAGCAACCTCCTGGGTTCGTGAACGAAAAGTATCCAAATCATTGCTATATTCTGGATAAAGCTGTGTACGGCCTCAAACAAGCTCCGAGAGCCTGGTATGAAACACTTACAAAATTTTTAAAGATGTCCAAATTCAAACAAGGTTCGGTTGACCCAACCTTCTTTCGCAAAAAGGAAGGTAACCACCTTATGATAGTTCAAATTTATGTCGATGACATCATCTTTGGCTCCACGAATCCCAGCTTAACAGCTGAATTCCGAAAGTTGATGGAGACTAAGTTTGAAATGAGCTCAATGGGTCCTATTAACTTTTTCCTTGGTTTAAATATAAGACAGGGACCCGAAGGCATCTTTATCAATCAGGAAGCTTACACGAAGACTCTCCTAGCGAAGTTTGGAATGATGGGAGACTCAAAAGTCAAAGTCCCAATGGCATTCGGCACCAAACTTACCCATTCACTAGATAAACCGGCTGTCGATATCACCCTCTATCGTCAAATGATAGGCTCGTTAATGTATCTAACTGCTAGCAGGCCTGATATCATGTTTTCTGTGTGTTATTGTGCTCGATTTCAGGCTAACCCACGCGAACCTCACATGCTGGCAGTGAAGAACATCCTACGCTATCTCAAGCGAACCGCCTCCTTAGGTCTATGGTATCCATCCAATTCAGGCTTCTTCGTTCAAGCATATTCTGATGCTGACCTTGGAGGATGTGGACTCGACCGCAAAAGCACAACTGGTGGCTGTCAATTTCTTGATGGGAAGTTGGTCAGCTGGCAATCCAAGAAACAAACGTGTGTGTCGCTGTCTACTGCCGAAGCGGAATACATTGCCGCTGCATCCTGCACATCCCAAGTGATTTGGATCCAGAGTCAACTTCGTGACTATGGACTCAATATGAAGAAGATCCCTCTATATTGTGACTCTGAAAGTGCAATTAGGATCTGTCATAACCCAGTGCAACACTCCAAAACCAAACACATAGCACTGAGGTATCACTTCATCAAAGATCATGTGGAAGATGGAAATGTCGAAGTTCACTTCGTAAGAACCACTGATCAACTGGCTGACGTCTTTACCAAAGCTCTTCCAGAAGCATCGTTTAATAAAATATTGCAAGGGCTAGGAATGATGGAATCAGAGTCAGTTCCTCACACTACCTCTCAACCTCAAACGTAAGAAGCGAAACCAACCGAACGTTCGGGTTCGGTTCAACCATCTCACTCGCTCATTACTTCAAAGGTAGTTTTTCTGTGTTGTATATTTCTTGTGCAAAGTTTGTTTTTCTTTGTGTAAAAAGTTTTTCCAAATGGCATATCTAAACTCCTTGGTTTCTTCAAAATTTTCCAAAACCGAAACCTCCAGAAGGTTCGTGTTCGGTTTTTCAAAATTTTGTGGAACCGAAACCAACCGAAGGTTCGGGTTCGGTTTTTCAAAATTCTGTGGAACCGAAATCAACCGAAGGTTCGGGTTCGGTTTTCCAAAATTTTCTTCAACCGAAACCAACCGAACGTTCGGGTTCGGTTTTTCAATCTTTTTCCAAGTTTTTTTTAAATCCTATTTTTTTTCCATCTTTTCAATTTTTGTTTAGTCTTATTTTTTATTTTATTTTATTTTATTTTTTAACTTTTTAAATATCAAAAATTCAAAAATATTTTTTTTCGTGTGCTCATTCGCTTATGGGGATATATATTTGATGGCTTACTTAAGTGTCCCTAGAAGCATGCTGCTGTATGTGTCCCAAGCCTCATAAGATTTTGAATAATAGCCTTCATGACCTGGTGAACACAAACCTTGTCTTCCCAATAAGGCTAACTCATTTATTCTAATCGTGAGCTACCTCACTCTCTTCTCACATGAGTTCAGAGTCTCCTGCTTGGTCCTTATTTTCGCAGCGAGGTACTATGTTTTCTTTCACCATCCCCACTAAACTTCTCCATTACATTCGTTTCATCACTGTAACCCTTGAGACTCTCAGAATCTACCACTGAGGTTTATGGTTACACAACATCTGTGTTTATGATCTTAGTTTCGTGCCACTACGAGCTGAGTGAAACCCAAAATTCAATACCAACGAAGTGACGGTGACCAATTAAATTGATCAAGTTTTCACCAATGAATTGACGAATGTACCTTCATGAAATCTCATTTTTTTCTTTTTGCGTGATTCCAATGAAATTGTTACACACCATAACATTTCTTCCCAGGGGATCCAGTTTTAAATTTTTATTTGAGATTTCATAATAATCCAAGCCACTACAAAGTCAACTCCAACCTACTTGTTCAACAGACTACACTGGTCTCACAAGTACTTTATTCACATTCGTTCTTATGTCAAGAATTGAATTGTTGAATCAAAGCGAAGCCACCCTTAATTAGCCTTATTAAAAGAAACCTTTCAACATTTATTAATAAATGTTTGATCGTAATTCAACGGGATTCCACACTAACACTTCGGGGTCTCTCTTGACCTTGAAGGAAGAGATTTGTGCCCGGGATCATTAGTTTCGTGTCATTTTTGACATCACAGATCATCCTAAAAAGAGTTGCTTTATTTCTTTATCTTTTACACTCTTTGCACGAAAATCCTTGATTTTCAAAAATTCCGTTACTAATTATTTTACAGGCTGGATAATTACTGGATGGTTACAAATGAAGTTGTGGTCAAAAATTAGCCACGTGGGTCTTTAATTGATAACAGCTGTTTAAAAAGGGGATAAGACAAAAAGTTGCTGACTCGGCGGAAGTTAAATGGATAGAAATTCAAACGACGGTAAAAAGGAGGGCGCGTGAATTTGAAACGGCCACGCTTTTTCTGACACCTATGGACGCGTGTGCGATATTGAAGCGTCATCCATCTGGCATTAATGGCGCGTGTGGAAATGGAAACAGTTCCTTTCTCTGAACCGGCGCTTATTGGGCGGCGTGATCCTAGGAATCTGACACTCTCTCTCCTACGTGATCATTGCACGTCCCAACTGTCACCAATCAGTCACTCCAAAAACCCGCTTCGTATTTCCATAAGAGATTTGAAACGATTTTTCTCTCTCCTATCACCTACTATAAAAACCCATCAACACCACCTTTTACCTCTTTAGTGCCCCCATAATTCCCAAAGCAAAAATACTCCTAAAACACTCTCCCGTTCTTCTTCTTCTCCAAACCTGCAACAATGGCTGAATCTTCATCCGTTCATGCGACGTCTCAGATTCTTCCCATCAGACCCCACAATGCCTAGTCATCGATTTGAATCCACTGGCGTATGATCCATACATGTCGCCGGTCATCGAATGCCTCAAGTACTCCCAGCTTGCTCCAGCATTGTCCAGAATTGAAACGGTGCCAATGGTGGCTCTCTCTCAGGTCTATGCGACGACCTACTACGACAAGGGCGTCGACCAGGTATTCTTTGAAGTGGGAGATCACAAGACTTCAATTTCTCGCCCCTGTTTCTGCACTTTGTTAGGGTTTGCTGCTAACCCATCGCGAGTTAACCCGGAGACGATTCCGGTTGGAATGCTCTACAGCATGTTCTACAACATGGGCTACACGGAAGTTCTCACCTCCGTCGCCAGGTTCAAGAAGTCCGGCCTACCGCCCCAGTGGAATGGGTTATTTACAGTTCTCTTCAAGGGACTGTCAGAGAGGAGCTCAGGATTCGACGGTGCAAGTCGTCTTTTCCTTTCTATAATGTACGGCGTGTACAATGGGATAAACCTGGATTATGGGTTTGTCCTCTGGCAACAGCTGCTTCAGAGCCTCTCTTCCACTTCTCGACACTCCGAGGTGTCGCTGGCCCGGTTCTGGATCTTGATCACAAGATGGGCCATGGACAGGTTTGAGGTCCCAACTGCTGATGGTGCATCGATGTCTTCTATTGGTACGTTCCATACCAAGAAGATCATCGTCTCGGATGCATCAAAATTCTCATTCATTGGATCCATCCCGGAGACTATGTATGGAAGTGTGCCCTCAGACAGCAGTATGATCAGGGCGATCAAGGAGTTAGGGCCATCTGGTCCGAGGGAACTGACACCGGACATGCTGCGATCGATTCATGATGCCGAAAAACCGGTGGCCAGGGGTAAGAAGGCAGACAAGGGGAAGAAACCATCCAAAGCCCCAAAACCTTCTCCCAAGAAGCGCAAACAACCGAAGGCTGCTTCATCCCCACAGCCGAAAAGGAGGAAGACCCAACAAAAGCGAAAGCTCGTCATTCCCTCCTCCTCAAGTGAATCCGAAGGTGGGAGTTCGGACTCTGAGGGATCCCAAGGAGACGAATCTCCTCAACGAGGCAACACACCCCCTCGGTCCCCAACCCCGGAGATGGAACTTCATCAATCCCCAGTTCCTTCACCTCCACCCACAATACCTATTTCCATTCCCACCATAAACCCCACAATTCCCCCAACCTCCATCCCTATACCCCCACCCATATTCACCACATCAACCGAAACACCACCTGTAACCGAACCTCCACAAACCGAAACCCATACATCACCACCACCCGAAACTAACCCCCCACCCACTCAACCTCAACCAACCAAACCCATTACACCCCCAGCTTCACCACCACCTCAATCTCCAGAAGACGCCTCCGATGGCGACGATCAATACCTTGGTGGTGATCACATGAATTTTGACTCGGTCTACTATAGTCCGTTTCAAGTTCAGAGTGATGAGGAGGATGATGCTCCAGTAACAAATAAGCATCTTCGTGAGCTTAACGAGAAGATTGATCAACTTCTCGCCTCCTCTTCCAACCAGCAGTCATCTTTGTCTGAAGCTGCCCTTCAGAAGATAGTTGATGCCTTCTCCAGGGCTCAACATGATTCAGTGGCCTCAGCAACTGCTGCGATAGACACCTCCACCCGACCCTGTGAGGCAGCGACCGAAAAAGTCGATAAACTATTCTCCGACGCTTCTGACCTGCTGAAGTCCCTGCAGGAAAGCGCTAACGCTACAAAGACAACTCTGGAACCGATTGTTCAGCAATTGGCCAAGTTCATCTCGACGGAGTTGACTTCGTTCGCTACCCTCCGACAAAATATCAGCGACGACAACTCGGCACTCCGTGCCTCCATCGATGCCCGCCTGGCAAAGTTACAAGAAGATCTTGCGGCAGAAAACTCTCTGATGGACGTTTTGGCGAGTAAAACAACCGCCCTAAAGGTCAAGAGCACTCAACTTTCCAACTCTCAAGAACAATTTGAAGCTCTTCGATCTGAGAGGGAGGTCATAAAGACGTGTGTTTCGTATGTCCACGCCGCTCTCTCCAACATCCTGGAAGCACACGACCCCATCCTTAACCACTCAGTGAGGCGTACCCTCGCTGAAAAACTCTCCCCGGCCATGGACCTTTTAAGCAAAATTGAAGGCCTACCGAGTTTCGTGTCCATTCCAAAACAAGGGGGAGATGAAAAGAAAGGATCGAAACCACCTCCTTCCTCCAAAGCTACTTACACAACCGAACCACCCCCAACTGGTCATGCCTCGGGTTCGGGTGTGAAGAACAAGGGTAAAAACATAGCTGAGGGAGGAGATGAAGATGAAGATGAAGACAAGGAGACCATTGCCAACATGTTGAAACAGAAAAACAGTCGCAATGCTGAAGTCGATGCCAGTCGTGTGGCGCGTGAGGCTGAAGAAGCCGAACGAAAGCAAAAAGAAGCCCACGATCTCCTTGAGAGCCGAAAGCTGCTCTTCCCTGCCTGGACCAGGGATCGTTTGATAAAAGAGGCCATAGAGACTCCAAGCATACTATGGCTCGAGCCGGTGATATCGTTCGACTACAACAACACTATCGATTCGCAGTTCGATATGTCGCTGACTCGAAAGGCGTTCATCTTCCACGCCTCCTCTAACATCTTTGAAGTCCCGCATCCGAACGATGAGCTTGACAGGGAGCTCATTGACTTCTACCTGGAGGCCGCTCGCCCTCAATACCTTACATGGAGCGCCCAGAAGATTGTTAATGTTCGGGTGCTGAAGCCTTTTGCCGTGGGGAAATTCACGAATGTTAAGTTCAAGCTTATTCGTGGATCTGCAAGAACCGCTCACATCATCACCCTGGCGGATCTGCCGAATCTGAATCCTCATGACTGGATAGTCTTGTACAATATCCTGCTGACAAACGAAGCCGAATATGGTCCCATCTTAGACCATGTCAAAAGGATGTTGGCTTGCTACATCATGGAGGTTGCCCAAATGGATCAGGAGGTCGCCACTGTTTTCAAGAAGAAACCGAAAGTAGCACCAGTGGGATCGGCCAGTGATCTAAACACAATGCAAATGGGTAAGATAGATCCGAGGCGAAACTCAGTGATGTTCACCAGAGCCGAAGGACAGAAATGTCTATTCGCTTTAGCTGACAAGCACCTTTACACCACAGCCTGCTTGGAACACGTCTTATCAATCATCAAGCGGTGTAAGGACAATTCGGCTGATGACATCAAGTACTTCAATGATATGATCAATTGGTACATCCGGTTTAGACAGACCATCCTCTCCATAACCAAGTGTCTGTTTAGTACCGTGAAGAAGAAGGTACCAGCTTCAGCTGCCGGCCCAAGTAAGAAGTGAAGGTCTCGCTCCAAATTGACGCAAAGGGGGAGATTGTTGGGGTGAAGTTTTATTTGATATTGCGTCTTTTGGCCTCATTAGATTAGCCTTGTATTCTCCGGTTTGGGCCTGTCCAACCGTGAGCCTTTTATGTATTGTATATAAGTTAAATGCTTACATGCATATTAGGTTAAGATTTCAGATTTAAGATTGCAGAGATTATCGATTTAGCGATTAATCAAGAGTATTATATTTCCTGTAATCATTCTTGTAATCTTCTAATCCTTTACAGTTGATGTTCTTAATCGAGCTCTTCTAAGGATTTTATTTAATCATTCGACACGATTGATTCAAGCTGTTTTGTTCTTAATATTGCGTTCTGCTTTGTTATTATTATTGCGTTTCTATTGTTTCATATTTATATACTTGTTCAAGATCTAATCGATCTTCGTAGATTAAAAGTTGTTTTAATCCCATCAATTTTTGGCACACCAGATTATTCTCAGCACAGCTATGTCACCCGCCTCCTCATGACCGCAAAAGTATCTCCTTTACTTTGTCTCGTTTCTTATCGAGACCGTTCATACATCTAGGGAGAGCTTCTCTGTTAGATCTTGGTATCCCACACCCTCCATCCGATGATTTGTTGATTTTTGATAATCCGGTCATTGGTTATCAAAAATAAAGAGATAATATCATCCGGATTGGATTATTATGATTGTTTGAGTTTGGATTTTTGAAGATTTCTGAAGACGATTATTTATTTAGTGATGCGATGTGGCACTTATTTTTGGTCTTTACGGATCAAATTTTTAACATTACTCGATGTTTTCCGACTCAGATTATTTATTATTTGGACTCTACCACAGGATGATATTGTGTTCGCATCCGGTTCAGTTCTTATGGTTTCATGAGTTTGGATTTGTGATATTTTGAAGACGAAGATTATTTTACTGATGTGACGTGGCACTTATTTTTGATCCTTGGATCAAAGTTTTGGCATTGCTGGACCATGTTTTTGGACTCACATTATCTTTATCCGGACTACATTTTATGGATGCTTCACATTTTTAGCAGGTTATTCTTTGAAGAATTTCGGTGTAACACCGAAAATTTTAAAATTTATTTTTCACAATTTATAAAAGCATTTCTCTTTTAATTTCATAAAACATCAAATTTCAAATTCCAATATGTATCATACAAATCCCAAGATCACATAATTATATCGAATTCCTCCACGTGTGTACAGATCAAGCCGGCGCCTTCCCACGGTCATCGCTAGTACCTGAAACAACAACACTAACACTGTAAGCACAAAGCTTAGTGAGTTCCCCAAAATACCACACATAAAACACACATCAGCCACTCGAGGCCATAACTCTATGGGTCCGTGCACCCAAACTCTGTGAACCCTCAGGTTCTAACTCTGTGAACCTTCCGGTTCCAACTCTATAAACATGCACAGCATAAATCACATAGAAATAATGCAGTACAACACATAACTTGCACATAACATACATATACTAACACATAACTCTGATTACCGACTCAAGGTAAGGTATAGTGAGAAGACTCACCTCGCGTGTCTCGGTATCTCACGATCCCTGGAAATCCCTCGTGCTCGATCCTCCGAGCTCTAATCCTCCTATAACATCACAAGACTCTAATTAACACTTTTATCTCTAAGGTTGACTATCCCTAAAAAGTCAACACAAGACAACGGTCAACGGTCAACGGTCAACGGTCAACTTTGACCGGACTCGGCGAGTGCACACGGCAACTCGGCGAGTCTAGACGTTCTCACCAACTCTCTAGGATTCCCTTTCAACACGTCGAGTACTCCCCCTGACTCGACGAGTTCCACCTGGAAGAATCGCGGGACCATCCCGACTCAACTCGCCGAGTCTCAAGAACGACTCGGCGAGTCCCAGCTCGACTCAGACCACATGACAATCCTCTCTAACTCGCCCTGACTCACTGGGTCAACTCCTGACTCGTCTGGACCACTCACTGACCGGTCCAAGGCAATCTTCGAGCTACTCGCCGAGTCTGCTCATCGGACTCGGCGAGTCCATTCCATGCAATCACTCAAACTTGCTTCTAAGGTCAGATCTACTCCAACAATTCATAGATCTGGCCCTCCTAGACTGATTCATCACGTAAAGTCCTAGTCTTGATGCATTAACAACCTCTATATGACTAATTATGAAGAATTTTCAACAAATCTCACTACACAAGGTCATGACCTCCATTGTTCTCTATAAAGCTTGAAGAATGAGGCTCTCTGGACCTCTATGGATCCAGATCCGAAGTCTCATCACTAGCATGGGACTATTTGGCCATCAAATCAACTCAACAAAGCCACAAGAAACCCTAAAATCGATTATACTTCACAAAACAGGAGATGGGTCGAGATTATACCTTTAGATTGAAGGGTCAAGCTTCCAATCCACCAAATAGCAGTCCCCTTTGCCTCCTCTTAGCTAGAGCCTCCTTCTTCTTTGCTAAACAACACACAAATGTCAAGAAATGCCTCCTTTCACTCTCAAATCGCTAAAGCACTTTTAGGGTTTCTCTCTATGGACTGATGGATGCAAATGACGGCCATAAGGCCATTTAAATAGGTCCCAAACCCGAGAAATTAGGGTTTCAATAAACAGCGTGGACTCGCCGAGTCCATATCCTGGACTCGCCGAGTCCAAACGAATCCCGCGTCCAGAATCGCGACCCTACTCGGCGAGTCTGAGCTCCAACTCGCCGAGTCCCTTCTCAAAACTCAAAATATTAAAACAATAAAATACCTGGAGATCCGGGCTGTTACAATTCTCCCCCACTAGGATTAGACTTCGCCCTCGAAGTCTCGCTCTAAAATAGCTCCGGATGCTGAGCCCGCATCTCGCGCTCCGGCTCCCAGGTCATCTCTGATCCCTTCCGGTGTTGCCACTGAACCAACACCAAAGGTACCTCCTTGTTCCTCAGAACCTTGATCTTCCGATCTCTGATGGCTACTGGTCTCTCGGCATAATTCAGGCTCGCATCCACCTGAATATCCTCTAATGGAACTACTGCCGACTCATCGGCAATACATTTCCTCAATTGCGACACATGAAAAGTGTCGTGGATTTGCCCCAACTCTGCTGGCAATTCCAAACGATAGGCTACCCGGCCTACCCTCGCAATCACACGAAATGGCCCAATATACCGGGGCCCCAACTTGCCCCTCTTCCTGAATCGAATCACTCCTTTCCAAGGAGAGACCTTCAGGAGAATGAAGTCACCGACCTGAAACTCAAGCTCGGACCGGCGTCTGTCTGCATAACTCTTCTGTCGACTCTGGGCGGTCAACAACCTCTGTCTGACCTGCTGAATCTGCTCTGTCGTCTGAAGCACTATCTCGGTACTGCCCATTACTCTCTGCCCGACCTCTCCCCAGCAAACGGGGGTCCGACACCTCCTACCATACAACAGCTCAAAGGGTGGCATACCAATGCTCGAATGGTGGCTGTTGTTGTAGGAAAACTCTGCCAAGGGTAAATACGCATCCCAGCTACCCCCGAAATCCAACACACATGCTCGAAGCATGTCCTCAAGCGTCTGAATCGTCCGCTCACTCTGGCCGTCTGTCTGGGGATGATATGCGGTACTAAAATGCAATCTAGTACCCAACTCCTCATGAAATTTCTTCCCGAATCTGGAAGTAAAGCGCACATCACGGTCTGAAACAATCGAGATCGGCACCCCATGCCGAGATACCACTTCTCTCACATATAACTCTGCCAACTTCTCTGCTGAAGAACTCTCACTGATGGCAAGGAAGTGAGCGCTCTTCGTCAACCTATCCACAATCACCCAAATTGCATCAACTCCCCTGGCAGTTCTCGGCAATTTGGTGATGAAATCCATAGTGATCTGTTCCCATTTCTATTCGGGAACCTCCAATGGCTGCAACTTGCCATGCGGTCTCTGGTGCTCGGCCTTAACCCTACGGCAGGTCAAGCACCTCTCAACGAACCATGCGACGTCCCTCTTCATACAGGGCCACCAATACTCTCTCCTCAAATCCAAATACATCTTCGTAGCCCCCGGATGGATCGAAAATTTCGACCGATGAGCCTCCTCCATCAAGGAAGTGCGCGTACCACCCACGAACGGTACCCAAATCCGACCCTGAAAAGTCATAAGCCCTCGCCCATCCGTAACGAATTCTGAAACCAAACCAACGACCCGTTCCCTCTTCTGCATCTCCGGCTGCACAGCCTCGGCCTGTGCCCCACGAATGGCATCCAATACCGGAGCTATCATGGTCAATCTCAAACATACATCTCGCAATGGAGTGCTCTCCGCCCTGCGGCTCAACGCATCGGCCACCACGTTGGCCTTGCCCGGGTGGTACAGGATCTCACAATCATAATCCTTGACCACATCTAACCACCTCCTCTGACGCATGTTTAGATTGGGCTGATCCATCAAGTACTTCAAGCTCTTATGGTCCGTGTATATCGTACATCGAACCCCATATAAGTAGTGGCGCCAAATCTTGAGGGCGAACACTACTGCCCCCAACTCTAGATCATGCGTGGGATATCTCGTCTCATGAGGCTTCAGCTGCCTCGATGCATATGCTATCACATGACCCCTCTGCATCAACACCGCACCCAACCCCAAAATCGATGCATCACAATATACTACAAAATCCTCCATCCCTTCCGGGAGAGCTAATACCGGGGCTTCGCACAACCTCTGGCGAAGTGTCTCAAAGGAGGTCTGCTGCTCGGGACCCCATGAGAATGCAACACCCTTCCGGGTCAACCTGGTGAGCGGCACTGCGATCTTGGAGAAATCCTTGATAAATCTCCGATAATACCCTGCTAATCCAAGGAAGCTCCTGATCTCAGAGGGTGACTTTGGCACCTCCCAACCCATCACCGCCTCAACCTTGGCCGGATCGACCAGAATCCCTTCCTGGTTAACGAGATGTCCTAGGAACTGGACCTCCCGTAACCAGAAATCACACTTGGAGAACTTTGCATAAAGCTTCTCCGATCTCAGTACCCCAAGGACCTCCCTCAAATGCTCCTCATGCTGCTCTCTAGATCTCGAATACACCAGAATATCATCGATAAATACAATCACCGACCGATCCAACATCGGCCTGCATACCCTGTTCATGAGATCCATGAACACCGCCGGGGCATTAGTGAGCCCAAAAGGCATCACCACAAACTCATAATGCCCATATCGCGTCCTGAAAGCTGTCTTCTGGACGTCCTCATCTCGCACCCTCACCTGATGATATCCCGACCTCAAATCGATCTTGGAAAACCAAGATGCTCCCTGCAACTGATCAAATAAATCGTCGATCCTCGGCAACGGGTAACGGTTCTTGACCGTCAGCTTGTTCAACTCCCGGTAATCAATAGACATCCGGTGTGAACCATCCTTCTTCTTGACAAACAGAATAGGTGCTCCCCACGGCGAGCTGCTCGGCCGAATAAATCCCTTCCCCAGCAACTCCTGAAGCTGCGAGGATAACTCTTGCATCTCTGGAGGTGCAAGACGATAAGGCACCTTAGCTATAGGCGCAGCCCCCGGAACCAAATCAATACCAAACTCTACTTGCCTCACAGGAGGTACTCCCGGCAGCTCCTCGGGAAAGACATCTGGAAACTCACATACCACCGGTACCTCCCCAACTGAACTTGGTCTCTCAGAAGTCACTCGCGTATCCATCACATACGCCACAAAACCCTTACAGCCCTGCTGTAGACACTGCCTCGCCCTGGCGGCCGAACAAAAGGCTGATCCCGAACGTGTACCCTCACCGTACACTGAAAGAACTCCCCTACTAGGGTCTCGTATAGTCACCAGCTGACGCTCACAGTCGATAATCGCGCCGAAACGGCTCAACCAGTCCATGCCCACAATGACACAAACATCACCCATCGCAATAGGAATCAGATCGATCGGGAACTCAATCCCGAAAATCTCTAACACACATTCCCGAAAAACCTCTGCGGCACAAATCACTCTATCATCAGCTATGGAGACTCTCAGAGGCCGACTCAGTGCCTCACGACTAGCACTGATATGCTGGCTAAAAGCCAAAGATACAAAAGACCGACTCGCACCCGAGTCAAATAACACTAAAGCAGGTACGGAATTCACAAGAAAAGTACCTACACATAACATAATATAAGCATAACATCACATATCAAAATAAATACACGAAAGGAAACATACCAGCCACAACATCGGGCGCGGCGCGGACCTCCTCCGCAGTCAGCTGGAAGGCTCTCCCTCGAGCTCTCGGCGTCTCGGCCTTCACAGGCCGACTCTCTGTAACTCTGGTGGCGGCTGGAGCAGACCCCTGAGATGCTCCGCGCAACTGCAGACACTCGGCCTTCCGGTGTCCGGTCTGGTTGCAGTGAAAGCACACTGCAAACCCCTTGGGGCAGTCCTTGGCCATGTGCCCCTCCTTGCCACATTTGTAGCAAGACCCTGCTCGGCAGACTCCGTCATGACCCTTGCCGCACTTTCCGCAAGTGCGGCCCTTCTGGCTCCCTGGTCTGGGATCAGCAGGCTTGGCCCGCTTGGCGGCCGGCTGCGACAACGCCGGTCGCCGATCCCTCCCCTGAGACTCTGCCTCCTCTCTGGCCTGGGTCTCAAGCTCAATCTCCTTCTTCCGGGCATTTGCCTGAAGCTCGGCAAATGTCCGGTACGAGGAGTTCGCAGCGAACTCCCGAATATCCCTCCTCAAGATGCTCAAGTAGCGGCT
This sequence comes from Lactuca sativa, assembly GCF_002870075.4. Taxonomy (NCBI): domain Eukaryota; kingdom Viridiplantae; phylum Streptophyta; class Magnoliopsida; order Asterales; family Asteraceae; genus Lactuca; species Lactuca sativa. The sequence continues at coordinate 136,853,802 of NC_056631.2, forward strand.
CATACGTGCCTGCTCAGTGGACACGTGCTCAGGGCAGAACATCGCCCTCTCGTGGAACATCCTCGTGATCGCTGTAACAGACTCAGTACCCTGCTTGAGGGTCAGAAACTCCTGTGCTAAACGCTCCCTCTCCACCTGGGGAACGTACTCATCCCGAAACATAGTGGTGAACCTCTCCCAGGTCACCGCAGAAAGCTCAGCAGGCGAATAATGTGCTGTCACAAACTTCCACCAGTCCTTCGCTCCCAAGCGAAGCTGGTTTAGCGCGAACCGTACCTTCAAATGCTCAGGAGATGAGCAAGTGAAGAAACACCCCTCTATATCAGATATCCACCTCATAGCTGCCACCGGATCCTGAGTACCATCAAACTCTGGTGGTTTTGTGTTGCTGAACTCACGGAACAGCAACGCATCCCCACCCTGTGGCCTCGCAGCAGCAATCGCTGCGATAGCCGCTGCAGCAGCAGCCTCAGAAAGAGCGGCATAACGCTCATCAAATGTCTCAATCAAGGTGGTCTTTATAGACCCAAACATCTCCGGTATCTCTGCCCTGATGGCCGCAGCCACCTCTTCCTGAATGATCCGGCGGATCTCCTCCTCACTGGTACCACTGCTCTCGGGCATCAAACGTGTCCTCACCATGATCTACCTCTGAAATACAACATACGATAAATTAGAATCCATACGAGTATGCTCACACTCGACAACTCTTTCCTCCTTGATTCTTGGCATTCCAAAGATTCTGACTTGGGCTGCACACCGCTCCGGTGCTTCCAGTAGTACGGGCCCAATACTACTGTCCGCACCGCACCAGAATACACTCCAAGTCCTTCTCTTTGGATCCCAGGTCTCAAGTACTTTATCATGCATAGACTACTCTCTAATAGATTTCTCACAAGTCCCTTGCTGCTACCTACTCACTCTCAAGCATCTCATAGCAGCTCACCTCTCTCTAGGCTAAGGCATCACACATCAGGCCACTCTAGTCCTAATAGCAATACCTAGCCTACTCTAGCATGCGGATACATCATATCAATATCAATATCACATAATATATAAAGGTATTTTGGGAAATCACCGTTCGGGCGCTGACTGATCGTACACACATCTCTTGCTCTGCGTTTTTCGAAAATCTTTTACTCTTTTTTTTTTTTTGGAAAATACATCTCGAATCCTCAGTTTGAGTTCAAATACGCCCGAAGGTGTACTCGAATCCCTCAAACCAAGGCTCTGATACCAACTTGTAACACCGAAAATTTTAAAATTTATTTTTCACAATTTATAAAAGCATTTCTCTTTTAATTTCATAAAACATCAAATTTCAAATTCCAATATGTATCATACAAATCCCAAGATCACATAATTATATCGAATTCCTCCACGTGTGTACAGATCAAGCCGGCGCCTTCCCACGGTCATCACTAGTACCTGAAACAACAACACTAACACTGTAAGCACAAAGCTTAGTGAGTTCCCCAAAATACCACACATAAAACACACATCAGCCACTCGAGGCCATAACTCTATGGGTCCGTGCACCCAAACTCTGTGAACCCTCAGGTTCTAACTCTGTGAACCTTCCGGTTCCAACTCTATAAACATGCACAGCATAAATCACATAGAAATAATGCAGTACAACACATAACTTGCACATAACATACATATACTAACACATAACTCTGATTACCGACTCAAGGTAAGGTATAGTGAGAAGACTCACCTCGCGTGTCTCGGTATCTCACGATCCCTGGAAATCCCTCGTGCTCGATCCTCCGAGCTCTAATCCTCCTATAACATCACAAGACTCTAATTAACACTTTTATCTCTAAGGTTGACTATCCCTAAAAAGTCAACACAAGACAACGGTCAACGGTCAACGGTCAACGGTCAACTTTGACCGAACTCGGCGAGTGCACACGGCAACTCGGCGAGTCTAGACGTTCTCACCAACTCTCTAGGATTCCCTTTCAACACGTCGAGTACTCCCCCTGACTCGACGAGTTCCACCTGGAAGAATCGCGGGACCATCCCGACTCAACTCGCCGAGTCTCAAGAACGACTCGGCGAGTCCCAGCTCGACTCAGACCACATGACAATCCTCTCTAACTCGCCCTGACTCACTGGGTCAACTCCTGACTCGTCTGGACCACTCACTGACCGGTCCAAGGCAATCTTCGAGCTACTCGCCGAGTCCATTCCATGCAATCACTCAAACTTGCTTCTAAGGTCAGATCTACTCCAACAATTCATAGATCTTGCCCTCCTAGACTGATTCATCAGGTAAAGTCCTAGTCTTGATGCATTAACAACCTCTATATGACTAATTATGAAGAATTTTCAACAAATCTCACTACACAAGGTCATGACCTCCATTGTTCTCTATAAAGCTTGAAGAATGAGGCTCTCTGGACCTCTATGGATCCAGATCCGAAGTCTCATCACTAGCATGGGACTATTTGGCCATCAAATCAACTCAACAAAGCCACAAGAAACCCTAAAATCGATTATACTTCACAAAACAGGAGATGGGTCGAGATTATACCTTTAGATTGAAGGGTCAAGCTTCCAATCCACCAAATAGCAGTCCCCTTTGCCTCCTCTTAGCTAGAGCCTCCTTCTTCTTTGCTAAACAACACACAAATGTCAAGAAATGCCTCCTTTCACTCTCAAATCGCTAAAGCACTTTTAGGGTTTCTCTCTATGGACTGATGGATGCAAATGACGGCCATAAGGCCATTTAAATAGGTCCCAAACCCGAGAAATTAGGGTTTCAATAAACAGCGTGGACTCGCCGAGTCCATATCCTGGACTCGCCGAGTCCGAACGAATCCCGCGTCCAGAATCGCGACCCTACTCGGCGAGTCTGAGCTCCAACTCGCCGAGTCCCTTCTCAAAACTCAAAATATTAAAACAATAAAATACCTGGAGATCCGGGCTGTTACATTCGGTGTACTATGATTCGACAACTCGAGATGTTTTTCAGACTTTTGAAGCCGAAGTGTTTCTTTTATTGGATCTTCTACTTGCTCATGGTGACCTCCTTCTTTGGGTGATTATGACTGGTTTGAAAATTTGGATCTTATTTTTTCTGCTTCATTGGTTGTGCTTTGAATCCGAAGACCTTCATTTCAGAGATTCATGGCCAGTTTCAGACTTCACAAACACTTCAGAGTTTCAGAGACATTTCAACACTTGATTTCATTTTATTACCACACTTGCTAGTCGGATTATTGTATTATAGCCTTGTATCACTTATTGTATCTCTCATCATTTGTAAGCATTTAGGGAGAGAATGTTGGTGCATGTAAATGCTCCACAAATAATGAGTGATAGTTAGGTTGTATTTTCCCTTTATTTGTATTTATGGTGTAAATACTCTCCTTCTATATAAAGGGTGAGTTGGTCATTTATTCTTTTAGCTAGCTCACTTTTTCTTAAGTTAGATTACTTTTGTACTTCTTACAATTTAATCTCTAGAGAGAGAGAAAAGTGGTGGGTTCTCCCACCCAGGGAGAGTTTCTCTCCCACCATGTTCTTCATTAATATTTGTCACACCCCAAAACTAAGAACGGCGGAAACGTTCTGGGGCGGAGGACGTCATGTACAGTATCACAACAATGAAAAGTAGTAAACAAGCAACAACATCATCCATTGCATTAATAATATAATTATTATACAAGTGTCAACTGTCAAATTTTGATAAACACTAAAGCATAAATCAAAATGAAAGATGCGTCTTGAACGAGCTCCATCTTCTATAAACCTTGCATCGGTACCTGTCTATGTTTGTCCTGAGGATACAAGTTATTTTGAAAGAGAGTATCAGCTTTGAAGCTGGTGAGATCATAAGTATTTTAGTGTCTTAATGTATATGTAAGAAATCTTTTGTATATGAACTGTAAGTATGGAAAAATGTATATGAACTATAAGTGTAAAAATGTTTGTAAAACAACTTTAAACGTTTGAAAAACCCTAGAAATCCCTATGATTCCTACTATTATATAAGGGTGTCTTCTACCAAGACCTAATTGTTCTTAATATAGTCTTCTACCAAGACTTAATTGTTCTCAATGTAGTCTTCTACCAAGACCTAATTGTTCTCAATGTAGTCTTCTACCAAGACTTAATTGTCCTCAATGTAGTCTTCTTACAAGACTTAACTGTTCTTTATGTTCGTCTCTTGTAAAAGTGTGTAATTTACCCAAGTGTAACTATCATTAACAAAATATAGTTTTTACATCTAATGTCTAAGTGAAATGATCACTAAATATGTGTACAAGGGTAAATTAATGTACTACTATAGTGTTATATTATAGGAACTACTGTTATACTAACTACCTTAAACCGGATTTATATTAAGGCATCATGTTATTAATTGTACCATACTATCGACTAATATTAATGTCACACACCCAAACCTGAACGGCGGAAACGTTCGGGGGCGGATGACTTCATGTGGTAACGTAACAAATGAATACATAGTAAAGAAAGCAATACAACCATCATATATATAATTGAAAGTTTACATTTGTCAAAAGTTACATGTTCAAGACCAATTACAATATGATGTCAAAAATACGAGATTAAACTGGTGCCGCAGCATCCCTTCATCAAAAGCGAAATGAATACCTGAAATTACTGATTTCCTGGGACATACAAGTAATTTTGAAAGAGTAGATCAGCATTTAAGCTGGTGAGTTTCATAAGTATTTAAGTGACAATGTTTGTATGAAATGAAATGTTTTGTCTTTGTTTGTTTGTGTTTAGAAAATCCTATATTTTCTACTAGTATAAAAGTAGCCTTCACTCAAGACCAATGTTTGTTTCTAAAAATGTATGTAAGTGTAAATAACCAATGTGTTTGAAAACCTTGTAAATCAATGCATTTTTAATACCCCATGTGAGTTTATAACCATACTATTGACTCGGAATGCCTATACACAACGTTCTTCAGGCGTTGGAATGTTGTGACGTTTGTCACCCCAAACGGTGGACTGCAGCTAACAGTCAGGGCGCGGGTTGTCAAGCCCGTATAGATCTATACACAAACACCATGCTCCCCCTCCAAGGGATTCTGGTATATAATACAGGACTTGAAATGTGTACTAGAACGTACATGAAGTTAGTGTCTCACAAAACCGTGGTATAAAAACAGATCTACTTGTTAAAATGATACGTTTGTTCTTGTATACGAAAGTGACTTCTTGAAATTCATGTTTCTAGTATATAAGAGTTAGAAAGTTGTTCGTAAAACTATGCCTATTATAGTTTTCTAACAGTGTGTCTCGTTTGTTTAGAAATACCTAGAGAAGGAATCATTTGTTTATGAAAGCATAGATTTTTTGTGTAGACTCTAAGATAGACAAGTATAATCTAAGAAAAGTTTAGTTTATACATGCATTACAACAAATTTATATTTCAAAAGATAGAATGTTATTTTAACATATGTTATATATAAGAAAGTTCCTTAAAAGTTTGTAAATCGCATGTGATTTGGATATATAACAACATATAAAAGAGTTCTTTATGTAACACACGATAATACTCGTGTGTTTTACTTGTAATCCCCTCCTTGAAAGCATAAAAAAGAATTTATAGAATATTTAAAAGGTAAATTAAGGGGTATGAACTCACTTGAAAGTTTGAAGATAGCGAGATGGAAAACCGGGCAGAGTTTCGTCTCGGGAAACGGATTTTCCTCGGGATTCTCGGGAATCTCGGGAGAAAAATCGACCCTCGGGACTTGAGCAAAAAGACCAGAGCTTCGGGTTTGAACGGGCATGGAAAACGAGGCAAGATTGTGAGAGAAAGAAGAGAAATGAGCATTTTTCTCGGAAGCCCTCGCATTCTATTTATAGGAAGGCTGAACCGCCTCGGTACGCGGGGCGTACGCTCGTACGCAGCGCGTACGCGTACGTCATGCATGACCGAAGCCTCGACTGCCTCGGCTTCGGATGGGACGGATCGGATGGGGAGGCGGGTCGGATGGGACGGCGGGTTGGATGGGACAGCGGGTCGGACGGGTCGGTCGGACGGGCGGGTCGGACGGGTCGGAAGCCTCAGATAGGGCGACGTGGACGATCAGAGGTCAAGTCTCTCGGGTACGCAGGGCGTACAGGGGTACGCAGGGCGTACCTCAGATGAGGACGCTGACTCCTGTTCGGATAAGGCTTGAATTTTGATTTAAATAAATATATAATTTATTTAATAAACTTCAAAAATTCATATCTTCTTCATACGAACTCTGTTTTCGATGGTCTTTATATCCACATGTAGGTGAGACTACGCTCTAAAACTTTCGTTTAGACTCCGTCGGCAAATTCGGAAATTATTTTTTTTATTATTTATATTATAACTCATCGTGTTTAAGGAATTTCTTTGAAAATTCATAACTTCTTTATCTGATGTCGGTTTTTGCCAGACTTTTTACCGCTGAAATACCATTGTCGAGACCTTCGATTCTCGTTTAGGTCATTCCGGATTTGGGCGTTCTTTTTACGTACGATCATGGTTTAAAGACATTTAAACATAGAAGGAATTTAAATAGAACTATTTGTACATTTTATTATGAAAGTAAATTTTATTACTCAAAAGTGGTTACAATACTTGACCCATTTAGGTCATTACAAAGAGTTGAAGTATCGGGTTGTCACAATTAACGACAAGGGTAGGTCGTAAAAATAGAAATGATGTTTGGCACCCGCAGACCTGCAGGTTCGGCTGTAGCTAGTAACAAGGTGTAGGATAGTCAATCCAGTATAGATCTATACGTAAACTCACGCTCTCCCTCCAAGAGAATTCTGGCTACAACTTGGGCCATGACATTTAAGGCATGCTCCGATACAGCGGATCACAATTTTGTCAATGTATTTATGTATATGTAATGTACTGAAATGTTCTTCGTGTACTAGCTGTAATGTGTGCTATCTCTCCATCTAGCAAGTATAGTAATGTACTGTAATGTTCTAGCTGTAATGTATGTTCTCTCTATCTAGTAAGAATAGTAATGCACTGTAATGTTCTAGCTGTAATGTATTGACTCATGAATGAACTGACTCATTGTATGATATCGCGTTCTAGTAATAGTTCTAGTATCTTCATAAACTACCCATATGGTAGTTTACTAGTAATCTAACTGGTACGTATGAACATGGATGTATACCCTTGCTGCCCAAGGGCATTGGCTGGACTGGAAGGACCTTTATGACTATATATGTACACATGATATATAACTAATATTTAAACGACCTTCAGACGGGTACCCGATATCCCATTAGACCACATCCAAATCGAGGAAAAGGAAACAAGGTGGATAGCCTTCCTAAGTCTTTTAAACATTTCTTATATAACTGTACATATAGAGGCATGCAATTTATAATATAAAAGCATAAAATAAGTTTTGTAAAACCTTTGAACATAATTGTTATCTAAGAAAAGATTGACATGATTTCAATCTATAAAACGGTTTGAAGGCATGGGTTTGATAAAACAGTTTAGTATAAAGAAACATTTGTTTTAAAAACACAATTGTAAATAAGTTTGAAATGTGACATGTAGAGTAAAATGAATAGTTTAACAAGGAGTGTTAAACATATAAAATGTTTAAGAAAACATTTGATGGAAACAAAATGGTAAAACGGCTAATGAGTAGCCAATCATTTGAATGTTACTTATTAATCACATGTGATTGATATAATAATTAGCATAATTCTACTTGTATCCCTCTATAAAACATTTAAAAACACTTAAAAGATTGATTAAGGGGGTATGAACTCACCTGTTGTGGGTGATACAGATGAACTGAAGAGGTAGGACTGCTAGGTGTCAAGTGAAGTCTTGAACACACTCTATGATCCTAGTTAACATATAATTTCACATACATGTTACAAATTAGTCTATAAACAACTAATAAACAAGTCAAGACACCCTAGGACATGTTAAACACCTTTATCAAGTGTTATTAGCCTCTAGGATTGCATCTAAGTGTTTGTAGGGGAAGCTATTGTGTGTAGGGCTCAAGGAATACTCCACCATGAGGTTTACGGCCCTAATGACACTACCAAATGAGTTTACGGTCGTAAACTCATGAGTTTACGACCGTAAGCTCATACTTAGGTTACCATTTGACGTTTGATGCTCTATAAGGTCCTAAAAAGCATTTCTACTTAATGGCTTGGTCCTTGCAAGAGTTTAGGGCATAATATAACTCCTTTTAGGAGTTTACGGCCCTGGGACCATATCCCTTGGAGATTACGGATGTAATCTCCCTTTGGAGGATGTTTATGGTGTTTTCAAGTCCCTAAATTAATTAGGAACTAAACTAGGCTTTTGTACTAGGCATGGGGTGCCGATCTCGATTGTTTCGGACCGTGATGTGCGTTTCACTTCCAGATTCTGGAAGAAATTTCATGAGGAGTTGGCTACTAGACTGCATTTTAGTACTGCATATCATCCCCAGACGGACGGTCAGAGTGAGCTCACGATTCAGACGCTTGAGGACATGCTCCGCGCATGTGTGTTGGACTTCGAGGGTAGTTGGGATACGTATTTATCCTTGGCAGAGTTTTCCTACAACAACAGCCATCATTCGAGCATTGGTATGCCACCCTTTGAGCTGTTGTATGGGAGGAGGTGTCGGACCCCCATTTGCTGGGGAGAGGTTGGGCAGAGAGTGATGGGCAGTACAGAGATCGTGCTTCAGACGACAGAGCAGATTCAGCAGGTCAGACAGAGGTTATTGACCGCCCAGAGCTGACAAAAGAGTTATGCAGACAGACGCCGGTCCGAGCTTGAGATTCAGGTCGGCGACTTCGTTCTCCTGAAGGTCTCTCCTTGGAAAGGAGTGATTCGATTCAGGAAGAGGGGCAAGTTGGGGCCCCGGTATATTGGACCATTTCGTGTGATTGCGAGGGTAGGCCAGGTAGCCTATCGTTTGGAGTTGCCAGCAGAGTTGGGGCAGATCCACGATACTTTTCATGTGTCACAATTGAGGAAGTGTATAGCCGATGAGTTGGCAGTGGTTCCATTAGAGGATATTCAGGTGGATGCGAGCCTGAATTATGCCGAGAGACCAGTTGCCATCAGAGACCGGAAGATCAAGGTTCTGAGGAACAAGGTGGTACCTCTGGTGTTGGTTCAGTGGCAACACCGGAAGGGATCAGAGATGACCTGGGAGCTGGAGCGTGAGATGCGTGAGCAGCATCCGGAGCTATTTTCAGAGCGAGACTTCGAGGGCGAAGTCTAGTTCTAGTGGGGGAGAGTTGTAACAGCCTGGATTTCCAGGTATCTTTTATGTTTCTAATTTTGATGTCTTGTGAGTGGACTCGGCGAGTTGGAGCTCAGACTCGCCGAGTAGGGTCGCGATTCTGGACGCGGGTTCGCGTCTGGACTCGGCGAGTCCAAGGTGTGGACTCGGCGAGTCCGCGCTGTTTAATGAAACCCTAATTGCTCGGGTTTGGGACCTATTTAAAGGGCCTTATGGCCGTCATTTGTGCTCACCAGTCCCTTGAGTGAAACCCTAATCGAGTGTGAGTGTTTGGAGCAAAGAAGGAGGCCATTATTGATCTTGGAAGTGTCATCTTGCAAGGGAAAGGGAGGATCAGCTAAGGGGAAAGCAAGAGGATCCATTTCTGAGGGTTTGGAGTCCAGAGCATCGCTATTGTGGTAATATCTTCGAGCTATCCTCTTCTATGTTGATGTTTTCATTGATTTAGGGCTTATTGAGGCCTCATGTGGCTAGATCTAGTGCTCCCTTGGTCCCTTAAGCGTTTTAGACCATAGATCTGGACCCTTGGGGGTCCATAGTGTCCCTTTGCCCAAGCTTTCTGTGAATCAATGGAGGTTTTGGATTGGAATCCTTATGCCTTGGGCCAAAATGCCATTTATGACACATGGAGTGTATTGTGAACACCAAGATAAGGGCTTTACATGATGAATCAGTCTAGGAAGGCCAGAGCTATGAATTGTTGTAGCAGATCTGACCTTAGAAGCGAGTTTGAGTGATTGCATAGCATGGACTCGCCGAGTCCGATGAGCAGACTCGGCGAGTAGCTTGAAGATTTCCCTTAGATCGTCTAGTGAGTGGTCCAGTCGAGTCGTGGGTTGACTCAGTGAGTCAGGGCGAGTTGAGAGGGTTGACAGGTGGACTGAGTCGAACTGGGACTCGCCGAGTTGTTCTTGAGACTCGGCGAGTTGAGTCGGGGTAGCCCCGCGATTCTTCCAGGTGGAACTCGTCGAGTCAGGGGAGTACTCGACGTGTCAAAAAGGGAATCCTAGAGAGTTGGTAAAAACGTCTAGACTCGCCGAGTCGCCCTAGTGCATTCGCCGAGTCCGGTCAAAGTTGACCGTTGACCGTTGACCAAGAGTTGACTAGCGTTGACTTAAAAAGGGTAGTCAACCTTAGTGGTAAAAGTGTTAATAAGAGATGTATGATGATATAGGGAGATTGTAGCTCGGAGGATCGAGCACGAGTGATTTCGAGATTTGCTAGCTATCGATATTCTCGAGGTGAGTCTTATCACTATACTCTATCCGGAAGGGTTTAACTGTGTGGCTGGAAGGTCGGATATGATATGAGACATATGTGCTATATGTGATAAGTTAATTGTTATATGTGTTATGTATGATATGCTTAATGTGGGCCGGAAGGCATTATGTTATGGGCCGGAAGGCGAATATGTTATGGGCCGGAAGGCGTTGTAATGTGGACCGAAGGGTTGGCGTGGGTAGGACCGGAAGGTTTACCCAGCAGGGACGGAAGTCCCCTGAGACACATGGACCGGAAGGTCAGGGCCTGGAAAGGCGTATGTGCGTAAGTTGTATTTTGGGGAACTCACTAAGCATTTATGCTTACAGTTGTTGTGTATGTGTTTCAGGTAATAGCGAGGACCGTGGGAAGGAGCCGGTGTGATCTGTACACACTGATGGATGATTTATGATCTTGGGATTCATATGATTTGTACTATGACATGATACGTTGGATATTTATTCCTTGTTTTCGATGAAAATACATTTTTAGAAATGAAAATTTTGTTTTAAAATTCCTGTTGTTACAATTTGGTATCAGAGCCTTGGTTTGAGGGATTCGGGTACACCTTCGGGCGTAACTGAACTCAAATCGAGGATTTGAGGAAAACTTTTAAAAACAAAGGCATAAATTTTTTATAAATGATTTTGTGGTAAACAACAATGAAGCAGTGTGTACGATCAGCCAGCGCCCGAACGGTAAAGATCCCCAAAATACCCTTACAATGTTGTGTTAAGAGATATGATATGATATGAATTGTTATGCATGCTAGAAGACTAGGTATTCATGATAGGACTAGAGTGGCCTGATTTGTGATGCCTTAGTCTAGGGAAGTCTGTTGCTATCAGATGCTTTGAGAGCGAGCGGGTAGTTAGTGCATAACAAGAGTAGAGTACTCACGATTCGGGGTTTGGGGAGGAGGACTTGGGATGAATGCTGATGCGGTGTGGTCGGTAGTATTGGGCCCGTACTACCGAAGACACCGGGTCAGTGGGCGACCCAAGTAAGAATCCCTGGGTATCGGAGACTGAGTAGGGTTGCATTATCGAGTACGATTATGCTCGATAGAGTCTCTGATAGTTCTATGTTGTATTTCAGAGGCATCATGGTTGGACCACGCCACAGACCAAGTACGAGCAGTGTGAGTGACGAGGAGATTCGTCAGATGATTCGTGAGGAGGTGGCTGTAGTGATCCGGGCTGAGATTCCGGAGATGTTTGGGTCTATTAAGACCACTTTGATGGAGACCTTTGATGAGCGGTACGCCGCGTTGACTGAGGTTGCAGCCGCTGCAGCTACCGCAGCTGTGGCCGCTGCCAAACCATAGGGAGGTGACTCGTTGCTGTTTCGGGAGTTCAGCAACACAAAGCCACCTGAGTTTGACGGGACGCAGGATCCGATCGCTGGGATGAGGTGGATTGCTAATATCGAGGGATGCTTCTACACTTGTTCATGTCCGGAGCATTTGAGAGTACGGTTCGCCTTGAACCAGCTCCGTCTGGGAGCGAAGGATTGGTGGAAGTTTGTGACGGCGAACTTCACTTTGGCAGAGATTTCAGCTGTGACGTGGGACAGGTTTACCTCTATGTTCAGAGACGAGTACGTTCCCCCGGTGGAGAGAGAACGGTTGGTTCAGGAGTTCTTGACCCTCAAGCAGGGTGCTGATTCGGTTACGGTGATCACGAGGAAGTTTCATGAGAGGGCGATGTCCTGCCCCGAGCAGGTGTCCACAGAGCAGGCTCGGATGAGCCGGTATTTGGGTGTGTTGAGGAGGGATATCTGGGAGTTCGTGTCGAACTCCACATATCATACCTTTGCTGAGCTTCAGGGGAATGCCAGGAAGCGCGAGATCGAGTTGGAGACCCAGGCCAGGGAGGAGGCCGAGTCTCAACGGGTGGATCGGCGGCCGGCTCAGTCTCAGTCGGCAGCCAAGCGGACTAAGTGTGGCACGGGTCACGAGGGGACATGTCGATCAGGTGCTTGCTACAAGTGCGGCAAGGGTCACGAGGGGACATGTCGATCAGGTGCTTGCTACAAGTGTGGCAAGGAGGGGCACATCGCTAGGGATTGCCCCAAGGGGTTTATGGTTTGCTTTCATTGCATCCAGACCGGCCATCGGAAGACCGAGTGCCTTCAGCTTCATCAGGGATCTGCACCTGCTGTCAGGGCTATTGAGACTCGACCAGTGAAGGCCGAGGCCCCGAGGGCTCGTGGGAGAGCCTTTCAGTTGACTGTGGAGGAGGTCCGCGCTGCGCCCGATGTTGTGGCAGGTATGCTTTATTTCATGTATTTATTTTGATGTTGAGATATTATGCTTATGTTATGTTATGCGTAGGTACTTTCCTTGTGAACTCTGTACCTGCTTTAGTGTTATTTGACTCGGGGTGCGAGTCGGTCTTTTGTATCTTTGGCCTTTAGTCAGCATATCAGTGTTAGTCGTGAGGCATTGAGTCGGTCTCTGAGAGTTTCCATAGCTGACGAGAGAGTGATTTGTGCCACGGAGGTTCTCCGGGGATGTGTGTTAGAGATTTCCGGGGTTGTGTTTCCGATTGATCTGATTCCTATTGCGATGGGTGATGTCTGTGTCATTGTGGGCATGGACTGGTTGAGCCGATTCGGCGCAGTTATCGACTGTGAGCGTCAGCTGGTGACTATACGAGACCCTAGTGGGGGAGTTCTTTCGGTGTACGGCGAGGGTACACGTTCGGGATCAACTTTTTGTTCGGCCGCTAGGGCGAGGCAGTGTCTACAGCAGGGCTGTAAGGGTTTTGTGGTGTATGTGATGGATACGCGAGTGACTTTCGAGAGACCGAGTTCAGTTGAGGAGGTACCGGTGGTGCGTGAGTTTCCAAATGTCTTTCCCGAGGAATTGCCGGGTGTGCCTCCTGTGAGGCAAGTGGAGTTTGGTATTGATTTGATTCCGGGGGCCGCGCCTATCGCTAAGGTGCCTTATCGCCTTGCAACTCCAGAGATGCAAGAGTTATCCTCGCAGCTCTAGGAGTTGCTGGGGAAGGGATTTATTCGACCGAGCAGCTCGCCATGGGGAGCACCTATCTTGTTCGTCAAGAAGAAGGATGGTTCACACCGGATGTGCATTGACTACCAGGAGTTGAACAAGCTGACGGTCAAGAACCATTACCCGTTACTGAGGATCGACGATTTATTCGATCAGTTGCAGGTAGCATCTTGGTTCTCCAAGATCGATTTGAGGTTGGGATATCATCAGGTGAGAGTGCGGGATGAGGACGTCCAGAAGACAGCGTTCAGGACGCGATATGGGCATTATGAGTTTGTGGTGATGCCTTTTGGGCTCACCAATGCCCCGACTGTGTTCATGGATCTCATGAACAGGGTATGCAGGCCGATGCTGGATTGGTCGGTGATTGTATTTATCGATGATATTCTGGTATATTCGAGGTCTAGAGAGCAGCATGAGGAGCATTTGAGGGAGGTCCTTGGGGTATTGAGATCGGAGAAGCTTTATGCAAAGTTCTCCAAGTGTGATTTCTAGTTGCGGGAGGTCCAGTTCCTAGGACATCTTGTTAATCAGGAAGGGATATTGGTCGATCCGGCCAAGGTTGAGGCGGTGATGAGTTGGGAGGTGCCGAAGTCACCCTCTGAGATCAGGAGTTTCCTTGGGTTGGCAGGGTATTATCGGAGATTTATCAAGGATTTCTCCAAGATTGCAGTGCCACTCACCAGATTGACCTGGAAGGGTGTTGCTTTCTCATGGGGTCCCGAGCAGCAGACCTCCTTTGAGACACTTCGCCAAAGGTTGTGCGAAGCTCCGGTATTAGCTCTCCCGGAAGGGATGGAGGATTTTGTAGTATATTGTGATGCATCGATTTTGGGGCTAGTTGCGGTGCTGATGCAGAGGGGGCATGTGATAGCATATGCATCGAGGCAGCTGAATCCTCATGAGACGAGATATCCCACGCATGATCTAGAGTTGGGGGCAGTAGTGTTCGCCCTCAAGATTTGGCTTCACGACTTGTATGGGGTTCGGTGTACGATATACACGGACCATAAGAGTTTGAGGTACTTGATGGATCAACCCAACCTAAATATGCGGCAGAGGAGGTGGTTGGATGTGGTCAAGGATTATGATTGTGAGATCCTGTACCACCCAGGCAAGGCTAATGTGGTAGCCGATGCGTTGAGCCGCAGGGCGGAGAGCACTCCACTGCGGGATGTATGTTTGAGATTGACCGTGATAGCTCCGGTACTGGATGCCATTTGTGGGGCATAGGCCGAGGCTGTGCAACCAGAGATGCAAAAGAAGGAGCGGGTCATTGGGTTGGTTTCGGAGTTCGTTACGGATGGACGAGGGGTTATGACTTCTCAGGGTCGGATTTGGGTACCGTTTGTGGGCGGTACGCGTATTACTTTGATGGAAGAGGCTTATCGGTCGAAATTTTTGATCCATCCGGGAGCTACGAAGATGTATTTGGATTTGAGGAAAGAGTATTGGTGGCCTTGTATGAAGAGGGACGTCGCATGGTTTGTTGAGAGGTGCTTGACCTGCCGTAGGGTTAAGGCCGAGCACCAGAGACCGCATGGCAAGTTGCAGCCATTGTAGGTTCCCGAGTGGAAGTGGGAACAAATCACCATGGATTTCATCACCAAATTACCGAGGACTGCCAGAGGAGTTGATGCAATTTCGGTGATTGTGGATAGGTTGACGAAGAGCGCTCACTTCTTTGCCATCAGTGAGAGTTCTTCAGCGGAAAAGTTGGCAGAGGTGTATGTTAGGGAAGTGGTATCTCGGCATGGGGTGCCGATCTCGATTGTTTCGGACCGTGATGTGCGTTTCACTTCTAGATTCTGGAAGAAATTTCATCAGGAGTTGGGTACTAGACTGCATTTTAGTACCGCATATCATCCCCAGACGGACGGTCAGAGTGAGCGCACGATTCAGACGCTTGAGGACATGCTCCGCGCTTGTGTGTTGGACTTCGGGGGTAGTTGGGATACGTATTTATCCTTGGCAGAGTTTTCCTACAACAACAACCATCATTCGAGCATTGATATGCCACCCTTTGAGTTGTTGTATAGGAGGAGGTGTCGGACCCCTATTTGCTGGGGAGAGGTTGGGCAGAGAGTGATGGGCAGTACAGAGATCGTGCTTCAGACGACAGAGCAGATTCAGCAGGTCAGACAAAGGTTATTGACCGCCCAGAGCTGACAGAAGAGTTATGCAGACAGACGCCGGTCCGAGCTTGAGTTTCAGGTCGGCGACTTCGTTCTCCTGAAGGTCTCTCCTTGGAAAGGAGTGATTCGATTCAGGAAGAGGGGCAAGTTGGGGCCCCGTTATATTGGACCATTTCGTGTGATTGCGAGGGTAGGCCGGGTAGCCTATCGTTTGGAGTTGCCAGCAGAGTTGGGGCAGATCCACGACACTTTTCATGTGTCGCAATTGAGGAAGTGTATAGCCGATGAGTCGGCAGTGGTTCCATTAGAGGATATTCAGGTGGATGCGAGCCTGAATTATGCCGAGAGACCAGTGGCCATCAGAGATCGGAAGATTAAGGTTCTGAGGAACAAGGAGGTACTTCTGGTGTTGGTTCAGTGGCAACACCGGAAGGGATCAGAGATGACCTGGGAGCCGGAGCGTGAGATGCATGAGCAGCATCCGGAGCTATTTTCAGAGCGAGACTTCGAGGGCGAAGTCTAGTTCTAGTGGGGGAGAGTTGTAACAGCCCGGATTTCCAGGTATCTTTTATGTTTCTAATTTTGATGTTTTGTGAGTGGACTTGGCGAGTTGGAGCTCAGACTTGCCGAGTAGGGTCGCGATTCTGGACGCGGGTTCGCGTCTGGACTCGGCGAGTCCAAGGTGTGGACTCGGCGAGTCCATGCTGTTTAATGAAACCCTAATTGCTCGGGTTTGGGACTTATTTAAAGGGTCTTATGGACGTCATTTGTGCTCACCAGTCCCTTGAGTGAAACCCTAATCGAGTCTGAGCGTTTGGAGCAAAGAAGGAGGCCATTATTGATCTTGGAAGTGTCATCTTGAAAGGGAAAGGGAGGATCAGCTCGGGGGAAAGCAAGAGGAGCCATTTCTGAGGGTTTGGAGTCCAGAGCATCGCTATTGTGGTAAAATCTTCGAGCTATCCTCTTCTATGTTGATGTTTTCATTGATTTAGGGCTTATTGAGGCCTCATGTGGCTAGATCTAGTGCTCCCTTGGTCCCTTAAGCGTTTTAGACCATAGATCTGGACCCTTGGGGGTATTGTGAACACCAATATAAGGGCTTTACGTGATGAATCAGTCTAGGAAGGCCAGATCTATGAATTGTTGGAGTAGATATGACCTTAGAAGCGAGTTTGAGTGATTGCATGGCATGGACTCGCCGAGTCCGATGAGCAGACTCGGCGAGTAGCTTGAAGATTGCCCTTAGATCGTCCAGTGAGTGGTCCAGTCGAGTCGTGGGTTGACTCAGTGAGTCAGGGCGAGTTGAGAGGGTTGACAGGTGGACTGATTCGAACTGGGACTCGCTGAGTTGTTCTTGAGACTCGGCGAGTTGAGTCGGGGTGGCCCCGCGATTCTTCCAGGTGGAACTCGTCGAGTCAGGGGAGTACTCGACGTGTCAAAAAGGGAATCCTAGATAGTTGGTAAAAACGTCTAGACTCGTCGAGTCGCCCTAGTGCACTCGCCGAGTCCGGTCAAAGTTGACCGTTCACCGTTGACTAGCGTTGACTTAAAAAGAGTAGTCAACCTTAGTGGTAAAAGTGTTAATAAGAGATGTATGATAATATAGAGAGATTGTAGCTCGGAGGATCGAGCACGAGTGATTTCGGGATTTGCTAGCTATCGATATTCTCGAGGTGAGTCTTCTCACTATACTCTACCCGGAAGGGTTTGACTGTGTGACCGGAAGGTCGGATATGATATGAGACATATGTACTATATGTGATAAGTTAATTGTTATATGTGTTATGTATGATATGCTTAATGTGGGCCGGAAGGTGAATATGTTATGGGCCGGAAGGCGTTGTAATTTGGACCGAAGGGTTGGCGTGGGTAGGACCGGAAGGTTTACCCAGTAGGGACGGAAGTCCCCTGAGACACATGGACCGGAAGGTCAGGGCCTGGAAAGGCGTATGTGCGTAAGTTGTATTTTGGTGAACTCATTAAGCATTTATTCTTACAGTTGTTGTGTATGTGTTTCAGGTACTAGCGAGGACCGTGGGAAGGCGCCGACGTGATCTGTACACACTGATGGATGATTTATGATCTTGGGATTCATATGATTTGTACTATGACATGATACGTTGGATATTTATGCCTTGTTTTGGATGAAAATACATTTTTAGAAATGAAAATTTTGTTTTAAAATTTCCATTGTTACACTGGAACCTCGGAGTACACGGGGCGTATGAGGGTACGTGGGGCGTACGCCTCAGATCGTCATGGCTTACATATCCGAAATACTCGAGTGTGAATGTCGACTTACCTCGGTGTATGCGGGGCGTACTTCGGATGAGTCCGATGACTCGTCTTCGGATAATACCGGGATTTAATAATTAAATTTAATTATTAATTATTTAATAAACTTCGAAAACTCATATCTTCTTCATATGAACTCCATTTTCGATGTTCTTTATATCCACGCGAAGGTGAGACTACTCTCTACAACTTTCGTTTAGACTCCGTCGGCTAATTTTAAATTTATTTTTATTATTTATTTTTAATAGGCCGGGACAGAAAATCTTCGTTATAAATTCATAACATCTTCGTTTGACGTCCGTTCTCGCCTAACTTTTTATCGCTTCGATACCAACAACGAGATCTTCGACTCTCGTTTAGATTGTTTCGGCTAAAAACCGCTCGATCTCAAATCGAGTATTTCAGGCTGCATACCGCTAAGCCAAAACTTCGATAAATCATAACTTCCTCATACGAAGTCAGATTTGGGCGTTCTATATATATTCGGAAACCTCGTTTCAACCACTACAACCTTAACCAAAGATATCAAGTTTATTTTACACTTAAATTTCGACGCGTATTTTTATTCTTAATTAATCAAACCACATAATTAAGCAATTAAGCACAAAACACGTAATACTCAAATAATACAATCTTATTATTTCAAAACAGGTTACAAAGGTTATCCTAGACTATTACATTGCTAAAAATGGCAAGCCCGAAAACACAGGCGTTAAAATTCTCTCCACCTTAGAATGATTCCGTCCCCGGAATCACACATCAACAAACAAATGCGGATAGCGACTCAACATGTCACTCTCCGTCTCCCAGGTGAGATTCGGCCCATTCGTGTGTTTCCATCGGACAAGCACTAACCCAATCATTTTGCGTCGCAACTTCTTCGTCTTTCGGTCAACAATTGCCTCTGGTTCTTCAATCAACCTTTTGTTCTCATGAATTATCAATTCAGAAATTGGATTTTATATCGGGTACTTCTCCCGTGAACTTCCTCAAATAACACATATGAAAAGTGTTGTGAATTCCAATCAGTTAATCGGGTAATTCGAGCTTGTAAGCTTGGTTCCCAACCCTCTGAAGAACTTTAAATGGTCCAATAAACCTTGGACTCAACTTTCCCCTTTTACCAAATCATATAAGTCCCTTCCACGGCGAGACTTTAAGCAAAACCGAATCTCCAACCTCAAAAGTCATCGGTCTTCACTTTTTGTCAGCATAACTCTTTTGACGATCCTGAGCTGCTAACATTCTTTCCCTAATTATTTTCAACTTTTCAGCAGTTTGATGAACCATCTTCGGTCCCATAAACTGCTTTTCCTCAGCCTCAAGCCAACAAGACGGCGTACGACACTTCTGTCCATACAAAGCTTGATAAGGTGCCATCTTAATGCTCGAGTGAAAACTATTATTATAGGAAAATTCTACCAATGGTAAATGTTCATTCCAGTTACCTAGGAATTCCAAGGTACATGCTCTTAGCATATCTTCAAGTGTTTGTATTGTTCTTTCACTCTGACCATCGGTCTGCGGATGGTAAGCTGTACTTAAACACAACTTGGTACCCATTTCCTCTTGTAGACTTTTCCAAAACCTTGAGGTGAAACGGCTATCACGATCCGATACAATCGTTAACGGAACACCGTGAAGCCTCACAATTTCCTTCACGTAAGAATTTGCAAGCTTCTCCATAGACCATTTCTCCTTGGCTGCTATGAAATGCGCACTCTTAGTGAATCGATCAACGACCACCCAAATCATGTCGTGACCATTCTTTGTTCGGGGCAGTTTAGTGACAAAATCTATAGCAATGTCTTCCCACTTACCCATAGGCACAGGTAAAGGCTCTAAACTCCCATATGGTTTCTGATGTTGTGTCTTTACTCTCGCACAAGTCACACACTCAGCCACATACTTTGCAACATCAAGC
Source organism: Lactuca sativa (assembly GCF_002870075.4). Classification (NCBI taxonomy): domain Eukaryota; kingdom Viridiplantae; phylum Streptophyta; class Magnoliopsida; order Asterales; family Asteraceae; genus Lactuca; species Lactuca sativa. The sequence goes on from NC_056631.2 coordinate 136,873,697, forward strand.
TTCATCGTCGGCCACCAGTAGTAGGGTTTCAGGTCCCTATACATTTTAGTGCTACCGGGATGAATCGAGTACATGGTTTTGTGAGCTTCTTCCATCAGAAGATCTCTAACTCCTCGAGTCTTAGGTATCCAAATCAAATCTTGGAACACCTTCAGTCCATGACTGTTTACACCGAACACCAACGTTTTGCCCAAACGTTCCTCCTTTCGGTCATTCTTCTCAGAAGCTTCGCTTTGATCTATCTTTATACTTTCCAAAATGGTCGAGACAACTTCAATTCTCAACGCTCTTGGCCTTTTCCTTTCAAGATTGACTTTCCGACTGAGAGCATCAACAACAACATTAGCTTTATCGGGATGGTAAAGTATCTCCCAGTCGTAGTCTTTAAGTAATTCTTGCCAGCGTCGTTACCTCATATTCAATTCCTTTTGATTAAAGAGATATTGGAGACTCTTATGATCAGTAAAAAGTTTGCACTTCGTGCAATAGAGGTAATGCCTCCATATTTTCAGAGCGAAAACTACCGCTGCCAACTCCAAATCATGAGTCGGGTAATTCTTTTCATGCTCTTTCAGCTGTCGAGACGCATATGCTATCACCTTTTTGTTGGATAAAGTGTCTAAGTCCATAACTTATTTGGTATATACTTGACCCAAACCCGGCATGGTCCATTTGGGTTGCATTTCATCCAAACTATTTATGGATAATTTTATGAGAGTTATACACATATGATTATTAATATATTATAAGTTATAATATATTAATATGATGTCATGTTATTTAATTAGTCTTAGTCTTAAATTAATTATGAATTAATTTAGAGATTAAAAGGAAGACTAATTAGATTGTGGGCTATTGGTTTTATATAGTGTGGGCTAACACTCATTTGTTAATGGGCTAGGCTTCTATGGAAGTCCATGGATGATCCATGGAGCTTTTAACCCATGGATCCTTGGAAAAGGAAAGGTCATGGGTTATTAGGGTTTCACCCTAACCATGCACACTATATAAGCATGCTTATGTTGCATGAAATAGCCACTAGCGGCACTAGTTGTGTGAGACTTTGTGTGTGGCCGATTTTTATGTGTGTATACACTCTCTCAAAGTTTTCCAAGAGTTTGTGGTGATTTGTGATTCCATTTGAGGCATTCACACTATTGGTGCTTGGCCCTCAAACTCCTTAGGAATCAAACTCATCATCAAAAGATATGTAATCTCATCTAATTCTTTTATGTTTAAAAGTACCCCATGCCATGTTAGATAGGTTATGAACCTTGGAAAATTATTATTTTGCATGTATTTAGACAAACATAGATCCAAGGTTTATTAGGGTTGCATGCACACTTAGGAAGTGTTAGATTGCTCAAAACCCAACTGTGGTATCAGAGCCTAGGCTTGCTTGATTGAATACTTGATGCAAATTGCTGAAAATTGAAGATTTTATGCTGTCTGCACAGCTGACTCGCCGAGTCCATGAAGGGACTCGACGAGTCCAAGGCAAAACTCATCCAACTCGGCGAGTTGGTTCGTGCACTCGACGAGTTGGACCCCCAGACAGCATATCTTCGAGTTTTGGTGCTGGAATTGGTCTAGAATCATTACCTTAAACTGTTTTGGACTCATAAAATGTCACACCCCCAAACTTGAACGGCGGAAACGTTCGGGGGCGGATGACTTCATGTGGTAACGTAACAAATGAATACATAGTAAAGAAAGCAATACAACCATCATATATATAATTGAAAGTTTACATTTGTCAAAAGTTACATGTTCAAGACCAATTACAATATGATGTCAAAAATACGAGATTAAACTGGCGCCGCAGCATCCCTTTATCAAAAGCGAAATGAATACCTGAAATTACTGATTTCCTGGGACATACAAGTAATTTTGAAAGAGTAGATCAGCATTTAAGCTGGTGAGTTTCATAAGTATTTAAGTGACAATGTTTGTATGAAATGAAATGTTTTGTCTTTGTTTATTTGTGCTTAGAAAATCCTATATTTTCTACTAGTATAAAAGTAGCCTTCACTCAAGACCAATGTTTGTTTCTAAAAATGTATGTAAGTGTAAAGTAACCAATGTGTTTGAAAACCTTGTAAATCAATGCATTTTTAATACCCCATGTGAGTTTTATAACCATACTATTGACTCGGAATGCCTATACACAACGTTCTTCAGGCGTTGGAATGTTATGACGTTTGTCACCCCAAACAGTGGACTGCAGCTAACAGTCAGGGCGCGGGTTGTCAAGCCCATATAGATCTATACACAAACACCATGCTCCCCCTCCAAGGGATTCTGGTATATAATACATGACTTGAAATGTGTACTCGAACGTACATGAAGTTAGTGTCTCACAAAACCATGGTATAAAAACAGATCTACTTGTTAAAATGATACGTTTGTTCTTGTATACGAAAGTGACTTCTTGAAATTCGTGTTTCTAGTACATAAGAGTTAGAAAGTTGTTCGTAAAACTATGCCTATTATAGTTTTCTAACAGTGTGTCTCGTTTGTTTAGAAATACCTAGAAAAGGAATCATTTGTTTATGAAAGCATAGATTTTTGGTGTACAGTCTAAGATAGACAAGTATAATCTAAGAAAAGTTTAGTTTATACATGCATTACAACAAATTTATATTTCAAAAGATAGAATGTTATTTTAACATATGTTATATATAAGAAAGTTCCTTAAAAGTTTGTAAATCGCATGTGATTTGGATATATAACAGCATATAAAAGAGTTCTTTATGTAACACATGATAATACTCTTGTGTTTTACTTGTAATCCCCCCCTTGAAAGCATATAAAAGAATTTATAGAATATTTAAAAGGTAAATTAAGGGGTATGAACTCACTTGAAAGTTTGAAGATAGCGAGATGGAAAACCGGGCAGAGTTTCGTCTCGGGAAACGGATTTTCCTCGGGATTCTCGGGAATCTCGGGAGTAAAATCGACCCTCGGGACTTGAGCAAAAAGACCAGAGCTTCGGGTTTGAACGGGCACGGAAAACGAGGCAAGATTGTGAGAGAAAGGAGAGAAATGAGCATTTTTCTCGGAAGCCCTCGCATTCTATTTATAGGAAGGCTCAACCGCCTCGGTACGCGGGGCGTACGCTCGTACGCAGCGCGTACGCGTACGTCATGCATGACCGAAGCCTCGACTGCCACGGCTTCGGATGGGAGGCGGGTCGGATGGGACGGCGGGTCGGATGGGACAGCGGGTCGGACGGGTCGGTCGGACGGGCGGTCGGATAGGTCGGAAGCCTCGGATAGGGCGAAATGGACGATCAGAGGCCAAGTCTCTCGGGTGCGCAGGGCGTACAGGGTTACGCAGCTCGTACCTCGGATGAGGACGATGACTCCTCTTCGGATAAGGCTTGAATTTTGATTTAAATAAATATATGATTTATTTAATAAACTTCAAAAATTCATATCTTCTTCATACGAACTCCGTTTTCGATGGTCTTTATATCCACGCGTAGGTGAGACTACGCTCTACAACTTTCGTTTAGACTCCGTCGGCAAATTCCGAAATTAATTTTTTTATTATTTATATTATAACTCATCGTGTTTAAGGAATTTCTTTGAAAATTCATAACTTCTTTATCTGATGTCGGTTTTTGCCAGACTTTTTACCGCTGAAATACCATTGTCGAGACCTTCAATTCTTGTTTAGGTCATTCCGGCCAAAAGTCGCTCGATCTCCGATTCGAGTTTTTAGCTGTCTGTTGCTAAGCTGAACTTGGAAAAATCATAACTTCGATATATGAAGTCGGATTTGGGCATTCTTTTTACGTACGATCATGGTTTAAAGACATTTAAACATAGAAGGAATTTAAATAGAACTATTTGTACATTTTATTATGAAAGTAAATTTTATTACTCAAAAGTGGTTACAATACTTGACCCATTTAGGTCATTACAAAGAGTTGAAGTATCGGGTTGTCACATCATCCCCCCGTTAGAGAGAATTTCGTTCCGAAATTTAAAGTAGTAAAGATACTAGTAAACATGAAAGAGATGAGGGTACTTTTGTTTCATCTGATCTTCGCGTTCCCATGTGAATTCAGGTCCCCGCTTGGCGTTCCAGCGAACCTTCACGATGGGTATGCGACTTTGTTTTGTTTGTTTGACCTCTCGGTCCATGATTTCTACTGGTTCTTCCACAAAGTTGAGGCTCTCGTTGATCTCGATCTCGTCGAGTGGAATAACAAGAGTCTCGTCGGACAGACACTTTTTCAAGTTTGAGACGTGGAAGGTTGGATGGATGTTTACTAAGTTCGCGCGGTAGGTTCAGCTTGTAAGCCACAGGGCCGATTCTGGCAAGAATCTCGAAAGTCCCTATGTATCTTGGATTTAGTTTCCCACGCTTTCCAAAGCGTATTAAACCCTTCCACGGTGAGACCTTTAATAAGACGTGGTCTCCTACCTGGAATTCCAAAGGTTTCCTCCTTTGGTCATCGTAGCTTTTCTGTCGGTCTCTAGAGGCTTTCAATCGTTCACGAATCTGAACGATCTTCTCTATCGTTTCTCGTATGATTTCAGGACCGGTGAGAGTGCTTTCAAGAACTCTTCCTCTAGCTAACTGGGTATCGCCAACTTCAGTCCAGCACATAGGGGATCTGCACTTTCGACCATAGAGGGCTTCAAACGGAGCAACCTTTATGCTTTTATGATAACTATTGTTGTATGAAAATTCGACAAGGGGTAAATGGATATCCCATGCCTTTCCAAAGTCAATCACACAGGCTCTCATCATACTTCTAAATTTTGTATTGTTCTCTCTCTTTATCCGTCTGTTTGTGGGTGGTAGGCTGTACTCATGTCTAGCCTAGTTCCCAGGGAACTTTCTAGTGACTGCCAGAATCTTGAAGTGAATCTACTATCTCGATCGGAGATAATGGATATCGAAACACCATGCAGTCGCACTACTTCCCTTAAGTAAGTTCTTGTAAGCTTCTCCATTTTGTCAGTCTCCTTGATGGGTAGGAAATGCGCGGATTTGGTCAATCTGTCTACAATGACCCATATGGTATCGAGTCCACTAGTCGTCTTGGGTAACTTGGTTATGAAGTCCATAGTAATCCGCTCCCATTTCCATTATGGTATCTCTGGTTGTTGTAGTAATCCTGACGGTTTCTGATACTCGACCTTAACCTTAGCGCAAGTAAGACATTTACTCACGAAGGTAGCAATTTCTGCTTTCATGTTAGGCCACCAGTACAGTTTCTTAAGATCCAGATACATTTTATTTGAACCCGGGTGAACGGAATATCTTGAGTTGTGAGCTTCGGTCATGACTACGTTTCTGAAACCACCATGTTTCGTGGTCCAGATTCGGTCCATGAGATAGTAGGCTCCGCCACCCTTGACTTCTAGATTCTTTTCCATTCCTCGCAGGGATTCACCCGCCACATTTTCAGGTTGCAAAGCTTCCATTTGTGCCTCCTTAATTTGTGTGGATAAGTGGGAATGGATAGTCATGGTCAGAGATTTGACCCTCCGACCAGTGTATTCCTTTCGACTGAGGGCGTCAGCTACTATGTTGGCCTTGCCAGGATGATAACGAATTTCGCATTCGTAGTCATTTAGTAACTCAACCCATCGTCGTTGTCGCATGTTGAGTTCCTTTTGATCGAAAATGTGTTGAAGGCTCTTGTGATCGGTGAAAATAGTACTCTTTGTTCCGTATAAGTAGTGCCTCCAGATCTTCAGAGCAAATACCACTGCTCCTAACTCGAGATCGTGTGTCGTATAGTTCACTTCGTGTGTCTTAAGCTGTCGGGAGGCATAAGCGATAACCTTCCCTCTCTGCATAAGAACACAACCGAGTCCTTGATTTGACACATCGCAATACACTACGAAGTCTTCTATCCCTTCGGGGAGGGATAGTATCGGTGCGGTGCACAAGGCCTGTTTTAGCGTCTGGAATGCCTTCTCTTGTTTCGCTTCCCAGTCAAAGGCCACGCCTTTCTGGGTTAATGTAGTAAGAGGTTTCGCAATGCTAGAGAAGTTCTTTATGAATCTGCGATAGTAGCTAGCGAGACCTAGAAATTGACGAATTTCTGTAGGTGTCTTTGGTGCCGACCAGTTCTCAATGGCCTTAATTTTGGAGGGGTCCACATGTATACCTTTCTCGCTAACAACGTGGCCTAAAAATTCGACTCTTCGAATCCAAAATTTGCATTTAGAGAACTTCGCATAGATTTTCTCCGTTCGCAGTGTTTCTAGGACTTTTTGTAAGTGCTGACTATGCTCTTCCTTACTTCGAGAGTAGATATGTATATCATCGATAAAGACGATGACGAACTGATCCAAGTAAGGGCAGCATACCCTATTCATTAGGTCCATAAATACTGCTGGTGCATTGGTTAATCCGAACGGCATCACAACAAACTCGTAGTGTCCATAACGAGTTCGGAAAGCTGTCTTTGGAATGTCCCCCTCTAGAACTCGTAATTGGTGATATCCAGATCGTAGATCTATTTTGGAGAAGTAGTTCGCTCCTTGAAGTTGATCGAATAGGTCGTCAATACGAGGTAGAGGATAGCGGTTCTTGACAGTAAGTTTGTTCAGCTCTCTGTAGTCGATGCACATACGGAACGATCCGTCTTTCTTCTTTACAAACAAGACCGGTGCTCCCCAAGGTGAGAAACTTGGTCTTATGAATCCTTTTCGAAGGAGTTCATTAAGTTGACTGGAAAGCTCCTGCATCTCTGCTGGTGCGAGACGATAAGGCGACTTCGCTACAGGGGTAGCTCCTGGAACTAAGTCGATTCTGAACTCGACTTGGCGTTGCAGTGGTAATCCTGGTAGTTCTTCTGGAAAGATATCGGGAAAGTCGCATACTACCGAGATGCCTTTGATGTCCTTCAGTTCTTGACTTGTATCAACGATGTGCGCTAGGAATGCTCGACAATCCTTCCGCAAGCACTTTCAAGCTTGGATGCACGAAATGATGCGAAGGTTTGTACTAGATTTGTCGCCGTAGATAACTAATGTTTCTTTGTTAGGGAGGTTAAGACGAACTGCTTTTTCAAAGCACTTGATGTCGGCGCGAAGAAGACTCAACCAATCCATGCCGACTATGACGTCGAAACTTTTAATTTGGACCGGCATGAGATTGATTGGGAAAGAATGGCCGTCTAAAGTTAACGTACAACCCATGTATATGCAGTTAGTGTTTTCGGTTTTTCCATTGGCCATCTCTACAGTGAATGATTTTTCTAACTTGCTAGGTTTAGGTTTAAGTAAATGAATAAAGTTTTGACTCACGAAGCTTCTCTCCGCTCCACTATCGAATAATATGCATGCATATGAATTATCGAGAAGGAACGTACCAGCAACTATAGTTGGGTCAGCCACAACTTCGTCATGGCCTATTGCCAAAACTCGTCCCACACCTCCGGTGCCTGCTGCCTTAGGACAGTTCCTATTGTACTGGCCCACCTCGTCACAACCGTAGCAAGTCTGCCCTATACCTGCATCGGGAACTTGAGTGATCGGCTTTGCGGGGTCCTTGCAGAAATGGGCTGTGTGTCCCTTCCTGTTGCAGTTGGGGCACTGCATTTCCCAACAAGGTCCATGGTGGTGGTAATTGCATTTAGTGCACTTTGGGAGGTTACCTACATAAGGCTTTGATGGGTAGGTATTTGTAGGAGTTGTAGTAGGTATAGTGGTAGCATTCACTGAAACCAGTTGTTTCTTTGCGGATTCCTGGGAAGACCCACCCTTCCCTTTATTCCACACCCTCTTCCTGCTATTGTTGTTGTTGTTGTTGTTGTTGTTGTTGTTGTTGTTGTTGTTGTTGTTTCCTTTCTGTGGTTCTGGTATAGAAGTGGTTGAGTTCTGACGACCTCCGTCGTCAATCAGAGATTGTGCCAGTTCCTTAGCACTTTCAAAGGTGTCAGGTTTGGAAGCTAACACGCTTGATCGAATTTGGGGCGTCAGTCCCCAGATGTACCTTTCTATTTTCTTGCTCTCGGGAGCAATCATATATGGACAAAGAATTGCCAGCTCGCAGAATCTGTTGGTATAAGTAGCGATGTCGGTACCAACCATTCCGAGAGTCCATAGCTCGTGTTCAAGCTTTTGAATCTCTCCCCGTGGGCAGTATTCTCTCATCATCATGGCTTTCAGGCTCTCCCAGCTTATGGAGTTTGCCACGATTAGGGTAAGTACTTTAACGTGGCCATTCCACCAAGTTAAAGCTTTATCAATAAGGGTGAAAGTTGCAAATTTGACTTTGCTGTGCTCGGGACAGGAGCAAATTTCAAAGACTGCCTCCGTCCTTTCAATCTACTGCCTCATGGCCATCACACCACCTGTTCCATAAAACATCCGGGGCTTGGCATTAGTGAAGTCCTTATAGGTACATTCTCGAGGTGGTCCATGACTCTCGCCATGGTTGGATGTGTGTGTGCCAGATCCCGAGCCATTAGTACTCGAGTTATTGATCTGTGACATGGCAGCTGCCACCGCTGCGGTGACTGCTGCTTGGAACATGACGGCATCAAATTGAGGTGGAGGAGGTGGTGGTACAGGTGTTTCCCCACCGTTGTTTCGCCTTGGGTTCCTACGCGGAGGCATCCTTCAACTATGGGTTCAAAAGACAAGGATAAGAATTCCATAGAATAGGAAATGTATGTGTCTCATGAACTAAATTGTTATAGTTCAACAACAGATGATAGTATGAGTCTTAAAATAGAAGAATGAAAGTTATTTGTAAGACTGAAAGTATGAAACAAGTATTTGGTTTCTTAAAGACCTTTCAAAGTTTGAACGAAATACTTAACGTAGTAGTAATAGTGTCACTTATATTAATATAAAAGTTGTTACAATGATCATGAAAATTTGACCCCTATAAGGGTCTCCGATTACAAAGTTCGATAAATTTAAAGACTTTTAGCCGAGGTCCTAAGCTATAACAAAATTTGAGTCCTTGACAAGCACTACTTGCGTCGTAGGTTGCGCTTGGAGCTTGACTCCGCATCTGATTGCTTCGACTCCATTAGACGCCTATCAAAAGCGGCTTGTTGTTCCCTCAGTTCGGCGAGGGCTGCAATCATTTGTGCTTGAAATGCTTCGATTTGGAGTTGAGCATTGTCTTGTATCTTGTCCAGCCTACGGATGTCAGAAGTGTGAACCTGCACTTCCACGTTGACATCTCGGAGTCGGCTAGCTTGAACTCCAGACTGATAGGACTGATTGGCTAACTTACCAACCATTACCGGGAGTGCTCGATCAGCCGAACCTCTGCCGCGGACATCATAGAAGTCCCGGCACATGCCGTAGGGAGGACGTAGGTTTTGCTGTTGGCTCCAATGGTGGAGGTGACTTCCCCAGACGAGAGTCGGTCCTTGAAAGTTCCTTACGAAGACGGGAGGTTGAATGGGTGGTGGATCGATAACTTTCATTCTTCTATTTTAAGACTCATACTATCATCTGTTGTTGAACTATAGCAATTTAATTCATGAGACACATACATTTTCTATTCTATGGAATTCTTATCCTTGTCTTTTGAACCCATAGTTGAAGGATGCCTCCGCGTAGGAACCCAAGGCGAAACAACGGTGGGGAAACACCTGTACCACCACCTCCTCCACCTCAATTTGATGTCGTCATGTTCCAAGCAGCAGTCACCGCAGCGGTGGCAGCTGCCATGTCACAGATCAATAACTCGAGTACTAATGGCTCGGGATCTGGCACACACCCATCCAACCATGGCGAGAGTCATAGAACACCTCAAGAATGTACCTATAAGGACTTCACTAATGCCAAGCCCCAGATGTTTTATGGAACTGGTGGTGTGATGGCCCTGAGGCAGTGGATTGAAAGGACGGAGGCAGTCTTTGAAATCTGCTCCTGTCCCGAGCACAGCAAAGTCAAATTTGCAACTTTCACCCTTATTGATAAAGCTTTAACTTGGTGGAATGGCCACATTAAAGTACTTACCCTAATCGTGGCAAACTCCATAAGTTGGGAGAGCCTGAAAGCCATGATGATGAGAGAATACTGCCCACAGGGAGAGATTCAAAAGCTTGAACATGAGTTACGGACTCTCGGAATGGTTGGTACCGACATCGCTACTTATACCAACAGATTCTGCGAGCTGGCAATTCTTTGTCCAGATATGATTGCTCCCAAGAGCAAGAAAATAGAAAGGTACATCTGGGGACTGACGCCCCAAATTCGATCAAGCGTGTTAGCTTCCAAACCTAACACCTTTGAAAGTGCTAAGGAACTGGCACAATCTCTGATTGACTACGGAGGTCGTCAGAAATCAACCACTTCTGTACCAGAACCACAGAAAGGAAAAAACAACAACAACAACAATAGCAGGAAGAGAGTGTGGAATAAAGGGAAGGGTGGGTCTTCCCAGGAATCCGCAAAGAAACAACTGGTTTCAGTGAATGCTACCACTATACCTACTACAGCTCCTACAAATACCTACCCAACAAAGCCTTATGTAGGTAACCTCCCAAAGTGCACTAAATGCAATTACCACCACCAAGGACCTTGTCGGGAAATATAGTGCGCCAACTGCAACAGGAAGGGACACACAGCCTGTTTCTTTAAGGACCCCGCAAAGCCGATCACTCAAGTTCCCGGTGCGGGTATAGGGCAGACTTGCTACGGTTGTGACGAGGTGGGCCACTACAAGAGGAACTGTCCTAAGGCAGCAGGCACCGGAGGTGTGGGACGAGTTTTGGCAATAGGCCACGACGAAGCTGTGGCTGACCCAACTATAGTTGCTGGTACGTTCCTTCTCGATAATTCATATGCATGCATATTATTTGATAGTGGAGCGGAGAGAAGCTTCGTGAGTCAAAACTTTATTCATTTACTTAAACCTAAACCTAGCAAGTTAGAAAAATCATTCACTGTAGAGATGGCCAATGGAAAAACCGAAAACACTAACTGCATATACATGGGCTGTACGTTAACTTTAGACGACCATTCTTTCCTAATCAATCTCATGCCGGTCCAAATTAAAAGTTTCGACGTCATAGTCGGCATGGATTGGTTGAGTCTTCTTCGCGCCGACATCATGTGCTTTGAAAAAGCAGTTCGTCTTAACCTCCCTAACAACGAAACATTAGTTATCTACGGCGACAAATCTAGTACAAACCTTCGCATCATTTCGTGCATCCAAGCTCGAAAGTGCTTGCGGAAGGATTGTCGAGCATTCCTAGCACACATCGTTGATACAAGTCAAGAACTGAAGGACATCAAAAGCATCTCGGTAGTACGCGACTTTCCCGATATCTTTCCAGAAGAACTACCAGGATTACTACCGCAACGCCAAGTCGAGTTCAGAATCGACTTAGTTCCAGGAGCTACCCCTGTAGCGAAGTCGCCTTATCGTCTCGCACCAGCAGAGATGCAGGAGCTTTCCAGTCAACTTAATGAACTCCTTCGAAAAGGATTCATAAGACCAAGTTTCTCACCTTGGGGAGCACCGGTCTTGTTTGTAAAGAAGAAAGACGGATCGTTCCGTATGTGCATCGACTACAGAGAGCTGAACAAACTTACTGTCAAGAACTGCTATCCTCTACTCCGTATTGACGACCTATTCGATCAACTTCAAGGAGCGAACTACTTCTCCAAAATAGATCTACGATTCGGATATCACCAATTACGAGTTCTAGATGGGGACATTCCAAAGACAGCTTTCCGAAATCGTTATGGACACTACGAATTTGTTGTGATGCCGTTTGGATTAACCAATGCACCAGCAGTGTTTATGGACCTAATGAATAGGGTATGCCGCCCTTACTTGGATCAGTTCGTCATCGTCTTTATTGATGATATACTTATCTACTCTCGAAGTAAGGAAGAGCATAGTCAGGACCTACGAAAAGTCCTAGAAACACTGCGAACGGAGAAACTCTATGTGAAGTTCTCTAAATGCGAATTTTGGATTCGAAGAGTCGAATTTTTAGGCCACGTTGTTAGCGAGAAAGGTATACACGTGGACCCCTCCAAAATTAAGGCCATTGAGAACTGGTCGGCACCAAAGACACCTACAGAAATTCGTCAATTTCTAGGTCTCGCTGGCTACTATCGCAGATTCATAAAGAACTTCTCTAGCATTGCAAAACCTCTTACTACATTAACCAAGAAAGGCGTGGCCTTTGACTGGGAAGCGAAACAAGAGAAGGCATTCCAGATGTTAAAACAGGCCTTGTGCACCGCACCGATACTATCCCTCCCCGAAGGGATAGAATTCTTCGTAGTGTATTGCGATGCGTCAAATCAAGGACTCAGTTGTGTTCTTATGCAGAGAGGGAAGGTTATCGCTTATGCCTCCCGACAGCTTAAGACACACGAAGTGAACTATACGACACACGATCTCGAGTTAGGAGCAGTGGTATTTGCTCTGAAGATCTGGAGGCACTACTTATACGGAACAAAGAATACTATTTTCACCGATCACAAGAGCCTTCAACACATTTTCGATCAAAAGGAACTCAACATGCGACAACGACGATGGGTTGAGTTACTAAATGACTACGAACGCGAAATTCGTTATCATCCTGGCAAGGCCAACGTAGTAGCTGACGCCCTCAGTCGAAAGGAATACACTGGTCGGAGGGTCAAATCTCTGACCATGACTATCCATTCCCACTTATCCACACAAATTAAGGAGGCACAAATGGAAGCTTTGCAACCTAAAAATGTGGCGGGTGAATCCCTTCGAGGAATGAAAAAGAATCTAGAAGTCAAGGGTGGCGGAGCCTACTATCTCATGGACCGAATCTGGACCCTGAAACATGGTGGTTTCAGAAACGTAGTCATGACCGAAGCTGACAACTCAAGATATTCCGTTCACCCGGGTTCAGATAAAATATATCTGGATCTTAAGAAACTATACTGGTGGCCTAACATGAAAGCAAAAATTGCTACCTTCGTGAGTAAATGTCTTACTTGCGCTAAGGTTAAGGTCGAGTATCAGAAAGCGTCAGGATTACTACAACAACCAGAGATACCAGAATGGAAATGGGAGCGGATTACTATGGACTTCATAACCAAGTTACCCAAGACGACAAGTGGACTCGATACCATATGGGTCATTGTAGACAGATTGACCAAATCCATGCATTTCCTACCCATCAAGGAGACTGACAAAATGGAGAAGCTTACAAGAACTTACTTAAGGGAAGTAGTGCGACTGCATGGTGTTTCGATATCCATTATCTCCGATCGAGATAGTAGATTCACTTCAAGATTCTGGCAGTCACTACAAAGTTCCCTGGGAACTAGGCTAGACATGAGTACAGCCTACCACCCACAAACAGACGGACAAAGTGAGAGAACAATACAAACTTTAGAAGATATGCTGAGAGCCTGTGTGATTGACTTTGGAAAGGCATGGGATATCCATTTACCCCTTGTCGAATTTTCATACAACAATAGTTATCATACAAGCGTAAAGGCTGCTCCGTTTGAAGCCCTCTATGGTCGAAAGTGCAGATCCCCTCTGTGCTGGACTGAAGTTGGCGATACCCAGTTAGCTAGAGGAAGAGTTCCTGAAAGCACTCTCACCGGTCCAGAAATCATACGAGAAACGACAGAGAAGATCGTTCAGACTCGTGAACGATTGAAAGCCTCTAGAGACCGACAGAAAAGCTACGTTGACCAAAGGAGGAAACCTTTGGAATTCTAGGTAGGAGACCACGTCTTATTAAAGGTCTCACCGTGGAAGGGTTTAATACGCTTTGGAAAGCGTGGGAAACTAAATCCAAGATATATAGGGCCTTTCGAGATTCTTTCTAGAATCGGCCCTATGGCTTACAAGCTTAACCTACCGCGCGAACTTAGTAACATCCATCCAACCTTCCACGTCTCAAACTTGAAAAAGTGTCTGTCCGACGAGACTCTTGTTATTCCACTCGACGAGATCGAGATCAACGAGAGCCTCAACTTTGTGGAAGAACCAGTAGAAATCATGGACCGAGAGGTCAAACAAACAAAACAAAGTCGCATACCCATCGTGAAGGTTCGCTGGAACGCCAAGCGGGGACCTGAATTCACATGGGAACGCGAAGATCAGATGAAACAAAAGTACCCTCATCTCTTTCATGTTCACTAGTATCTTTACTACTTTAAATTTTGGGACGAAATTCTCTCTAACGGGGGGATGATGTGACAACCCGATACTTCAACTCTTTGTAATGACCTAAATGGGTCAAGTATTGTAACCACTTTTGAGTAATAAAATTTACTTTCATAATAAAATGTACAAATAGTTCTATTTAAATTCCTTCTATGTTTAAATGTCTTTAAACCATGATCGTACGTAAAAAGAACGCCCAAATCCGACTTCATATATCGAAGTTATGATTTTTCCAAGTTCAGCTTAGCAACAGACAGCTAAAAACTCGAATCGGAGATCGAGCGACTTTTGGCCGGAATGACCTAAACAAGAATCGAAGGTCTCGACAATGGTATTTCAGCGGTAAAAAGTCTGGCAAAAACCGACATCAGATAAAGAAGTTATGAATTTTCAAAGAAATTCCTTAAAAACGATGAGTTATAATATAAATAATAAAAAAAAAATTTCGGAATTTGCCGACGGAGTCTAAACGCAAGTTGTAGAGCGTAGTCTCACCTACGCGTGGATATAAAGACCATCGAAAACGGAGTTCGTATGAAGAAGATATGAATTTTTGAAGTTTATTAAATAAATTATATATTTATTTAAATCAAAATTCAAGCCTTATCCGAAGAGGTGTCAGCGTCCTCATCCGAGGTACGCGTTGCGTACCCGAGAGACTTGGCCTCTGATCGTCCACGTCGCCCTATCCGAGGCTTCCGACCCGTCCGACCCGCCCGTCCGACCGACCCGTCCGACCCGCTGTCCCATCCGACCCGCCGTCCCATCCGACCCGCCTCCCCATCCGATCCGTCCCATCCGAAGCCGAGGCAGTCGAGGCTTCGGTAATGCATGACGTACGCGTACGCGCTGCGTGCGAGCGTACGCCCCGCGTACCGAGGCGGTTCAGCCTTCCTATAAATAGAATGCGAGGGCTTCCGAGAAAAATGCTCATTTCTCTCCTTTCTCTCATAATCTTGCCTCGTTTTCCGTGCCCGTTCAAACCCGAAGCTCTGGTCTTTTTGCTCAAGTTCCGAGGGTCGATTTTACTCCCGAGATTCCCGAGAATCCCGAGGAAAATCCGTTTCTCGAGACGAAACTCTGCCCGGTTTTCCATCTCGCTATCTTCAAACTTTCAAGTGAGTTCATACCCCTTAATTTACCTTTTAAATATTCTATAAATTCTTTTATATGCTTTCAAGGTGGGGATTACAAGTAAAACACACGAGTATTATCGTGTGTTACATAAAGAACTCTTTTATATGCTGTTATATATCCAAATCACATGCGATTTACAAACTTCTAAGGAACTTTCTTATATATAACATATGTTAAAATAACATTCTATCTTTTGAAATATAAATTTGTTGTAATGCATGTATAAACTAAACTTTTCTTAGATTATACTTGTCTATCTTAGACTCTACACCAAAAATCTATGCTTTCATAAACAAATGATTCCTTTTCTAGGTATTTCTAAACAAACGAGACACACTGTTAGAAAACTATAATAGGCATAGTTTTACGAACAACTTTCTAACTCTTATGTACTAGAAACATGAATTTCAAGAAGTCACTTTCGTATACAAGAACAAACGTATCATTTTAACAAGTAGATCTGTTTTTATACCATGGTTTTGTGAGACACTAACTTCATGTACGTTCGAGTACACATTTCAAGTCTTGTATTATATACCAGAATCCCTTGGAGGGGGAGCATGGTGTTTGTGTATAGATCTATACGGGCTTGACAACCCGCGCTCTGACTGTTAGCTGCAGTCCACCGTTTGGGGTGACAAACATCATAACATTCCAACGCCTGAAGAACGTTGTGTATAGGCATTCCGAGTCAATAGTATGCTTATAAAACTCACATGGGGTATTAAAAATGCATTGATTTAAAAGGTTTTCAAACATATTGGTTATTTTACACTTACATACATTTTTAGAAACAAACATTGGTCTTGAGTGAAGGCTACTTTTACACTAGTAGAAAATATAGGATTTTCTAAACACAAACAAACAAAGACAAAACATTTCATTTCATACAAACATTGTCACTTAAATACTTCTGAAACTCACCAGCTTAAATGCTGATCTACTCTTTCAAAATTACTTGTATGTCCCAGGAAATCAGTAATTTCAGGTATTCATTTCGCTTTTGATGAAGGGATGCTGCGGCGCCAGTTTAATCTCGTATTTTTGACATCATATTGCAATTGGTCTTGAACATGTAACTTTTGACAAATGTAAACTTTCAATTATATATATGATGGTTGTATTGCTTGCTTTACTACATATTCATTTGTTACGTTACCACATGAAGTCATCCGCCCCCGAACGTTTCCGCCGTTCAGGTTTGGGGGTGTGACATAAAGTCTCACACAAATTTTAATTCCATACCCTAGAAGTTTTAAAAGTTAAAATTCTACCCTTATACTATTATAAGATTAATGGTTAATTGTTTTATATATATATATATATATATATATATATATATATATATATATATATATATATATATATATATATATATATATATATATATATATATATATATGTATAAGAACAAGTCGTTTTACCGTTAGTAGGCCTCATTCACGAAGCCGGTCTATAAGGTGGGTATAAGGTTGTTGCCTATAAAATGGCGACTTAATGGGTGTCCACTCTCACACACCGCTTGCTTGACTGGTGGAGGGTCGTTAGCCAAACGGGTAGGACAATGACTTTAAATTCTCATTAAAAGTATAATGATTATTATAAAGTAACTAATTGTTTTATTTAATTCCCAATCTTAGTTACTTTAGGAAAAATGTGAATTTGGTGCTATCCCATGGAATTCAAACTTTGTACCTTACCAAGTCGCTGGTGGAGCGTGTGTGGTTAACCGGCACACTAACTTGGACTAGTAAGGATCACGAAGGGTGACTTAATGTTTTTCATAGATCAATGGAGCGTGTGTGGTTAACCGACACATTGATTGGGTGATAATATTAAGGGTACCAAGTGAATTGGTATGGTTACTCACACCTTGTTTTGTGATCCTCGGCATCCTAGTCACAAAATTTGAGAGGGCACACTCGAGATTGAAACATGCCATTGAAGAGTTCAATGAATCTCAAAAGATCTAGGAATTTCAAATCCAATTAAAACCTAATAAATTATTTCGTTTTTCATGGTGGAAATTGGTGAATCGTCATTCGCCTACCTTCAAATATTTTATAGCTTGGATTACGACATCCCTCTTCCAAATTATAAAATATTGTGTTGGGTCCTAGCCTTAATATTTCATATTGGGTGTTATATTAAGGACTTTGAATCAACTAACTTGATTTTCTCCCATTATAGATGTCTGGTTCAGACAACTATGATCTTCCCAAATCTCTTGAAGATGGTGTCCCTCAACATCATGCTTCACTTCCTCCACCTCCTCTAATTATTCTCCCTCACCCACAAGTTCTTGAAAAGTTTAAAGTCACTCAATCCCTATTGGCAAGCATAGTCTATGTGTGCTCACATCTTGGAGATAAAGTCACATTTTGACAAGCCGGGAGAGTTGGGTGTCAAAGTCTCGTGAAAGTTGGATGCTCAATCACTTTCTTAGTAACATAGTGAGTCTCTTTGGGACTACTATGAGACAGACTATGACATGACCCTTAATGATGTTATATATTTGCTTGGTGTTGTGGAATCAGCAATGATTTGGAACACCAGTAAAGCAAATTTGGTTAAAAGAACAACCTCCCAAGTCTTAAGTGGACATTGACAATGGTAGCATTGGATATCTAGAAAAGCATTTCTCTTCCCAATGGAAAGGGATCGGCCATAGTAAACTCGGTTGACCAAATGGTAAAGAGAAAGGCTAAGTTTGAGATAGTCTCATGTGCCATTACCAAAGGGTCCATGTGTTTTGTTGCCAAAGGAAGGGGCATTGGTTGCGAAGCTGCCCTATTCGCCTGAAAGGTCATAAGGTTGATCAAGTCAAGAGGTTTGACTCTACTTCGGGTAAAGTCAACTGTCTAACTCTATTAAGTTTCTATTTGGAGATTCTTATTATATAATGTGAATGGGTCACATGTTGATGTTTTTAAGAATCAAAGAAAAGATAGGAAACTTAAAGTAAGTATATGTTAATTCTGATTGCGAAGGTGGGTTTCGATCGCATGGTTCGGTAATCAGAATTTTGCGCTGTTGCTTAAGAGTTATAATATATTGCATATGAATAGATAACAACAAGGTTTTCATGTGGATTGTAAGGATAAGTTTTTCCGCAAAGTTTTAAAATAAAAGAAAAAAAAGAAAAAAAAAGGGTTTTAATTTTATTTATTTTAAAAATATCCTTACAATGGCATATGTGGAAAATTGTTGCTTATATGTTTCCAGTAATAGCAATATTGGAAAGTGGATTTGATTCTTTTATTTGTGGCAGTGTCTGAATTTACCAAATGAAGAAAGTTTTTCATCACCCAAGTTTCAATTGGACAGAAACTTGGAATCATACAAGTTGTATTGTATGATGAATGAGAATTTTCATCTTTGAAAATTAAGACTAATTCTTTGATCACATGTATATGTGAGTCAGTTGAAGGACTAAGGAATTAGGTACACTGGGTGTGCGCTGGTCAAGGTCCACCACAAAGATTGATTTGTCATGATTTACTAAAGATTAGTAAATATGATTATACTTATAAGGTTAAGTGTAATTCTGTAACATTGGAAAGGTTACAATGTATGACAAAACAAATGAGAAGAATCAAATTAGGCAGAAAGATAAAAGTTTCTCAAATTTGAAAGGATGGGAGAGTACTTTAGTATCGTATTTCATGATCATCTTCATGATTATGAAACCATATCACAAATTCATACTCTAAGGACGCCTTAGTGCATTGTTATGGCTAAGAAGAAAGGTCATGAATTGTTGGATTGGTTAAAATCAAGAAGATGAGTCATACTTCGTTCTAAAACAATTCTTAGAGTCATACTCCAAGATTGTAACTTTGAGTGACATAAAGGAAGATTTATTAACACTAGTCAAATGTAAGAGTAAAATGTTTTCTACTCTTGTACATTTGAGATTGGTAAGTTGTGATGTTTTGGATGAGACAAAGACCAACTAAGGCCAATTGTGTGAAGTGTTAGTCTTGATAAGAATTTGCACTATCCCTTGAATATTTGTTTTGTCAAAGAATGGTTCTTGACTGGGGAAACTTATATGTCAAGGGGACAGTGGGAGCCTTAAAGATCCTAAAAGAGTTTCAAGATTTAATCAAGAGTAAAACCTATAATTTATCACTAGCACACGTCTTAAGGTTTGCAACATATCGTGTTGACATACGTCTTATTTCTGTACCTACTTCAAATAAGTTGAATTTGCATGTAAGTTATCAGAGTTCAACTTGGAAGCATTGGTGGGCCTTGTGTTGCCAAGGTGACAAGAAACTAAGACTGAACAAGTTTAATCCATGTAAGGCTGAATTTGTCACTAACCTTATCTTGTGATTATGGTGTTGACAAATTCATATGGATAGGAACTCATACACTATAAAATCTAAGTGTCATAATGTTTCTCTCCGATTCATGAAAATGATGGTGAGGAAATGCTTTCACTAAGTAGATTTTACATAGATATCAATTGTGTTATTTGCATTTTCAAAAAGTCGTTAGTGGAGCGCGTGTAGTTAACCGGCACACTAACATGGACTTGTGAGAAATGCCAAATACCTAAGCAATTGGTATGGTTACTCACACCTTGTTTTGTGATCCTCGGCATCCTAGTCACAAAATTTGAGAGGGCACACTCGAGATTGAAACATGCCATTGAAAAGTTCAATGAATCTCAAAAGATCTAGGAATTTCAAATCCAATTAAAACCTAATAAATTATTTCGTTTTTCATGGTGGAAATTGGTGAATCGTCATTCGCCTACCTTCAAATATTTTATAGCTTGGATTACGACATCCCTCTTCCAAATTATAAAATATTGTGTTGGGTCCTAGCCTTAATATTTCATATTGGGTGTTATATTAAGGACTTTGAATCAACTAACTTGATTTTCTCCCATTATAGATGTCTGGTTCAGATAACTATGATCTTCCCAAATCTCTTGAAGATGGTGTCCCTCAACATCATGCTTCACTTCCTCCACCTCCTCCAATTATTCTCCCTCACCCACAAGTTCTTGAAAAGTTTAAAGTCACTCAATCCCTATTGGCAAGCGTAGTCTATGTGTGCTCACATCTTGGAGATAAAGTCACATTTTGACAAGCCGGGAGAGTTGGGTGTCAAAGTCTCGTGAAAGTTGGATGCTCAATCACTTTCTTAGTAACATAGTGAGTCTCTTTGGGACTACTATGAGACAGACTATGACATGACCCTTAATGATGTTATCTATTTGCTTGGTGTTGTGGAATCAGCAATGATTTGGAACACCAGTAAAGCAAATTTGGTTAAAAGAACAACTTCCCAAGTCTTAAGTGGACATTGACAATGGTAGCATTGGATATCTAGAAAAGCATTTCTCTTCCCAATGGAAAGGGATCGGCCATAGTCAACTCGGTTGACCAAATGGTAAAGAGAAAGGCTAAGTTTGAGATAGTCTCATGTGCCATTACCAAAGGGTCCATGTGTTTTGTTGCCAAAGGAAGGGGCATTGGTTGCGAAGCTGCCCTATTCGCCTGAAAGGTCATAAGGTTGATCAAGTCAAGAGGTTTGACTCTACTTCGGGTAAAGTCAACTGTCTAACTCTATTAAGTTTCTATTTGGAGATTCTTATTATATAATGTGAATGGGTCACATGTTGATGTTTTTAAGAATCAAAGAGAAGATAGGAAGCTTAAAGTAAGTATATGTTGATTCTGATTGCGAAGGTGGGTTTCGATCGCATGGTTCGGTAATCAGAATTTTGCGCTGTTGCTTAAGAGTTATAATATATTGCATATGAATAGATAACAAAAAGGTTTTCATGTCGATTGTAAGGATAAGTTTTTCCGCAAAGTTTTAAAATAAAAGAAAAAAAAGAAAAAAAAGGGTTTTAATTTTATTTATTTTAAAAATATCCTTACAATGGCATATGTGGAAAATTGTTGCTTATATGTTTCCAGTAATAGCAATATTGGAAAGTGGATTTGATTCTTTCATTTGTGGTAGTGTCTGAATTTACCAAATGAAGAAAGTTTTTCATCAACCAAGTTTCAATTGGACAGAAAATTGGAATCATACAAGTTGTATTGTATGATGAATGAGAATTTTCATCTTTGAAAATTAAGACTAATTCTTTGATCACATGTATATGTGAGTCAGTTGAAGGACTAAGGAATTAGGTACACTGGGTGTGCGCTGGTCAAGGTCCACCACAAAGATTGATTTGTCATGATTTACTA